>NC_056584.1:6743984-7088984 GCF_018340385.1 Cyprinus carpio | reverse complement strand
ACAGTTCTGTACAGACTAAATCATGTGTAGTCAATTCACAACTGACGGAGCGGAAAAGCAAAGCCCACAGCTGACAGGACATGGTGTTTCCTCATCTTGAGCCCCCAAATAAGAAAGAATGCGTGGCCATCCGCACTGTAGAGGCCCCCCATACTTGTGTCTGACCCTGCAATCCACCGCTATTCCCAAGGCTTGTGTCTTTTTAAACCACTGCTGTCCCATACTTAACCAACTCGAGCCTGTATATTTTGTTTTATGGTGTAAATTGTGGACATTAGGCCAATTCAAGATGGCTTCTGTGTAAAGAACAGTGTTGGGAAGGCTACTGGGAAACTGTGGCTTAATGAATGGAAGCCCTTTACCACCACAGAAAAAAAAAAAGAAAAAAAAAAAACTTAATTCTTAGGAAAGTCAGAATTGCGAGATGTAAACTTGGAATTAAATTTTTGTTGATTTTTTTAATTTTTTTATTCCATAGCAGAAAAATGAAATGTGAGATGTGAATTCGTAATTGTGAGAAAAAAAGAAGTTTGAATTAAAAGTTGATAAAAAGTTTCTTTATTCCGTGGCTGAAATGCAGTTCCATAGTTTTGGACCCCCATTGACTTTCACTGTATAATCAAAAACAGTTACAGACAAGAAGAAAGTCATACAAGCATGGAATGACAGTAGGGTGAGTAAATCATGGCAGAATTGGCTTTTTTACACATTAAAAGCTAATTCAAAGTAGTTAACATATGCATATGTAACTGACACAGACATACAAACTCAAAAAATCCATTACACAGTAATAGCTGGAGCCTGACGGTCCCATTGTTTAGGAATAGTACTGGGCCCATTCTAGGGACCCGGGTGTATTGTACAGGAGATGGACGCTTGCATGGATCATTGCATGACCCCAAGGCTCCATTCAAAAGCTATTTTCTCAACCATCACATTCCTGCAGAGCCACCATGGCTGTCATTGCATATTCTAAACATCAGCCTTTTAACTCAGACCAATTGAGAGTGGGGTTAGAGAAACACAGAGGACTGTTTGAGTTTCCCCTCACAGTTCCGGGCCTGACCCACACAAACAGAGCCAGGACAGAGAACGAAGAGGAGAAAACCTCCACATGGGGTGCAAGACAAGCTAAATATAGCTGCAACATTCAGTCCTAATTCATTGATGTTACGAAACATGTGCATGTGTGCCTGTGCACGCACATGTAAACACACACTCACACGTAAGACTACAGAAAGTCAGTTGGTTTTACTTATTAAACTCAATGAAGTGAGATTACATTACCAGCGCTGGTGGGAACAGGTGGCTTTCATTAAACTTGGGCACATAAAGAGCAAAATAGAGAAATTCAAACCAGAGGGGCAATTAAAAGCGAAGCGTAAGTTTTCAATTTACTGTATAAGAAATGCAAGTATGTGAAATACATGAAAACAATACAAATAATCAAAATATAACACTTAAACAGGCCAAAAAATGAGGTTGTGATTGGACTGCTGGAATCATTTTGACATGACAGATTTCAGTGGAATAAGATGAAAATTAGAAGATAAGGTGACACTGCACAGGGCTAGGCCTGTCCAACCTGTGCAACTTCTTAATGCAAAAACTGGTTCTTTGAAAAGCCTTGGGCTGATATCCAGCCTGACAAAATTGCTTTTCTTGCTTATGTTTCAATTTTTTTTCTCTCTCTCTCGGTTGAACTGAAGGTCACAGGTTCAACAAACAACTTGTGGACGGTTAGGAATGATGAAAAAGAGAGAAGATAAAAAAGAAAGAAAACTAGTTCTTCAATGGTTCTTTTCAACACATTAGCTTCAACAAAGAACTAATGTGAGTTGTATGATTAGTTGATTATTTGACTGGATTTAAAGAATAATCATTATTGTGACTGGAATTTAAAGAAATGTGACTTAATTTTTTGCAAAAAAAGAAAACACATTACTAATAGCCCACCTTGTTGGCAGAGGCTATTTACACTAGCACCGCCCACCAATGTCTGGTTGGCATAGACAACATTATAAAAGACTCAGTGGCGAAGGGCGTAAAGCACATAGTAGCATCTTTTGATTCGATCGACCTGAGTTTGAATCTGCCTTTTACCGGATTCATTCTTCTCTCTTTTCCCATCACATATCAGACCAGAAAGGTATTTATTTTCAAAAAAAATGAAGGTAATATAAAAAAATGGAAATAAAGTGCATCACGAGTATTTAACATAATAACACTATGTAAACTATTTTTACATAGGTTAAATATAATCTATTGTTATTTGCACTTAGTGTAAATAGCATATCACTAATAAAATACTGCTATTTTCACTATGTACATATAAATGCATTTCTATTTGCACTTAGTGTAAATAGCATCTATGGCTATGAAAATATGCTATTTTTCAAACAAAAGAAAATTCTGCTATCCTTTATTCACCTTCATGTTGCTCGAAACCCATGAGACTTCTGTTACACAAATGCACAAATGTGACCCTGGACAACAAAACCAGTCTGAAGTGTCAATTTTTCAAAATTGAGATTTATACATCATCTGAAAGGTGAATAAATAGGTTTTCCATTGATATTTGGTCGAGATACAACTATTTGAAAATCTGGAATCTGAGGGTGCAAAAAAAAAAATTCTAAATATTGAGAAACTCGCCTTTAAAGTTGTCCAAATGAAGTTCTTAGCACTGTATATTACTAATCAAAAATTACGTTTTGAAACATTTATGGTAGGAAATTTACTAAATATCTTCATGGAACATGATCTTCACTTAATATCCTAATGCTTTTTGGCATAAAAGAAAAATCACTAATTTGGTCCCATACAAGGTTTTTTTTTTTTTTTTTTTTTTTTTTTTTTTTTTTTGGCTATTGCTAAAAATATACCCCAGCGACTTAAGACTGGTTTTGTGGTCCAGGGTCACAAATGAAGACATCTAAATAAATGAAGACATTTCGCTTCCTCAGGGGCCAATGAGGTTTGTTCTTGCACATCAAGCAATCTTATAATAGATTAATAGACAAGTGATCACATGTTTCTTCTGAAGACTTGCATTAAACCGTTCAGTTCATAAGGATTTAATTTATGATGTCTTTACAAACTTTTTAAAGCGTCAAAGTTTTGATTGTGTGAACTTTAAATGGAATCGCTGAGGTTTTATTAAAATATCTTCATTTGAGTATCAAAGATGGACGAAAGTCTAAAGGCTTTGGAAAGACATGAGTAAATGAAAGCAGAACTTTCATTGTTTAATTGTTGCACTTAAAATGGATGTAAACCGAGCCAGCTAGTTAAATAGAACTTTTAACTAATAAGAAAAAATATTTCAATTCCTCCATTTTATTTTTATATTTTATAACTTGCTCTGCCTCTTAAATGA
Source organism: Cyprinus carpio (assembly GCF_018340385.1). Taxonomy (NCBI): domain Eukaryota; kingdom Metazoa; phylum Chordata; class Actinopteri; order Cypriniformes; family Cyprinidae; genus Cyprinus; species Cyprinus carpio. The sequence goes on along the minus strand of NC_056584.1, from coordinate 7,085,605 downwards.
CTGACATTATAAATTGTTCTTACTTCTTCAGTTCTTCCCCTCCAGCTCCATTTTATGATTTCAAACTCATTTTAAATGTATAAAATAAAGTTCTGTCATCATTCTCATTGAATATCTTGTTTCACTCAGAAATACATCAGATAACAGAAATTAAATACGTTGTGAGCTGTGTTTCATTTACTTTAAGGCACAAGTGCATAGATGATTTTAAAAAGAACACAAAAACAAATATTTTAAGATACACACAAAGTCCTAATGTAATAAAAAATTTTTTAAAGATGGTAAGATACATGATATATATATATATATATTAAAAATAGTCCTAATGTAATACATAAATGGATGATTGTGTGAAAGGTACAGGGCAAATGTCTCATATCTGAGAGATGACTTAGTCTTTTCCACCCGTTCCCCCTCAACTCTTTCTACATCTCTCTATCATCACCCCTCCACCTCACCCTCTGTTTTTCACAGTGTTAGCAATCAGCACATGGCTTGCAGTGTAATTGGGGCTGAACCTGGTGCTGATTGTGATGGATGGAGAGGATCAACGAAACCAGTATGGCTTCTTTCATCTCTTCTATTTCTTTCTCTCAGCTCTCTCACTTTCCTGAGTACGTTCCCATGGCATGGTCCTAAAACATGAGCTTGAGATGTGTGCTGTCGTAGCATTTTCCCTTCACAGAGCACTTGGTTAACTGATAAAACATGAACTGAGCAGCAGTGCTACTTTTGTTTATACAAGTTGATGACAAGAGTTTCTGGACACCATAACAATGAACTGGTCGTGGACAATCCAAGATTCAACATATTACAACACATTTCATTGGGGTTCTGTTCTTTTGAAATGTCAGTTCAACAAAAAATCCTTAATAATGTACCTCAGTTTCAACATTGATATTCAAAAATGTTTCTTGAGCAGCAAATCAGCATATTAGAATGATTTCTGAAGGGTCATGTGACACTTAAGACTGGAGCAATGATGCTGACAATTTAGCTTTGTGTCATATGTATATATGTATGTATATATATATACATATATATATATATATATATATACTGATGTTCTTCAGCAATTCATTTTTGGTGTTCATTTATTTATTTACAGTAAAACTTGACAACTCCAGTCCACTTTCACTGTATTGAAAATGTCATATTGAAAATGCTGATGTTCTTCAGCAATTCATTTTTGGTGTTCAGCAGAAGGAAGGTAGTCGTATGAGTTTGGAGTAACATGAGCGCATGCAAAGGATGACAGAATTAGAATTTTTCTTGTGAAGTATATATTTTCTTGTACTAATAAAGCTGCATTGCTTCATTACAGAGTTTCTGATCTAGACCCCCATGCAGTTTCAGTGCACTCTACTGCTGTGACACAATGATTAATCAGGACAATTCAAACCAGGACATGACCACATGCTTTTAAACAGACACACATTTTTCACTTAGTGAGATAAGCAAATGCACTTCTGACCACAGAATGACTGAAGTGCTCCACCAGCCTGAGCGATCTGCTGCCTGACCTCCTGCAGCTAACCACAAACTACTACACCCGCAAGTCATAGCGACCCTATACCTCAAGCATATCCTTTCTGTGAAGACTCTCATTCCTCTTTTCCACTGTTTTGTAGCAGAATTTTGCTGTTTTAAGCCATTCATGATTTTACACAACAGGATTAGCTCATCTGATTGTCTTGACTCTCCAGGTTGGACTCTTAGGTCTTCCGGTGACATGTTATTAATAATTCCTAAGTTCATATTGTTTTGCTGTGCCTCAGCCCATAGATACTGGAAATCTTTCCCCCAGCTTCTCAGTGAAATGTTATCTCTGCCCCCTTCAAAACTCTACTGAAAATGCATCGTCTATTACAATTAATTGTCACATTTTACAAATTAATTGTGATTGCAATCAGCTATGCCATTTTACTTCTTGTGTCATTGTTTGTCATGTAGTTTGTCTTATTGTATTCCTTCATTTTGTTTCAGTTCTACTTGTTTCCTTGTATAAATTAATGTGGATCACACAACTCTTTATCTTTTGCTCTTGGAGGAATTTGAATAGAACTTTACTGAGATCTCTCAATTTTAATTGAAGACTTTGGTATTTTGGCAAATCTGAGCATAACATAAGCTAAAGTCTTTTTATTCTCATAACTGTCTTAGAGAAACAACTGAGATATTCAAATATATACTGAGATATTCAAATATACACCACCTATATTAGCATGACATAATGTTGTTCAAGTAAAGCGCATTAGGCTCCTCCTCAGTATAGTCTTTATTTATGCAAAATGACCCTGTGATAAGATCGGACACCAGACCTTGCTCACATGATTTTTCTGCATATGATACAGCAGGGAAGCGATATATCACTGGCGGGCTATATTTAGCTGTACCTTTTGTTATTAGCAGTAAGTGTTTATGTCGTCCATAGTTAGTTTAGCAGGCCTGTGTCCTCTCGTTGCGTGACTACGTGCCGAATGTGATGACTCTATCCCTGTTGTCCTGTCCAGAGCTCTTTGTAAACTGAGGGGGCCAACATAAATCAGGAGTAGATTTCAAGCAGACAGCGATATGATTCAGCCATAAAATAACAGTGTGCCAGAAGAGAGAGAGAGATGAGGACATCAAAGAGCGGGGATATATAGATAAGCTCTGACCTGCTGTGGGTTAGAATTTAATCTAGAGAGAGCTGGCCTCTAAAATGGACTACAGTATGCATACTAAAGCTTTTTGGGTGTGGTTGTGTGTTATGTAAAGGAAGAAGTAGGTCAGAGACTTTATGACTAATTATGTTTACAGAAGTTTCTGTCACGGGCTGATATGTCATTGATGGTATCGATATTTTTACAGATTCTCACTCCAGCTTGCACTTGTTTTATTTACAAAGTCTTTTCCTGTCAGTCAGGACTTAGATACATTATTCTAAGTACTACTATGTAACTTGCGAAAACCGTTGGCATGTGAGAAGTTGACATGAAATTTCAAGCATTTTCAGCAATTTTTGAAAGCTGTTTTAAACAGTTTCCCCAGTTCTTATATATATATATATATATATATATATATATATATATATATATATATATATATAAATCTCTTTAAGTACTTTATGGCCTTTTATTTCATTAATATTATACTATCTTCAGGTACATTTTTTTTTTAAATACAAGATTTAAAAGTATACTATAAGTGCACATTCAATATTAACTAATCACACTTCTTTTTCACAAAGAGTCTGGATTCTCAATTTACTTTAAATCATGCACTTTATAGCTTGTCTTTAGTCCTTGCAATTGTGACTTTACGGTATTACCGTATGACTGAATTTCTTCTTTTAAACTTAAGCTCACAATTATAGGTTCCAAACAGGCCTCCATACATGTCAATTACCCATGTATGAAAGGAACAAAGTTCAAAGAAAAGTCCACTGAGTAAATAAAATGACTCATGTGAGCATGTGACTGTGATGTCACCAAAAATAAAGCTTTGCAGATAATGACCGGCATTAACACCTCTTCTGTAAATGTGTTTTGGGAACAGAAATGTGCTCACATTTGTTATATGTCATGCTGACAAACCCTAATTAACAACAGAAAAAAAAATAAACTCTAAAAGAGAAGGAAGTTAAGATCATGACATCACCGTGAAAACTGATCTCATATGATAACAAAGCTTGGGTTATTTTAAGAGAGCAGGATTATTTACGTATGTCTGCTGGTTTCAGTTATGTTGATAAGATCAAGAGAGATCATTTTAGGAGTTTGGATCAGGGAGCCTCTTCCTCATAACACAATTTATGTTACAATCTTATAATTGTTACGACTTGCAGTCTATTACTGGTTGTACAACAATGAACGCCCTTGAACAACAAATAAGGCTCCAAAGACTTCCATGGTAACTCCACCAAAATGTTTTGAACCACAAAGTCAACGTGTGAGTTTCAAACAGTGCTGATTCAATAATTCTTAATTATTAAAGGCGTAGTTCACTTAAAATTAAATTCTGTCATCATTTACTCATCTTCATGTCTTTACAAATCCATATTTTTATTACGATTGATTTGCTTGGGAGTATATATAGTAAAATTTATATTTTGCTAAAACATTCTTCAGAATATATTTATGTAAATACATTATCTACTAAAGGTTATATATATATATATATATTATATATATATATATATATATATATATATATATATATATATATATATATTGATCTCTAATAGGCTATTCCATCCATATTTTCATCAAGTAGGCTACTTGAATATTGGAAATGTATTTTCTTGCCCCCGAAATGCATTTTAAAATCTAATTTGGTATATGAAGGTTGAAACAAAATCTGTTATGATATATATTTTAGCTTCACTGTTTACAACATTTTATATATATATATATATATATATATATATATATATATATATATATATATATATATATATATATATATATATATATATATTTAAAATATCTGACCAGAAAATGAATAATTAAATAAATAGACCGACAGATAGACAGATTGCAAAGCTTTGCAATTGTGTGATAATTGTGTAAAAGTGGCAATTACATGAAATAACTCATTACATATAAAGTCACATTGTGAAATACAAAGTCACAGTTATGGTGGAAACTGCCTTTCACATGTTTGTGCTCAAAGGAAGAAAAAGTCATTGAAACAACATGAGGGTGAGTAAGCATTTCCTTTAAGTGAAGAGGGGGCATAAACATATTGCATAAATCTAATTACCTTACACATTACCAAAAACGGCTGCTGACTAGTTTGCATTTTACACACCAGCAGAGCTGCATGTATTACCGTACGCAGAACTGACACTTTTCCCAACTTCTGGGAACATATTCCACATTGAAAGTGTGCTGGAAATTCCCTCCAGAGACTAACACAAACATATGCTTATATGCTTAATTCAAGCACACCCTCGTCTTAAGATCTCTGGGTTTCTCTTTTGGCATCTTGGGCGCATGGACTTGTTTTCATAATTCATCATATCATAATTAAAAGGACTGGATTACAAGTGAAGACATATCTTTATTTGGCAGTCTCTTTATGCTGGGGTTCCTCTTTTTTGGTCAGAGAAGACACCAGGCCTGCTGGAATGCAATAACTTGTTTTTCATGCTAAGTCAAAGTTCATTTCAGGCTGTTTGAGATACAGTTGAGTACAGTACCTCGAAGACCTCTGATCACAGAGGCTTAAATACTGTTATTAGTCTTGAAAACAGCAACACACACATACACAAGCACCTCTAAGGTCATGGCTTTTGGAAAAAAAGATTGCCTAAAATAAAGGGGTACCTCCTGCTTGTCGTGCTGCCAGACCTATAATGGAGTGTTTGTGGCTTTGGGATGTTTTCCAGCCACTTCAGATCGTAGTTTACAAGAGGAATGTCTGTCACTACACAGCGCTAAGTTGTACAATCACAAGGTACCTTACTGACTTAGCACATTGTTTATATACCAGGCACGTCGACACAAACAGGACACCATGCAAGTTAGGCACGATCTCAGAAAGACCACACATACTGACCTTAAACCACACAGTACTCTGGTTTATTCTTCTGAATTAAGTTTCACTTAGGTTTAAACATGCATACCTATGACTCTGCATCTCTGATTGCAATTCTTTGCAGCCTTAATAGATGTTTATATAACATGCAACTTTTGCGAAAAAGCTGTGTCTTACAGCTGTAGTCTTACTGTAGACTTAAGTCTGTAGTCAAGTGAAATGAATTTGTGTAACACTTTTTAGAGTACACATTATTTCAAAGCCGCTTTACAGTAAATCTTGATGTTAATGTTTATATCTTAATATCTTCATGCCTTATAGTCACATTTAGCACATTAGAGCTGGGCGATAATATAGTTTACATTTAGCAAGGATTTGCTATATATAGTATACTGTATATAATCGCTCTATGTGTGTGTGGATAAAGTTGAACATATGTATTCATCTATATATATAAAGAGCTGGAACTGGAAGATAATATAGTTCACATTTTTCAATGATATAAAAAATCAAGCAGTTGAAATTTGCTATAGTGTAATAAAGCCCAGAAGAGAATTAATATTTTTGTTATAACGTGCCTTGAATTTTGAATTATTTTAAAATACTTTAATTTTGTGTTTAAATTAAACTCTAGAACTACAACCATTGAAAGAACTAGAAAATTTGATTAGAACTACAACTACCACAATAATAAAAGCTCATATGCTTGTTGAGTCAAAAGAAACAGTAATACTGTGAAAAATTATTACAAATTAAAATAATGGCTTTCTATTTGAGTATTTTTAAAATGTAATTTATTCCTGTGATATTTATCAGTTTTTTCTTTCTTTCTTTCTTTTTTATTTATTTATTTATTTATTTTGGTAAAAAAAATAGTAAAAAAAGGAAAATTTAATTTATTTGTTTGTTGTTTGTGTGCTTTTGTTGAACAGAAAGTTCAAAGGAATAGCATTTTTTGTGTGTTTGTGTGTGTAAAATTGTAAATGTCTTTCATGCCACTTTTCATCTATTTAATGCATCCTTGCTGAATAAAATTATTAATTCCTTGAAAAAAAAAATATATATATATAATAATATTAAATAAAATACTGACCCCACAACATTTGACCAGTAGTGTGTGTTTTTGTAGCACAAGGCAGTTTCAAAAGTCAGAACCACATGTCAAAGTCTCTTGAAATAACAGACCTTAATTAACTAACAAATCAAAATCAATTCTTTTAAAACCCATTCATAACTCCTGAGGGAACCCATGGTAAATTAGCCTTCCTGCTTGGCCTGCAAACTGACATCATGGCATCAGCTCTATGATCTCAGATTTCAGGCATACTGTGCAAGTATTTCAACCAGTATCAGCTGAATGTATATTTCATAGCTTGTCCAAAATACAGGTTAGCACATTTTGTCTGTACCTAGGCTACATTTGTATTGACCTTGAGTGGTGGAGAGACGCCAAGGTGACTGACCCCAAGTTCCCACGAACACTAAGTACAGGCTGCGGGAGAAAATGAGAAACTTTAGCAGGCACTCAAACATGAGCTGTGATTGGTGGTGCTGGAAGGATATGGTTAGCAATTGGTATGCTCTAATTTAACAGTGGAAGTGTTCAGAGGCTTGTGCAAATGGAGTCACCTGACCACATAACCCTTGACAAGCTAACCTTACGGAGCATAAGAGACTTCTTTCAAACATATTTAAAAAAAAGTATACTGACCCCAAACTTTTGAATGGCAGTGTATATACTGTAAGTGTGTGTTGGTATCTCTTTGTTTGTGAATAGGGATGTCTATAATACCTGGAGAAAGATATCTGTTAGCATTCTCATTCATCGCAATGACAGTTTCTTGGTTGGCACAGGACTCCCATAAACCCCCATAAAGGTGTAGTTATGTACTCTTCCAGCAAAATCTAACTGCTCATGAAAATTGATCAAACCTTGACCCCCTGGTTTTGATTGCTCTCCAGCAGTACGATCCCCTGCCTGCCCTCAGAGTTTCCCAGCAGTTGTCTTTCTCCCACGATGGATAGCAGAAGGAGGGGGTGTCATCAGGACACCACTCCCACCAGAGAAAAGACTGCATGAAGGATTTCATCCATCAATGAATGCTGTGAAGAGTCTGACCTCACATGCTCCCAACTGAGCCTGATCTCTGACAACAGGTGAAACCAGGGAAAGAGAGAGAGGGCGGGCGAGTGAAAAAAATTAAGCAGATCAGCGGTTAAAAAAAGCTGCATAAATGTGTCTTAACAAGTGTAGATGAGTAAATGTCACGAAACTAGTCCAGAACATGTGCGGGTCATACTTCACCACAAAATTAAGAAAAGAAAGAAAGAAACTACAATTTTTCTGATGATAATAAAACACATTTAGCCCAAAATCTTATCATAAAGCTAAAACAACAACAACAACAACAATAATAATGTATATTTGTAATTATATATTATGATTTGTATGTATTATATATTATGATCAAGTTTATTTGTATATAGCGCTTTTTACGATACAAATCATTACAAAGCAACTTTACAGAAAATTAAGTTTCTACAATATTTAGTAGTAGCTTATCAGTGGTGACTGTCAGTTCATGTGCATATAGCAGAAATGTTCAGAAAAAAATCAATAAAAAGACGTAAACAAACAGACGATTAGATACATAAATGCATAAATAAATAAATGTATACTGTATATTTGTATGTATTATATATTATGACAATATGACTAAATTTTGTATTTGGTAAATAAATAATTAGATACATAAATGCATAAATAAATAAATGTTTGACATTATAAATAGTTTATACATTTGTAATCTAATTCATTTTTAATGTATAGTTTATATAATGTACATTATTTATGTAACATATTTACTTAACATATTGGCAGTATTTATTATAAAGGCAAGACAGCTCATCTTTATAACTACAATGTGAAATAATTAAAACATATTTTGTAATAATAATAATAACAACAACAACAACAACAATAATAATAATAACAATAATAATAATAATAATAATAATAAAATATTAAATAAAATAACAACAACAACAACAACAACAACAATAATAATAATAATAATAAAATCAGCTTTTTATTAATTATTAAATAAAATAATATTTATATATAATATATTTAATATGATAAATAATATATAATTTATACAATTCAGATTATTTACACATCTTGGTAGTATTTGTACTTCCATATTATTATTATTATTAATAATAATAATAATAATAATAATAATAATAATAATAATAATTACAGAATAAATAATAATAATAATAATCATTACATTAAAGGGATTTTCCACCCCAAAATGAAAATAGTTGTTCCAAACACGTAAAAGCTTTCAAATAAATAACAGTGTCAAGGTCGATATTTTGGATGAAAACCAGGAGGCTTGTGACTGTCACAAATAATGACAAATAAATAACAGTGTCAAGGTCCATAAAAGTATGAAAAGCATCGTCAGAATAGTCCATCTGCCATCAGTGAATCAACCTTAACGTTATGAAGCGACGACAATACCTTTTGTACACAAAGAAAACAAAAGTAATGACTTAATTCAACAATTTGTCTCCTCTGTGTCTCTCCACATCACCGTAGCGTCATTTTGGAGAACATCCGCTGAACACAAGCAGCGAACATTAAATTGTGTTCCGAAGACGAACAAAGCTTTTACGGGTTTGGAGCGACATGAGGGTAAGCGATTAATGAAAACATTTTCATTTTGGGGTGGAGTATCCCTTTAATGACAGTCTAATGAGAATCAGTATTGAGAATAATCTGAATTACAACAAATGTGTCTGTATGTTCTGTTCAGTATATGGCAAACAGAATATTTTTCAGAAAATGTGCTTAAATATTTAAAATGTGCTTTTGAAAATAATGTGTTTGTGATTTTTTTTTTTGGGTGGGGGGGTTGAAATGTCTCAGTAAAATTCAGTTGCAGGCTGAACAAACCCACAAAACTAGTCAGACAGCATGCAAACTGGAGGAATAATTTTACGTGCCGTATGACTTGTCACAGTAAGTTATTAAAGTGGAGGAGCGGTCCCAGGGCACGTACACACAGCACTCTTCAAACATCTCACATGCAGTTGGAGTTAGCGTGTCCAGGTTAGCGTGTCTGACCTCAGTCAAATCAGTTACACTTCACATCTTACAAAGCTGAAATGTTCCTGTGAGGCTGCATTCGAATAACCATGCATAGACGTCCCATAATGACCAAGGGAAAGAATGATTTCAAGAGAAAGGCAAAGAAAGAGTGAGAAGCCCAGGACAGCAGAGGAACACTGTTGCTATTGTCTGCTTGACCTGATTTACTGTCTGCAAACTGTCACTTTCTCCATCTCCTGTCAATCAATAAGGGAAGAACACTTGTTGATGGGAAGATTAGGAGGATGTGTTTTGGCAGACGGGGATGACATTCAGGGCTAAAAGAAACTTTTCAAACACAAATAATGGCACAATTCAACCAATGAACACCCACCATATGTCATCCATCGATTACAACACATGAAGGACTGCACATGCTGTTAGGATTCCACCTCGGACACAGTGCATCAAACAATATATTTATTTAGTAATACTGTTAGTAAAATACAAGCTTATTATAAAAGCGTAATGAAACTGCTTTGATTATGTGATATACAGTACTTTATGGGAGGGACCGTCACTGCTGACCTCTTTTATTTTAGAAATTCTGTTTCCACGGTAACATGAACTTAATTTAAAATCTAAACACTATTAAGGATAATTCGTACCTAACAAATAACAAACACGACTAAAAAAAAAAAATAAGAATTTTAAAACAAACAATTGAACAAGATCTGGGTTCATGGTCTATGTTTACATCTTTTCAAGAAAAATAGAATTCTCTGTTGAGTAAAAGACTGATTTTTACTTCCAAAATATCATTGTTACACTCTATTTTGTTGCTTTAAATTATTATTGATTTGTAAATCACTTTGAATAAAAGCATCTGCTAAATGCATAAATATGGAATTTGGAATACAGTGTTATGAGACATGATGTACAACAGCAATGATGACTAAATATTATATTTTATAATATATATATATATTTTTAAATAATAATAATCATTATTACATATAATGTAGTACTTATGTATATTATTTACGCATTTTGGCAGTATTTGTTGTACTGCATTTTGTACTGTAGTTTTGTAAAACTGCAATTCTATCTGCAAAATCATTAGTATTAATATAATGTGAAAAAGGGGGAAGGTATATTTAAATATTATTTAAATATTATATAATATATGTAAAATCTGAAATGATATCATATAAATTATTTAATAAAAAATATTATAAAAATATTTAAAACACTTGAAATATATAATTTATACAATGCATCTACTAAATTTCAACTTACTGTAAATGTAAATGAAAATAATCTCACACACATATATACTAGGAAGACTTAACCACACCCATTTTGTCCCAACCACACCCATCTTGTCATAACCACGCCCATTATAGCCATAGTCCAGTGCATGATCTCAGAAATATAATACAAATAGATCACGGCTCACATAGCCCACATTCTCACACACATACACCTTCATAAACACAGAAAAAACACATAAACATTAAAAAAACATTTCACTCCCTACATGGAAACCTTCATGGAAATCTAACTGCACTCAAAACAAATGTTCAAAAGTAACACAAACAGCACTTCAATAATCCTGCACATGCTTAGACTCAGATCCTCATAAGACACCACACAGCTCCAGAAAACTGCCAGGAAATCACATACAGATTAAACTGTCATATGTTTTTAATGGCTAAAATCTTTTCCCTGAGCCATCTGTAACAACAATGTTGTAATACTTGTTATGAACTTATGTAACAGATCCAAAAGCATCTGCTAAATGCATAAATGTAAATGTAAATTATCTCACACATAAGACTTACTGTAATGTCACCAATAATATCTATGGCCAATGGATGATCTCACAGTATAATTCTCATCATTAGGAATGCAGTGTTATGATATATGATTAACAACGGCAATTACTAAATATTATTACTAATTACTAAATATATTTGCCTGAGCCATCTGTTACAACAATGTTGCAATGCTTGTTATGAACTTATAACTGTTGGTATAAACAGAATAATTGTCTTTTAACAGTGTTAATTTAATGTTTTATCTGCTCAACTGAAAAAAAATATGTTGTTAAAGTATAATATTTCAATGTTTAAAAATTTATACCACTCTATCCACTCTAACATGTCCCTACCATCAAATATAGCACTGTAATGTGTTTTCTAGCGTCCATATGTTATTTTTCTCTTTCATTCAAAAACAGAAAAAAAAATCTTGTAAATCCAGCGATTTGCATTATACAATGGGTGTACCCCAAGGATCAGTACTAGGTCCCTTACTGTTTAGTTTGTATATTAATGATCTTCCGCAACAATGTGAAGGGATACAAGTACAAATGTATGCTGATGATACTGTTATTTTTACATATGCAAAAACAGCAGAATCAGCAGCTGAGAAGTTAAAAGCTGCTACAGAAAAGATTACACAGTGGCTAGAACAGTCATGTCTTAGCTTAAACATCAGTAAAACAAAAGGATTTTTTTTCTCAAAAACAAACGTTAAACCTCCTGATGTTGATATATGTATTAATGGCGAAAAGATAGAAATAGTAAATGAGTTCAATTATCTTGGCATAATATTGGACTCAAATCTCAGTTTTAAAAAGCATATAAAGAAAATGGTGAGGAATATTAAACATAATATGGCAAACTTTAGACAAATTAGACAATGTCTTTCTTTTGATGTAGCTAAGGCTCTTATGCATGCTACAATTTTTGCTCACATGTCTTATTGTTTGACATGTTGGGGTAAAGCTGGTGATACTGTTATTAAACCTTTAAAATCTCTAAATAAACAGGCATTAAAAATTTTAGATAAAAAAAACCCAACCATTTTCATTCTTGTAGGATCACAGAGAAATATAAGTTTTTAAATTTTGATAATTTTAGACTTTATTCAAGTTTGTGTATGGTTCAGAAAATCCTAAACGGTCTGGCTCCTTCTGTATTACGTGACTCTTATTCATCTTCATGGTGAAACTTCTGTGAGATCTACCAGATTATCATCTATGAGTAATTGTCTGGTTCCCTTTCGTCGCTCTGCATTTGGACTATCATCTTTCGCAGTGAAAGCCACTAATCAGTGGAATGCCCTACCAGAGGACATAAAAGGGTGTAAAGCTCATGGTCTTTTTAAATTGAAGTTAAAATCTTTTTAAAAATTGAACCAATTATGTAATCATTGAGATTGTGGTAATTGTTTTATTTATCATTTATCTATGGCCCTGACAGTATGTGTGTATGTATGTATGTATTGTATGTGAACATAGGTACTTTTTGTGTAATGTTATGTTAGTGTTGACCTGCCGGGGGGACTACAAAAAAAAAACAGCCCCTAACCAAATACAATACAATAAATGAAAATTAAATTTTAAAAAAAAATTCATCATCCCCCCATAAAAAAAAAAAACAAAGAAAATAAAGAAACATGTGTTTTCTAGCGTCCATATGTTATTTTTCTCTTTCATTCAAAAACAGAAAAACTCACTGTATTACTCGCAAAGTGTTTAGGAAACATATGTGAAAACCATTGTTATTCATTCATTCGTTCATTCATTTAAAACTCAAGGTAATTTCTTTTGGTTGTGAGTTTAAGGGAGGCTACCCGGGAAATGTTTGGGAAACCTTTTTGGAAACAATTATCATTGTTGCAATTCCATTTAGAATCACTAATTTATGATATTTGAAACAAACAATTTCATCAATTGTAATGACCAAACTGCATAACCCACTGGTTCAATTTATGATATTTGAAACAAAGTATTTTAGCCAGTGTGATGTCCACATTGCTTTACATTGGCCCACTTCCTATGGACCTACCTGTAGACTTTACTGAAAGCTTGCTATTCTGAGCACCCTTGATTAGATGTGGAGATGAACCTCTACTGACCTCCTGATACACCCCATTCCCCCTGAGGACTTCCGAAGACCTCCTAGTCAATAAACAAACACTGCTGATTGATAACACACACACACACTCACTCAAATAATGCCCGACTGTATCTAACCTTGTTTTGTCTTGGTACTCTATAGTCAGTCCTTCTCACTACAGACAAACACAAACACACAAAAGATCTCTGTATCATGACTGTTGTCATGGATTCCTACTGAGGTACACATAATTACTCTTGTCTTAATCACACTCTTTTGTCTCCAAAGCGCATTCCCCTGATGGGTAATGAGAGAGGGCTGATCCCTGAGTCACCCTCTCTGAGAGAGGGCCTGTAAACTTATATAACTAATAAAGGGCGACTCAAGAAAACACTCGTTGCTCTTAAAGGCTCACTGTGGCTGAGTACTGATGGACAACTTTATACTAAGAGGGTATTGTGTGCATTTTTGGCCACAATGCAAAATGCTTGCAGAGCTCTGGGGATTTAAATACAATCACTTTATGCCATGGTTTATTATGGCCCACATGCACTGAGGAGCAGATGGAAAGGCCTGTGAGCCACCTAGAGCATAAGGAAGACAAGAAGACGAATGGATAAACTGAGGTTTCCCTCTCATACACACATGCTTGTGTTTCTGCCCTGGCACCTGAGAGCGTTTAAAAATTACTATGATTTGTGTGTGACTGCTTAATGTCTTCACCAGCTGCGCGAGCTGCCCAGGGGGTTGTGGGATATTGTGCACCGCTCCACATTCCTGCAGTGTGAACATACGCTGATATAATGGCTCATAAGCATTCACAGGGAATCTAATATCACACATGTCCATTCAGAAGAACAAACAAAGTTTGATTTTACAGAAAGAGAATGTGATATAGACATGGTTAAGTACAGCAAAAATTGTGTGCATGAGGCAGAAAGCTGTGGAGCGACGAGCACATGGAGGTGTAACTGAGAACATTTAACATCAGACTGAAAGTATGTTCGGTTGTATGTGTGTGTTTGAGAGAAAATGACACTTACAAAGTCGTATTATTGGATGTTCACAATAGTCACACTGATATTGCTGTAATGGTGAAAAAAAAGAAAAAAATAATAATAAAAAAATAAGCAAGAGATTTCTATTTGGCCATCAAGTTTCCTGAGACTGTTATTAGACTAAATGTGCAATTCTTTCTTTATCTTGGTGGGGAATTGCCTCTTTGTAAAACTTAATTTTTACACAATTACATTTGAAAAATATAATTTTTATTTATTTATTTTTACCTTTTTTATACAGTTGTATTTTTGATCAAAATGCAGTATTCATAGGAGACTTCTTTTAAAAAAAAAAAAAAAAAAAAAAATTCTTACCAACCCCCATTTTATTTATTTACTGGTCTGTTTATTATTGGTATACTGGTGTAAAAAAAAAAAAAAAAAAAAAAAAAATATATTAACCCTATTGATTATTGTGTTCATTTAGTGAAAAACATTATAAAATATAATTGTATTATTTTTAATTTTATTTAATTCATGATATTATTATTTGTTAAAGTAAAGCATACTTCCACACTTAATTACAACACAGTTTTAACTGCATTTTAGTGTGATAAAGACTTTAGAGAACCCTGTTTTAATCCAGTAAAAAAAAAAAACAATAAACTTTTTTTAAAAAAAAAAAATAAAATTAAATAAAAATAAAAAAAAATCATAAGGTTTTTGCCTGCTTATAAACAAACAGAAACCTTTACAGCACTGACATTCAGACAAAACTTTGCCCTGTGACCCCCTCCTCTTTCCTGTTATTTCCCTGGGTGTCTATCCCACCCCCAAAGTCCAATTAAGATTTCCAAAATCCTCACGAAGGCTCACGTTACCTCAAGACAACAGGACTGTGCTTGAAAACAGGCAGACAGGCAGGGTTGAGAGCACAGGGATGTGATGCATTTGAGGGTAACTGGAGAAGCTGTAGTGTCTTCTGTCCCTGAGCAGAGCCGCTCTGCAGAGTCATGCCCAGCCAGCACTGTTAAACTGAGGATGAGTAAAGGTGATGAAGATAAGCAGCTGACATGACATGTCAAACAGTGACAGCAGTGTTGTGCACTGCATATATCTTTTTAAGCACATTTCAAAATATTTCAATAATACAGATGGATCATTTAAAGGTGAGTGTGTAATTTCTGGGAATACAAAAATAATCAAAGTTTTTAAACAAGTTCCCGTCTTCCACTGGACAGAAAACCAGATTACTCCACCCCCAAACTCACATGATTGGTCGTGCCAATGTTGCTGTGTTGGACTGACATAATGAAATCATTAAGGATTGCAATTTGTATAGCAATGAATTAAGGGTTTTATAATGCACATCAGAAATGAAAGCTCACAATGTGTTGCTGAAATAAGATTAACATACGATGTGTGCAAGCTCAAGTGGTTTGAATGCATAAAGAAACTGAAGAGCACTTGTGTCTCTGATTCCCATTACAAGATTCAAAGCAGCCATTTCCTGGCAATCATGTGGTCAGGCAACCCATTCCTCTTCTCCCCACTTCAGGTGAACAGAATTTCATTCCAACGGCCTTCAGCCCCAGCAACAGAATGGCTCATTTCCAGTTAGGAGAAGAAATTCCGCCACACACAGTTTCCAACGTCACTACACAGAATTCCCACCGCAACCAACAGACAAAGAAGAGCGAATGGTTTTAATAGAGGGCACATATGCAAGGTCAGATATGAGCCAATGTGGCAGTCAGCAGTCAGTTCCAGAAGATGATTATCACTGCCAAAATAATAACATTTAAGATTTCTGTTGGACTTTTGTCATCACCGCATTTGTCCATACATTACTTTTAGAATACATTATTCTAAATTGTCCTTAATTTAGGAAGGAAGGAAGAAATAAAGAATTGAATAAAAGAACAGTATTTCAGACACCACAAATTTCAATTAAGGCTAGAATACACTACACTTCTTTTAAAATGTGAACAGATTTTAAAACCCTAGGCATCATAGACTTTGTAAATAGTCACAGAGGAAAAACTGTCTTTCATACACTAAACAACTTAGGATCAAACACTACCAGACTTTAAAGTCGTTCCGAACACAATAAACTCCTTGTTGTGAGATGATGCATGAAAAATGAAAACAGTGTGTGTTCTAAAACTTGCTCAAAATATCAAACATGTTTGATAACCTCAAACTGCATGCATCCATAGTAAGAATCTATGATGTGACCATCATACACTATGTGATTTTCTATGAAATCTGTCAACTCAAATCTGCAGACTGGCTCTTACTTTCAGCAACAAGCATCAACTTGTCGAGACTATAAACCGGGGCAGAAATCTGGACAAAAGTTGTGTAGTGTATTCCACCCTTTAGGATATAAAAACCTGCTCTGGGTGTTTGTGCACTTGGATACTGTCACTTCACTCACTTCATAAAATTTAGGTCAATTAAGTTTTTATTCCTGTTTTATTTATGTCGATGTCACAACTTGCAGACAACTGCTAAGCAAATTAAAGCTGCACATGCTTGTGGCTCTTTAGCTCCTCCCACGGCACACCTCCAGGAGCTCAACTGTTTTTGAAGAGAAGCGTAAAGCTGTATCTTTCTTTTATCAATATGATAAAACTAAAGACTCTTCGGAAATATGAAGGCTGCAATACTACTTTAGGTACTCAAGATTAACATGAGATTGGCAGAAACTGTGTGTGTTAAGTCCCCTTTAAAAAGCCATTAAAGGGTTAGTCCTCCCCAAAATGAAAATTGTAAGTTATTAATGTCAAAATTTTCATTTTGGGGTGGAGTATCCTTTTAAGATTGTACTAATTGTACTACTGTTATATAGCCAACAGGCAATTTGAGTTGACCAGTATGAGCCTGAACTGATTTTGGCCTGATATGAAATCAAATAATAAAGTAATTTAGCACATACTGTAGATTAAGAATGGCCAGAGTTAAACAATGAATAAATTATTTTATAAAGCACAGAGTTAAATACTGTAAGAATGAATAAAAAAAAATAAAAATAAAAATAACAATCAAGTCTTAGAATGCTACACTAAGCATGCAGTGCTACATTGCTACACTCTGTCACTCACTCCTCTAATTGCTTAACAGCATGCAGTCAGGGGCTATAATTGGCCTAAATGACTATGTGCTCAGCACTAACTTGAAATAGCCCATTAAAGAATGATTATTTGCTAAGCAATGTGACTGACGGTCTACTGTATCTCCATTTATAATGTTCTGCATCTCAGAGTTTGTCCTCAACCCTCTACTGAGATCCACAAAACTGAACTAATTGTCCAGAAGAACTGTTTGTTCCTGACCTCGCCATTTTAGGATCACCAAACTGTGTTTGTGCAACAGGCTGAGAGCTCAGTATGATCTCTCAATCATCATGTCAAGTTTCAATGCTAAGGGTTTAGAAATAGCAACAGCTTTGCAGATTACTCGTACAGTATCAGAGTGCCATCTAGTGGTGGTTTTACCTGTCAAATTCACTCATCTGGTGCTTAATCAACAGAATAGTAGTAGTAGTCCAAGAAGTAATTCTTCAGAAATCTGAAAGTACACATCAAAACCTCTATGGAATCATTTAGAGGGCTCTGTTGTGAGGCAAAAAAGGAGATAAATCAACAGTTGACACAACTCTAAAAAAGAAGGCGCAATAGTGTCTAGATACGGATATTTGAGTAATACATGTCCTAACTGAACCCGGAAAGCATTAACGTGATGGTTTTTGAGGAACTTTTGCAACCAAGATATGTCACCCCTATGAACCATTAATCAGTAAACCATACACAAACATGAGTGATAGGATGCATTAGACAAACTGAGACATTTGGAGCAGTGCTACTTCATTGTTGCTGTGTGTGTGTGTGTGTGTGTGTGTGTGTGTGTGTGTGTGTGTGTGTGTGTGTGTGTGTGTGTGTGTGTGTGTGAGGCGGAGGACAGACTTGTATAAATCCTTCCATTGTAACTATATTTGTTTATGTCACACATACAGAACAGGGTTTGCCACCTTGACCTCATTAACACACGGCAATCAGCAACTACAGCAGCAATGCTGATTGCTGAACACACAGAACACCAAAACAAATAAACCAGCTGATAGTCACAGACAGAGGTGAAACGTGTGGAGGGTCAGAAGGGGCTAGGACTGATGAGTTAGACCCACAGACTCTTGTTACATGTGTTCTTACATTCTAGGCAAACCCTTACTGTGGTGATACCCAGGTACAGATGGTATCAGATGGCCATATAGTGATACTGAATGTTTACCATAAACACAAAACAACAAAAAATAATGTTTTTTTAATGATTTTAACAAAAATAAAATTTAAAATATAAAAATAGAATAGAATAGAATAGAATAGAATAGAATAGAATAGAATAGAATGTTAATTTTACTGTTTTAATATATTTTAAAATTTAAATAACTCAATTTAAAGCATAATTACCACAATCATCACTCCAATTTCACAGGAAAAAGTTACATAAATATAACTATCATCCCAATAAACATTTCTTATTATTATCAGTGTTGAAAACTGTGACTTTTCTTTATCACTTCTTTGATAAGAAAGGGAATTCAAAAGAAAGCATTTATCTAAAATATAAATCTTTTGTAAGATTATTAATGATTTTACTGTCACTTTAATGCATCCTTGCTGAATCAAAGTATTAATTTCTTGAAATAAAAAAAACCTTACTGACCACAAATTTTTGAACGATAATATAATATAATATAATATAATATAATATAATATAATATAATATAATATAATATAATATAATATAATATAATATAATAACGTCTGTGTGTGTGTGTACGATCATTCACCTTCTAGTAAAATATACTGATTCCTCTCTAATTCTTCCATATTTTACCTACAAGAATATCCTGTAGTTCACAATGACAATAACTTTCCATACCAATACCATAAAACAGCACATGCCCACACACACGCTTATTCTTCACCAGTTCCACACTTTACATGCTTTTGACACAAAGAAGCAAAAAGTCGGCCACAAATCACTCTTGCACCCCTCAGAGACAAAACCCCGTCATGCCCTGTCTCCTCCAGTGGCTCTGGAGACCCGTGCATCCTGGGGGTCTTATGTAAGACCTGGCAGCCCAGCGCGGCCAGTCTTC
The DNA here is from genome assembly GCF_018340385.1 of Cyprinus carpio. Lineage (NCBI taxonomy): Eukaryota > Metazoa > Chordata > Actinopteri > Cypriniformes > Cyprinidae > Cyprinus > Cyprinus carpio. The sequence continues at coordinate 7,065,910 of NC_056584.1, read as the reverse complement.
GCAGGCCAGTGTAAGCTTGGCACGGTCCCCGCGCTCCACTGCGGGGGAAAATAAACCATGGATTGAAAGCGCAAACAGTCCAGGTCAGCAGCAGGGCCTGGCCGTTATTAAAGCATGTTTTCCCAGCATTGATGGATGCGGTGCAGTTATTGAATGGAGAACAGCGTCCCCACCCTGAGCTGTGGTTGCCACTCGTGCGCTCTCTCACACACAACCACATGCCACACATGCACTTTATCGGGGCATGAGAGTCAGGCGGTCACCCGACATACATTTTATATACGAGGTCTGGTGTGTGTCTACTCATAAACCTTGGTTACCTAATCTGAGTGTAACAAGTTCCCTCATTGGGCTGCCAAAACCTAATGATTCATCACTACCATTGAAGGATAGGCAGAGATACAGGGAGTCAAGGGGGAGGGATTCTTCCTCTATACGTGTTGGCCAGAACCCAAGAACATTCTGTACAATTCATGAGCGGACAGGAAATGGCGTATACATTTTTACACTCCTTTTGGTTCAAGCCTGCAAACCCGCCTCCCCAAAACACACACACACACACACACACACACACACACACACACACACACACACACACACACACACACACACACACACACACACACACACACACACACACACTATATATTGTACACCACTTACAGATGCTAAACACTACCAGCTGTAAGCCATTAATCCAACTGAAAAGAGAAAAAGAGAAAGCCAGGAGTGAAACGGGAAGAGAGAGAGAGAGAGAGAGAGAGAGAGAGAGAGAGAGAGAGAGAGAGAGAGAGAGAGAGAGAGAGAGAGAGAGTCTGTCACACCCCTAAACCTTCGATCTAAAGCCGTGTTCCTGTCCTTCAGGCAACAAACTGTTAGTTCAACAACAAGTCTGAACTGATTTTTTGTCAGTTCATATTAATGCGCTACACTTCAGGGAACTTTCTTAGAAGCCTCTATTTAATTATACTTGCAATCACACTGAGGCAAAGCACAACTTGTGTCTGAAACACATTCCCATAGGAAAGTATTATGGCTCAGGGTTACTCTTTCATTGCTCTGGAGGGCAGGTGATGTTCCAAGTTATGATTCAGTTCATTTTTGACTGCCCAAAACGCCACTGGATAAATAAAAGTAGACATTAGTAGAAAAAGTAGAAATAAGAAAACAGTTGACTTTAGTGTATAGATATGTATTAAATATTTAGATAAAAATAACTTCTTTTGTTTCCAGAAATAAGATCTTTAAGATCTTTTGTGAAAACTCTAGAGGAGACACATGACATTTTTTTAGTTTTACACAGTCAGATGTCTGATTATCAATATAAAGTCTGGTCCAGTTATTCCAGCCAAAGATCACCAACTTATACACAAAGTAATCGTTTGACCAACTTGCATAAAGCAAAGTTGACCTACATAAAGCAAACCAGTCACAGTTTGTTTTGTTTTTATGTGCCATTTAAAGGCAGGCAAATCTTAAATATGTATCAACTACCACAATAAAAAATCAGTTCAAATCATTAAAACACAGTGTTTAATAAACCACTGTGGACCAGCAAAATTAGTGGGTAGATCTTTCATAATTTCTTTTGAAACAGTTTATGCCATTAACCTGACAAACAAAACAATAGTCCACTAAATAGTCTGGTTGTTATTATTATGTTTTTTCCCCTTTACAATTACATTAATTGCTGCTGAAAAACCATAGTATGATGCAACATTTGAGAAATGAAGTATAATATTTCCCCAAAGCCATAGTAACTTTGTTGTTTGAAGAAAGTTGTTTTGACGGTGTAGAACTCACTCTTCATAAATGGTGCTTTCATTCTCTAGACAGACTAAAAGACGTGGAATGAAATTTGTATGCATATGGAATAAAAGATAAAGAATGTACTGAGAGCTGAAGTTTCAGCCACAAGACTTTGTAATTCTGTTTGTGAAAATTTGTTAAAACTACTGTATGTATTCAAGAATCACAGAATTGTTGAACTGTGTTGGTAAAGACGAAACTTGTAACCACAGTTGACTAATAATGGACAATAACAATGCTTTTTGTATAGACTGTATATTGTATAGTCATAAAGTCTAGGTGTGAGGTAACTAGTGTCTTTTCCCATGAAGAAAATCTGAGAATCAGGAAACAGAGTAAAAAGTCTCAATTTGCTCTCTTTTTAAAGCTGTAAAATCTAATCTCTTTTTTTTTTTCTTTTTTTCTGGAACTTAATATTTATGATAAATCAAAATTGTAATTAACCAGTGATAATAGAACTAATTGTTTTTACAGCATTTTTACAGCCCAGTATCCATGTAAATGCTTGAGGCAAGTCTAGCAATATCTGTGACAAGTTTGGCATGATTTATTGTGTAATTTCAATGAAACAACTTACGCAATTAGGCCTGAAATAAACCCAACGACTACTCCCTTCCACTATAGTCTATCACCAGCCTCCAACAGCACATATGTGACTTAAATGGCATGCATTCCAGTTCCTATAACTACCTAACTTAACTATATTTTCTCTCTCTTTTTATAGGGCAACAGTTATTGCAATCATTCCTGCTCTTCATAAAGGAGCATTGATTTTCAGGCTGGAGTACCTCCTGCTTTAGCTTTTGTCCAGCTTGTAAAAGTCTGTGTTACAGTAAAGCCGAATAATGTGGAGTGTTGTTCAGGCCCTGGCTGGACAAGCCTAAGACAACTGTTCCGACTCCTCAGAGACCAACTCAGCAGAAACCTGAGCAATTAAGAGGGAAAGAGTGAAGTTTGGATCAGGCAAAGTCATAAACTCCACTTATGAAATGTTATGAAGAGCTATGATTCAGATCCAGTATATGAAAATGAACTATATTTTCAGGCCTTGTCAAGCCAGTTGAACGAGGTTGTATAGCTGTGACCCAAGCAGGAGAACGACCAGAAACAGCCTTAGGAAATGAAAAAGAAATTAAAAGTGTGTGTGCTACATTCATTGAGTGCTAGTTTTAATGTATTTGGATTTGCACAGGTTTATTTGTTCCAGTGGAGGCACAATGACTATGGGTTTCTTGGATGGAGCATTTGAAGAGGCAAGAAAACTTCTTTAAGAGCTCTGAGGGCAGTCAAGTACTGAGAACACAATAATGCTCTGTGAAACATCCCGTTCCTGTCCTTCATCATATTCGGCACTCTTTATATTTTCAGTCGTTGACTCAAATTTATATTAATACAGTTAGCACATTCAGGAATGTAACATATGTTATGTTTGATTTGGAGAGCTTCACATCCTTAGGTTCACATTGAAATTGATGTTTATTGAAGGCTTCTTTATAGAGCTGACCTTTTTCCTGGGCTGCAGATGAAAGCTCATGGCAAGTATATGTGTGTCTAACCACATCATACTGTATGTGTTCTGTGGGTGTAAGAGAGAGTTTCAGTCAAAACGTGTCAGTCAAAAGTTGTGCAAATGAAATTGAAAAATGTACGAGAAAGGATTTCTTGGAACCTTAATTTAAAATGCCTGAAACTTCTGTAGTGCTTTACAATTTCCACAACAACCCTCGTTAAAGGATCTATTATAAAACTGCTAGTTTCAACTCTACACTCTTAAAGGTTCCAAAAGTGTTTTCACTGCCATTTCGGGTTCCCCAATGAACAGTGAACAAACAACAGATAATAGTTCTTAAAAGAACCATTATGTATATATATATATATATATATATATATATATAATATATATATATATATATATATATATATATATATAATATATAAAGTAGTCAAATATACACAACATTTATTTTTAAGATTACTATTAGAGTAACTATTTATTGCACAATAGTGTTGCAATATGATATAAGTATTCCTGTTGCAATATGGTTTAGTAATCACTTTGGTATACCACAACTGATATTTCTCCTGTTAAAACTTAAAACAATTAGTTGGGATATATATTACAAATTTATATATTTAAATATTTGCATTGCTGTAAATAAACATATACTGTTATATTTACGTATATCTGTATATTTAAATTTAGTTTCATTTTAATTTTACTTTTTAATCTACGATTCTACATCCTCTTTGTTACCTTAATTAAATCAATTCTAAATGCCACATGAACCTGCATATTTTCACTTTGGTTCCATAATGTGAGGATGTAAGGAATGCTGTACATATTTGTTACTACATAAAGTTTTTTTTTTTTTTTTTTTTTTTCATTCATTCATTCATTCATTCATTCATTCATTCATTAATACATTTAATGGTAAATTTGACTCTGGGGTAAAACTAGTGTGTGTGTGTGTGTGTGTGTGTGTGTGTGTGTGTGTGTGTGTGTGTGTGTGTGTGTGTGTGTGTGTGTGAAAGAGAGGTTAATCATGTTCATGCAGGCCCCATGCTGTGCAATAGAAGTGTGGGTGTGGTGAAAATCATGATTAATTGAGGTTTAGTCAGATAGAACAATAAACATGGGAGGTTGGATGGTTCAGATCACTTCACAAAGAGCAATTCAAAAAAATTTAAACCTTCTCATTTAAGATGGCCAAAAACTCCCTTCACAACATTTGTGTGAGAGACATTGATTTTCCTTCCTCGTAGAGTGTGTTATTTCAACCTGAAGGCTGTTATGGTAGATGACTGTCGTCATTTCGTTTTGCAACAGATAAATATTTGCAAGTGTGCTGTGCTAACACACCATCTCTCGCTCCCGTACTCACACACACACAAATACATTGACAAGCTGATTGCTGCTCTGAGTTATGGCCAGAGAACTTTGAAAGGAACGTCATTTGCTTTTTTCAAAGAGATTATAAAGACATCTTGGCAGATTGTTGGAGAGACATTTAAAGTTCTTCCAGATGGTCCCCTGAAGTCTCCTTAAAAGACCCCATTGTTTTATTGTTGCAAATGAAGTCAACTTCAATTGAATGACACGGTTGATGAGGCGTCACGTTTGTGTGTGTTTATTTAGAAAAGTGGGTAGAAAAGTTAGCTTGTGTTGCTTGTCACATTTGTTACACAACCTTAAATGCCGTTTTTGTCATACCAGTGGAGTTTCACATTTGGTCATGATACACAAATCTGAATAATTAATTACGTTCAAAAGTGATTTTAAGTTTGATATCCTGCCATAGCAGAAAACCACTCCCTTTCTCACTGTTTGTCAGACAGGCTTCAGTTTACCTTTCTTCTACTGTTTGCTTTGGATCAAGAGTCAAATGATTCACAATGTCAGTTTGAAACGTCTAGATTGACAAATGTGTTTAAAGTCTGTTGAACTCACAAACTATCAAATAAACACAATGGACTGGCTAATGACTGATAGGCCAAGGAGTACCCATAATTCAGCTGTGATTTAAACACTTCACCCAGTGGCTTCTTTCACAGCCTGTTATAGTGCCCCAGAGGAATTTTTTTATTGCTCAGAGTTTGCTCTTTCATTGCTCAGGAGACTTAATGGATTTCTTAGTTGTGTTTTAATGATCAGCTTTGTCTTCGATTTTTCATTTTAAGTGGCCTTATGTAAATAAAAAATACAAAACAAATCAGACAATAGTTACTGTATATAGGGCTACACTACCATTCAACAGTTTGGTGTTGGTAAGGTTTTGAAAAATATTTTTAAAAGAAATCTCTTATGCTCACCAAGGCTGCATTTATTTGATTAAAATGCAGTAAAAACAGTCATATTGTGAACTATTATTACAAATGAAATAACTGTTTTCTAATTTTCAACATCATTACTCCAGTCCTCAGTGTCACATGATCCTTCAGAAATCATTCTAATATGCACTTATTTGAAATAGAAATCTTTTGTAACATTATAAATTTCTTTACTGTTGATCAGTGTAATTGTCACAGTTTGATAGTAATGCGTCCTTACAGATTAAAATGTGTATAAATTTAATGTGGATAGAATGGCTCAGAAAATTTGTCCATGGGAGGAATCATGATAAGAAATGTTTGAGTTTATATTTTATTGTGGGTGTTTCACTCTGCAAACTGCAATTTATCACTCATAATTTGTGCAAAAATGACATAAAAAAAGAACTAAACATTAACAACACAAAGTTAACATAATAAAGAGATAAAAGTTATTCCTTATGTGTGTGCCGAAGAATAAACTTTGAATAATTTACTCCCCCATGTTTTTTTTCCTCCATGTTGCTCCTCGGTCGCTGGAGAATTAGAGTGATACAGGACTCTCCCACAGGTATCATTACCACCATACTGACCTCATTACACGCACAAGTTCAGCCCGCTCTCTCTTTCTGCCTGCTCTCTGTCTCTCAGTGCATGTGGAGGGGGTTGACATGTCAGTAGGCCCAGGAGGGGCTTTTGGATAAACCAGAGAATATGGAACAGCTCACAACGTCAGAGACAGTTGTGTCATTGGCCTGGACCTTGTCACATTCACACTGCCTTACAGAACTCACTCACTCACACACACACACACACACACACACACACACACACACACACACACACACACACACACACACACACACACATACAGCTGGTGCATATCACCTCCAGCGCTGTGATTTTCCCACACAAAGAAAAAACTTTTCTTTATCTGTTTACATCTGCCGAGTCAGATGTTATTGTTTCTATCATTTCCATCAATTTCACTGTTGGGTGAAGCAGATATTGCGAAATAATGTTTGAATGTGTTTGCACATGTTCATGTCAAATGACAGTTTCATACTGATGGCCTAGAAAACATCTCAAGATGTTAATCAAATTCAAACACTGCACATTTTAGCCAGTCAAAGAGCAGCAGATGAAGTCACATAATTGACCCTAGGGCAGACGGCGTTTAATTAATTTTAAAATAAATTTTTTTTTTTAATAATCATGGCAGCAATAATTAATTACATGATGGAGAAGAGTGTTATAACAGGATATATATCCAAGGTCTAGTTATGCACATTTTTAACATATCTAAGAGCTGATTCAGGTTTTTTAATCAAAGTGGTGGGTTGATGTTGAACAGTCCCTGTTAAAAGTGGTACTGTAGATAGTGATAGTCTGGCACTTCACACAACATCCATAACCATAACAAGCCTGTAAACTGGATAACAAACACACAAAAAACAAACAAACAACACACACACACACACACACACATATAAACACACACACACACACACACAAATATATATATATATATATATATATATATATATATATATATATATATATATATATAATTATAACAGTGTATTCCATTAAGTTACAAACTCACAACAAGAAGAAACTAAATTATTTACATAAAATATAATCTATATTATTTACTAAATATAATTGTATTGTTTATTTATTTATTTATTACTGGATAAGGTAACAGTTTTACCACCTTTTTTTTCAGTAAAAATTACAAACATTTGCAGTGTACCTAGTAAGTTATGGTGTTTTCTTAAGTAAATAAATAATGTAATTAACCCCAAGGGAGTTTGCAATTTCTTTATTTTCAGTAAAATGAGAGGATTTTAATTGGCCATTGATCAGTTATCAGCCACACACACGCACGCACACACACACACACACACACACACACGCACACACCAAAAATGAAAATAATTATTGGCTTATCAAAATCAGCGAGGATTTTAAGATCTGTGCATCTCTAAAAATATGAATGAATGAATGAATGAATGAAGTGGAAAAATAGCACAGACATGTGCGTGCAAATAAATTATGTTATTAAATCATAACTCATTCTTAGTGAAATTGTGAATAGAATGTATCCCATATGCAATATATCCCCCACAGCCTCATTTTCATTCACATAAAATTAAATATTGTGTGTACCATTTAGAAGACACTTCACCAGCCAAGAGGCTGAGTGTAATAGCACGTTCCCTAAAAACACTGGTTATACAAAAACATACACCAACACAGCCATGCCACATTGTGCTTGTGTAGTAAACAGGAAATGGGTGAATAGCAGTCTATATCACAGGATTCAGGTCTTACTCATTAAGCCTCATACAACAAAGAGGAACAATGAGTCATGAAGGCAAAAGCCTAAAAATAGACCCAATCACATGACTGTGTGTGTCTTTAAAAGCTGCCTCTACTCTCCCCTGGTGGCCTTATGTATCTCTCTGTGTGTGTGTGTGTGTGTGTGTGTGTGAAGCAAACTTGTGGTTTCTCCAAAGAATGGAGCAATATCCTGTGTCTGTGTGGGTGTGTGTGTGTGTGCATGTTTGTTTTTTCACTGTCTGCAAGTAGGGACGCCACAAGCAAACTTGTGGTTTCTCCAAAGAATGGAGCAATATCCTGCAACCCAGCTGGCTAAACCCTGCAACGGGACGGGAAGAGGGCAGCGTGCCTGTGAATTCTGAGAATCCCCAGCTATCACACTCTCATGGCTCTTTTAAACTGAACCTCCAGCGTAGCCTTGACCAGGAGAAATCAACCTCGTCAGATCCATTTCACTATATGAATCCATAGAAACATTTCAGAAAAAAATCCACTCTATTCATATGAAAATTGAGCCTGTTTTAGGACCATTTATTACAATAAAATATTTAGATAGATATGTATTATTGTGTGCATTTGCTGTTTATATAATATTATAATACATAAACCATGTGTTAAATAATATACAAAATTATTAACAGGATGAAGGTTGACAAACTGACACTGAAAAAAAGGCCAAATACTCCATTTGTTTTATTACCAAGGGACAGATAAATTTTGCCCTCTCTTAAAAGTAGAGTTTATTTTGCTATCCTAACTATGCATGATTATACGGTTAGATGAAATTAATTATTAGCATTTAGCTGTGTTATTTCCCTGGTGTTTATGAACCCATCAGAACAAAGATGTGATCCATAGTTAGGTCACGGCCCACTAATTGAGAACCACTGCTCTGTTTTGAACAACATGCCCACTAAAATAACTGCTAAATTCCATTTATTATACGATTTACTGATACTATCTATAATTATGTGTGCAAGTCCAATCAGGACACATCTGCATATGGTTAATGGATTTATTCGGAACTCAACAAACCTCAGAGCATGTCCTAAATATTTATATAGTGGACCTCATGCACCCTGGACCACTTTTTATTTATTATTATTATAATTTTTTTTTTTATTATTGTGAGTATCCACATACACCCACATCACTCACCGTTCACTCTAACAGTAGTGTACGAATAAATAACAGTCTAAAGGCCTGTTCACACAAAGAAGGATGACTATAACAATAACTAATGTCTCCATCCTCTAAAGGAATAGCCGAGTCCAAACCACAACTATAACGATAGTGACAAAGGAACAATATCATTGAAATAACTTTGTGGAATTCATTGGTGTGGATGCTAATACATTTATCATTTTAGTTTTTGTACTTTTGGTCTTTATTCTTTCTTATTCACTTGACATCAATATATTTTGTCTGTATTCACTTGACACTGTATGTGTGTGTCTCTCACTGTGTGAAGCCAGCAAACAAAGGCTTACTCTGATGGAGATAAGCTGAGGTGCATGTTCACATACACCACTCATTAAAGAACAAGACTGCCATAAAACACCTAATCCTCCGGAGATTACATTTGAGTAAACTCCCCGAGCCTTTCATTTCTAGAGCTGTCTGCAATGCAGCACATTTAAAATGTCTTTAAAGCTTTATTTGACCTGTGACTTAATTCACATTAAGTCTTTCATCTAGTACCATAAAAAGTATTTTTTCCTACCTAGCAAAACAAAGAAACCTTTATATTGAAAAAAAAGGAACCTTAAAATGACCCCATTCTGATGGAAAGGGACAGAAATGCTCAAGGGCCTCCAGTGTAAGTGTGAAGAATGGTTGAACAAGAGCCCTGCATTTCAGCCTGAGCCCAATTGGGCATGTCTTATTTATACATCCCTAGGGCTGGGCTTAGGGCCAATATTCACGTCATATGCAGGCCGGTCATTGGGCATGTTTTAGGCTTCTCCTTCTTTTTATATTTTAGACATTCATCAATTAAGGTGATGGAAAAGAAACTCTCAAGACTGGCTCGTATTGTGTTTAGCGTCCCCAGTGAGCGTGCCTGCAGCACAGCTGGTAGAGTTATAGAAGAAAGGAGCACTGGATTAAAATTAGGCTGCCCCCGACTAAAGATTTTTCTAGTCTCGGGCTAGGGTCTACATTTGAGGCCTGTGCAAGGCCGACTGACAGAAGGAGAGACATTTTTGAGAAGGTTGTGCAAGACTATGCAGGAGGGGAACAGATGTGTTCTTTCAAAACAAAAATAAGCCTTCCAGTCCAAACCTAAGCTCAAGTCTGTAAATATTGGTTGTTTGGATTTGTTTATTTTTCTATTTTTTCTGACAGATGTTAATGGAGAGAACAGCCGAGCTACGTACTGATATCTTGTCTGACAATTTTTATAAATAGTTGAGCAATTCATTAAAACCTAATGTGTCCTGCTGATTGTAAAAAAAAAAAAAAAAAAAACTTCCCATTGTTTGCGTATGACTTTTGAGCTCAGCAGAACCTTATTTCAGTGAGATACTAACAATCAGAATGCATACTGGGAAGGAAGAGCACCTTGTCATCTGACTGGGGGACAGTTCCAGTGTTTATCCGCAAGAAACAGTCTACAGGTGATGTGAAACAGCCTGGAAACTTTAATTTAGTTGATCTAGCTATATCATCAGGTCAGAAGATTTTATTTCTCTTCAGCTATTGTAAAAGGCAGAGTATCTGGAATACTAGCTACATAAGGGAGCATGAGCTATAGTGGAGAACATGCAAATTGGCATACAAGATCACAAGGCCTATTTTTTTTTTTTTTTTTCTGTGATTTCTGTCATACAAACTGAAAATCAATCCAACATCATATATATATATATATATATATATATATATATATATATATATATATATATATACAGCTTTTGGGTAAACGCACAAAAATAGACATTTTATTTGAATGGTTATATTTTAAATGTTATGTGCTTATACAGTTTATTCAGTTTTGGCTAAAACAGTGGTTTGATATTTTGTATGTTACCTTTTATATTCTTGTTGTTTCATAATTTTTGTGCTGAATAGCCTGTAGTAGGCAAGTTCCCCTTGTGACCAAATTGGTTTAAAAATATTGCTGACCCCAATTTTTGGAAAGTAACTTTTGATTAAAGTAATACTTCTTTTCTGCAGCGAGTAAAACATAGGCTCTCCCAATTTCACCATTTTATCTTCTTTAAGCATGTTTTTTTATCTCTCTTTTTCTCTCTATCACTCTTGCTCTATGTGACCCCTGACCTTTAATAAACAATGGCTGAACCAGAGTATGTGAATAAGTGCAGTGTGTATGTTTGGCTAGCTCTCGGTCTCTGTTGATACGTGCAGTGCGAGGGGGAACTTGCACAGCTCGGGTCTTGTTTACTCTGAATGTTACCCGCCGCTGACGTTTAATGTCATCAAGGGTTTTCTCTCCTCAGACAGGCTTTACATAATTTGCGAGTATGTGTGCGTCCTTGTGAAAAATGGTGGCTGCACTGTGAGGAAACACAGGCATTTCGCCCACCTAGCATAAACTGGTTTAAGGGTCATTTTTAACATATTAAAGTACCAACCCACTTGAGTGGTTATTGAAGCACTGCTTATATACTGTACCCAAAGGTGAAATTCAATGTGAGATCTATAAAGCATCTGTTAATTAAATTATAGCACACGACAGAGCTGGATGTCTTTAATCTGTTACAGCTGATATAAAACACTTGTGTGATTCATTCTAAACTAAGTCAATGTTCTTGGCCAGGGCGCCCAGTGGAAAACAAAACTTGTTTTATTAGTTTCATCTATGGAGATGTGATCATGTTATATCCAGGCTTAAGAGCCCTGAGAGATAGTTGTTTTATTTCCTTGTCTTCCTTGGGAAGAGGAAAGGTCAAGGGTGCTATAATATATAGCCGAGCAGTGAAGAAAAACAAGAAAGAGAAATTAAACCGATGAAAAACACAACATGTGATGTGAAGCTTCATGGTACAATTCATGTGTGATACATCATTCCATGCAATATACTGTGCTACTTAAAAACTAGTGCAAGAAACAAAACAGTCCCCCTTCACTTTAGTCTCCAACGTTCCTCCACTCCATACTCACAGACTTTGCAAAGAATTTATTCGCTGATCAACATCTGCAAGCAGTTTAAGCTGTTGTTTGAACGGGCAAGCCAGGCGGTGCTCAGCACTGTGTCCGGGTCACATGATGGGGTTCAGAACATTGTTAGGAGGTGCAGAGAGAACCCTGCCGCTGGTGCTGAGACCCATTTCATGCTCTGAAGCATTTTATTGTCCCCTCTGTACTTCTCCAGCTCCCAAGTTCATCAGCATCAGAGACGCTGCCCTGAGAAAGAAATTATTTTTCTTTTAAGAGAGTTTCATTCCCTTTAGTGAATTTGTCATGGCTTGTTCTAAAGCCCAGGATATGTTAGCAGTGGTTGTGATGGTGGTCAGTGCAGCAGTGCTGATGTACTAATGTTTGGATTTGACATCCAACATGACGAAAATGGTAAGGTTGTGCACAGGGAAATATTAAATTTTTTTTAAACAGCTTGCTCTGACAATTTGTTGTCTTCAGTTTGGAGGACATAGTATGTGGAGTCTCTATCTTCTTCTTATTTTTTCTGTATTCCATCAGTCAACAGCTATAAAGTTGGGACTTTTTGTTCGTCTTCACAGTTATACTGTGTTCCGAAGCCACTGTGTTGACAGATCCTATATTTTGCTGCCACACCACACTCTGTTTTTGTTCATAATACACACTAACAAATGGGATATAAGTATGTTTTGAGCTTCTATTTGTCTAAATATATTACATTACATTTAGAATATGCATTTGACAGAGGATTTTATCCAAATCAACTTACAGTGCATTTAAGGTAGGCTGATACATTTTATCAGTTTTTGTGTCCAAGGAATCGTGACTTTTGCATTGCTGGTGACATGTTGAGCTACAAATGTCAAATCTAGTTTAAAATTATTATTGTTTATAATATAGTCGCAACATAAGCTAATTGGAAATACATGCTTATGGCAACGTTTCTGCAAAACTCAAAAAAACTTACCTATACATCAATGCAGTTTCCAGTTGAAATGAACACTAAAGGCAGTAAAACTGATTTTTTGTTCCTAATTTCACTCTCCAATAACACAGAAAACAAACACTCCCCTATTTTCCTAATTAATTTTGGGCTCCAGGAATGTGGATGGGAACCACTGGCCTATAGCACAGAAAACCTACATTCCTGGTTGTCCCCTCCTGAGGACTACACAGACTGAGACCACAAAAAAGTTTAATGGATAAGGTCCCAAGCCTGTCTACATGTGTGATGAATTAGTCACTGCATGCATAAACTAGTGCATGGAAATTTGGCTTGTTTAATATGGACAATGCACGTAAAAAAAAAAAACTAAAAAAAAAAAAAAAAAAACTTATAAAATACAAAATGTAAACATGGTGGAATGTATGGGAGATTTGAAATGTGGAAAGCGAAACTGCAAAATGGACCAACAGGCATTCAATGAAGCAGGTATAGTCATGTTTGCTCACATCCCTGTTGAATAACGTCTGCGTGTGAAGTACAACTGAATCTCTAGGGTTATTACAGTTGAGTCTAACTGCATGTTCTATAATTGCATGTTATGGTATGTACATACAATGAGAGCTGAGTTGTGGCCTGTGGCATGTGGTTATGTGTTTGTGTAAGATGAGGGAGCTTTAAAAAACCTGTTTCAGCAGCCTTGTTCAAATTGTATGCTGCATACTGAATTCCTCTAAATATCGATTCTAAGTGGTGGGATGGTAAGGATGGTGTGGCTTAATGGGTCGCTGTAATGATGAGAATATTGGCACAAATTGTAAAATGTAATCATTGAGTCTTTAAACAAGACTCCAAAGGGACTGTCCCTCTAACAAGTGTACTATAAGTCAATGGTTCCCAAACTAGGGGCGCTAGCCCTGGGGGTTATACAAAGAGGTGGTGTGCAAGACTAAGGGGTAGTGTACTGTCAGCAGCTTGTTCTTCTGACAGTATGAAGCCAAACAAGTTATGCAGAGACTTCACATCACACAAAGAGAAGCCCATTGAAGTTGATTAGTTGTAGTGCTGTATTAATTACAATGTTACAAATAAATACGATTTTGCAAGTAAGAACATAGAGTGTCTTTAGGTGGGTGAATGAAGGTGGGGTCCTTGTAAATATGTTTCCTCTACAAAAGGGGGGCCTGGCAGAAAAAAGTCTGGGAACCACTACAATAAGTTGCTTTGCATAAAAGCTAAATGGCTGCTTACTAAATTTTGTACATTTTAGAGGAGAAAGAGGAGAAAAGTTATTTTTACAAATTAATGTATTGGGCATGCTACTTTCACATCCACTTTAAAACAGGCTTAAAAGCATGGTCACATTAGTGAAAACTTTGGTGAAATTTTGTTGCCGGCAAAAAAGGGTAAAATGTCCATTTTCAGTGGTGTAGCTGTCAGTTTGTCAACATGGCGATACTGTGAGACCAGCTTCACTAAAATTCACGATTGCAACTCTTTAAGCAACCTAATAATTCACAACATCCACACATACAGCCACTTCCTCTTTTCAGTCCTTAGTTACCCCATCCCCCCATACAGCCACTTCCTCTTTTCAGTCGCTTCTTGTTCCCAAAAGACAGAACAACCCATGCCAGCTCACCCAAACCAGCGCCACTGCTCTGCCAAGGAAATCACTGTCAAAACAAGATTCACTATGCACCAGTCAGAGACGTCTTCCCGTGCACACACACAAGTAATTTCACCACAGGCCAAGAGGTCTCAACTTCACACAGTGGGCAACACAAGCTGAGTGATTCTGTGCTGTGCCAAAACTAACCCGTCTTTTCCACTAGACTAGACCAAGCAGTCAAGCAAGGCGCTGCTGTTCCTTTTTTTACATCAGAGACGGGATACCTTGAGTGAGTTCTGGCAATCTCAGAAAAACAACTTCTGTCTAGCAGTCTTTACTTGTTCACCATAAATACATCTAAGTGAGCTAGCAAGTGCTAACACTGTATTTGGTTAGCTTTACACCCTCTGAGAAAAATGTTTAGCTGGATTTGCAGTGGGCTTTCTCTGAGTGCCCAATATTTTCCATTTCTGTTGGCCATGGCGGTCTGAGCTGTTTCATGCTGGTACTGATCTGGTGAAAGTCTTGGTGGGCCAAGATAATCTTTCTGATCTGGTTGACCAAGGGAGGTTTGCTGGTTAAAGTGGTTGAGCCTGGATTTTAATTGTTATCAATTACTCGTTCTCATGTCTTTTCAAACCTTTATGACTTACTTTCTTCTGTGGAATAAAAAAGGAAACTAAATTGACAAATAGATGTTTGAGTTAAATTTATGAACTGAATCAGACCAATTTGGGAATTAATCGGTTTCGTGATCCAGACCAAATGATTCATACAAAAAATATCAGATTCAAAAGAATGATTCATTCATAAATAAAGCATTGCTACTTGTTTCATGAAAAATTTAAGTTCTGTTCTTCACAGTTAGGTAACGTATAATATGGTTTTAGAAGACTTGGACTATTGTAAATTGATTTACTATCCAGCTCCACTTTATATTAGATGTCTTTTACTGTTATGTACTTGTGAAATAATAAAACAAATGAATTTTTAGGGGCCATGCACCAACTCAAGGAGAATGTCTTGAGAATTAACAGCCTGAACTTTCGTAAAATTCTTTACATGCCAAACATGCTCATGTCTTCTAACCAAATGAAGATGGTTTCCTGGGATCTCAGCACATAAAGGGTGAAAACTTTGCTGTTGCCGACTTTGCTGCAACTACCGGTGATGGATTTTCAGGACAGAAAATCTAGGCCTTCTCCTTTGTAATTTCCTCTCTCAAAACTGATACTATAAGCCTGGTATAGACACAGGATGTGTGGGTGAGTCACAATGTACCTGTGTAAACTGTGCCTTTATAGGAGTTTATAGACTGTGTGTGTCTGTGTACCTAATATTCACTTTGTTATGGGGACTAAATGTCCCTACAAGTACAGCAATGCCAGTACATTTTGACCTTGTGGGGACATTTTTTTTTATTTCCCCATGATGATAAAAGCTTATAAATCATACATAATTAAGTGTTTGGCAAATCTGAAATAGCAGAACGTTTTCTGTAAGGTTTAGGGTAAGGGTGTGTGTGTGTGTGTGTGTGTGTGTGTGTGTGTGTGTGTGTGTGTGTGTGTGTGTGTGTGTGTGTGTGTGTGTGTGTGTGTGTGTGTGTGTGCCTGGTGGTGTTGTTAGAGGCCATGGGCAATGGTCAGAAATGTGGTGTCTCATGAATGATGACCCATAAGTAAAAGAGATAGAAAGAGGGCGAGAAAGAGATGGACTTGGGATGAGAAGTAATTGTGGTGAAAGAGTTATATAACAAGAACATACAGTCCATAAACACTTTTCAACACAAATAAAGTAACTATGGACAGAGTAGACATCATATTAAGTAAGTTCTTGTTACATTTTCACAGTATGTGTTTTCCAGAGTTAATATAAATATAAAATGTAGTTATTACATTGAAGTTATTATAGTTATTACATCAACATTGTATTTTAGGAAGGAGACAATCATATTTTGCAGCACTTGGTATTAAAAGGTTTGATAAACCTCCTTTGTAGTTCATAGAATAAGGAGAAGTAGAATAATGGTATTACCATGGTACTGTTTTAATGTCAATGTCAAGGTTGTCATCAGAGGGCACATCATTGACCCAGGTCCATTATAACTACTTGTTGGTCCCAATGAAAAGGTCTCACCAAAGGGGCCATTCACACAGAACATGTTTTTGCATTTAAATGTAATAATAATAATGAAAATAATAATGATAATGATAATGCTATATACATACATACATATAATAATGATCAAACACATATATTAAGTGTCTACAAACATTCATTTTTAATGAACTAAATATTAGAACTTTATATACACCATTTCATTTACACTGTGTCATGAGCGTGAAGCTGCAAAATACATGAGACATAAGTGCAACGATCAAACACATCCGTTTGGCATATGTTTACATAGAAAATTATGTAAACACTCCTAACAGCCCCTAAATGTGAATTTTAGTGACAACCCTGGACATGAATATTGTAGAAAAGAATAGGAAACTCAGCATACTTCAAGCACATAACCAAGTGCATATGATTACTAACTTAGACTGAAGCACGAATAGCTTAACCTGCTAAGAATTCTGTGACAAGATGGTGCTAAAATATCTGTCATTTGGGAGAAAGAGAAACACAGACAGAGTGAGAGAAAGAGAGAGCTATGGAGAAAGAGAGAAAGAGAGAGGTCTGTCTTTAATGAAGCCGCTGAGTTTGTTTGTCCAGCCACCCAGGGGCGAGCCTGAGATTAAATCATGAAGGATGTGGTTGGATGTCTAATTTTACAAAAACAAATGTTCTAGAAGGCTGTGTTTACATTGGGCCAGAACTGGAGAGAGGGAGGACGGGGCAGGACTCCTGACCGACTTCACTCAGTACCAGCAATAGAGGCTTATTAGTCTACTGCTAACTTTAAACCTGCACCAGACCCAGCCACTAAAAACAGTGGAATTAAGTTTGTTGACGTTTTTGTAAATGTGTGTATAGTGCGCACCATGTGGGTTTATAAAGGCATTTTAGTAAGCATGGGAACTGAGAAACCATTTGACAGCTTTTGCATAACTTTTCATCTTAAATGTACATAAATGTGTCCATCACACACACGATAACATAATCATGTTAGGTTGACTTCCATTTCTTTCAGTGTCCTGGTCAGGATGGTTCTGTTTCTCTAAAGCACTTCCATCTTCAATAATATGATTATGTTGGGAGCGATGCAGGTTAGGTAATTAAATAAAAGGACTGTTAAACAGTAAGGGCAAATGTTGAGTCAAATATTGACTTCCAGCTCCAACAAGGGTGTGTTAATCATGATCAGGACCAGGGCTGTGCACAGCGGGGTGGGCCCGGTGGCTAGAGCCACTGCACCTTTGCCCTCATCGGCTGAGGTGCCCCCTTACCAATCCCCCATCACCTAAGCTCAAAGCTCCAATAAACCGCTCCGCTAAACACCAACCCACTCCACCAATCCCCCCCACTCCACACCACCACACAACATCATCACCCCCAACTGGAGAGTGCAGTTTCCCAAAGGAGACCACAGTCCCCGATGCAATACCAGGTAGATGCATTACGATCCACATTAGACAGTGGTTGATCCGCTAAATTAGTAATTAGTTGGTAGTTTATTTGTTTTTGTTTTTGTCAGTAAAGACTCGGCCTTCTATACTGTAAGTGTTGTACAAAATATCCAAGTTTTTAGAATTAGAATGTCTAATCAAATTATTGTACCTGATCAGATCTAATATAGATAATACCAAATTTGCTGTTGTTGGCACACTTGTAGACAAAAAAAAAAAAAAAAAATGCCTTCACAAAAAGAAGACACAGAGAGAGAAAGAGCGAAGGGAGGTTGCTAAAGACAGTTCATTATTGCAAACATGAACACAAAGCTCCAGCAAGTCAGCAGGTAAATCATCATATAGAATATTTAGCAGTCTGTCACACTTTAATTCTTGTAATTAAGTATATTTCTTATTATAATCACTTGTCTTGATACTAGTAATCTATAACACATCATTTTTTTACAATAAAAACATTATAACAATAAACATATAAAAATATAAAAAAAAAGCACAAAATCACTAAATTAATACTTTATAAAGTTGGCTTGAGAAAGCCAACTTACTGATCTACTATTTAAACTTATTAAGTTGGCTTGAGAGAGCCAACTTACTGAAATTGTACTTAAACTTATAGTGATTATTAAGTTGGCTTGAGAAAGCCAACTTACTGAAATTGTATTTAAACTTAATATTATTCTTCTTCTTTTTCTGAGACTAAAATTTCTGACTCTAACTCCTCCTAGAGCTTTAACTCTACAGACTCCAAACTCAGCCCAGCTCTTCAGACTGATCTGACTTAGTGTGCTATATCTTTTCTAACTGATTGGACTTACGGTTTTCATAAAAATGAAGATTAAAAAACATAAAAATCCCATAGACTTTCATTGACGGAATGTTCAGATAAGCCAAGCTCCAACTGTCAAAATTCAAATCTAAACAAACTGAAGCCCATTAGACTCAATCAAGCTTCGCTTCTATGTACTATTTCTAATCCATTTAAACTCATTCAAACTCATCTATGTAATATTTCTAATCTATCTATCTATCTATCTATCTATCTATCTATCTATCTATCTATCTATCCTAGCAACATGCTAATAATGTTATAAAACATGCTAGTCACATGCTAGAAACATGCTAGTGACATGCTAGTAATTTGCTAATCATGCTAGCGACATGCTAGTCACTCACTAATCATGCTAAAAACATGCTAGCGACATGCTAATCATGCTAAAAACATGCTAGTGACATGCTAGTCACTTGCTAATCATGCTAGTAACATGCTAGTCACTCGCTAATCATGCTAGAAACATGCTAGCGACATGCTAGTAACTCGCTAATCGTGCTAGTGACATGCTAGTCACTTTGCTAATCATGCTAGAAACATGCTAGCGACATGCTAGTCACTTGATAATCATGCTAAAGAACATGCTAGTGACATGCTAGTCACTTGCTAATCATGCTAAAAACATGCTAGCGACATGCTAGTCACTTGCTAATCATGCTAGAAACATGCTAGCGACATGCTAGTCACTCGCTAATCATTGCTAGTAACTTCCTAATCATGCTAGAAACATGCTAACGACATGCTTGTCACTCACTAATCATGCTAAAAACATGCTAGTGGCATGCTAGTCACTCGCTAATCATGCTAGAAACATGCTAGCGACATGCTAGTAACTCGCTAATCGTGCTAGTGACATGCTAGTCACTTGCAAATCATGCTAAAAACATGCTAGCGACATGCTAGTCACTCGCTAATCATGCTAGAAACATGCTAGTGACATGCTAGTCACTCGCTAATCATGCTAGAAACATGCTAGCGACATGCTAATCGTGCTAGAAACATGCTAGCGACATGCTAGTCACTCGCTAATCATGCTAAAAACATGCTAGTGACATGCTAGTCACTCGCTAATCATGCTAGAAACATGCTAGCGACATGCTAGTCACTCGCTAATCATGCTAAAAACATGCTAGCGACATGCTAATCGTGCTAGAAACATGCTAGCGACATGCTAGTAACTTGCTAATCATGCTAGCGACATGCTAGTCACTCACTAATAATGCTAAAAACATGCTAGCGACATGCTAATCATACTAAAAACATGCTAGCGACTTGCTAGTCACTCGCTAATCAAGCTAGAAACCTGCTAACGACATGCTAGTAACTTGCTAATCATGCTACCAACATGCTAGTCACTTGCTAATCATGCTAGAAATATGCTAGCGACATGCTAGTAACTTGCTTATCATGCTACCAACATGCTAGTCACTTGCTAATCATGCTAGAAATATGCTAGCGACATGCTAGTAACTTGCTTATCATGCTATTGACATGCTAGTCACTTTCTAATCATTCTAGAAACATGCTAGCGACATGCTAGTCACTCACTAATCGTGCTAAAAACATGCTAGTGACATGCTAGTCACTTGATAATCATGCTAAAATCATGCTAGCGACATGCTAGTCATTTGCTAATCATGCTAGAAACATGCTAGCGACATGCTAGTCACTCACTAATCATGCTAAAAAACATGCTAGTGACATGCTAGTCCCTTGCTAATCATGCTAGAAACATGCTAGCGACATGCTAGTAACTTGCTAATTATGCTAGCAACATGCTAGTAACTAGCTTATCATGCTAGAAACATGCTATTAACTTTGCTAATCATGTTAATGACATGCTAGTCACTTGCTTTATTAACCTTCTTAAACTTTTCAAACTTTTCAAAGTTTTTAAAAAGTTTTCAAACTTTTTAAACTTTCCAAACTTTTCAAACTTTTTGCTTCAGGCTTTCTCAAGCCAACTTAAAGTTTGTCTTGACGAACTTTTTTATCTAGTTATTATTATTCTTCTGAGACTAAATTTCTGACTGCTACTCCTCCTAGAGCTTTAACTCTACAGACTCCAAACTCAGCCCAGATCTTCAGACTGATCTGACTCGAGTTGCTATATCTTTTTAGACTGATTGGACTTACGGTTTTCATAAAAATGAAGATTAAAAATCATAAAACTCCCATAGACTTGCATTGAAAAGCCTCTGCTCACCTGAACATTCCGTAAACTCCAACTGTCAAAAATTCAAATCTAAACACACTGAAGCTCATTGGACTCAATCAGACCTATCCAACCAACCAACCAACCTATCTATCTCTCTATCTATCTATCTATCTATCTATCTATCTATCTATCTATCTATCTATCATCTGACTATATCTATCTATCATCTGACTATATCTATCTATCTATCTATCTATCTATCTATCTATCTATCCTAGCAACATGCTAATAATGTTAGAAACATGCTAGTCACATGCTAATCATGCTAGAAACATGCTAGCGACATGCTAGTAACTTGCTAATCATGCTAGTGACATGCTAGTCACTTGCTAATCATGCTAGGAACATGCTAGCGACATGCTAGTCAATCGCTAATCATGATAAAAACATGCTAGTCACTTGCTAATCATGCTAAAAACATGCTAGCGACATCCTAGTCACTTGCTAATCATGCTAGAAACATGCTAGCGACATGCTAGTCACTCGCTAATCATGATAAAAACATGGTAGTGACATGCTAGTCACTTGCTAATCATGCTAGAAACATGCTAGCGACATGCTAGTCACTTGCTAATCATGCTAGAAACATGCTAGCGACGTGCTAGTCACTCGCTAATCATGCTAAAAAACATGCTAGTGACATGCTAGTCACTTGCTAATCATGCTATAAACATGCTAGCGACATGCTAGTAACTTGCTAATCATGCTAGTGACATGCTAGTAACTTGCTAATCATGTTAGCAACATGCTAGTCACTTGCTAATCATGCTAGAAACATGTTAGCGACATGCTAGTCACTCGCTAATCATGCTAAAAACATGCTAGTGACATGCTAGTCACTTGCTAATCATGCTAAAAACATGCTAGCGACATGCTAGTCACTTGCTAATCATGCTAGAAACATGCTAGCGACATGCTAGTCACTCGCTAATCATGCTAAAAACATGCTAGTGACATGCTAGTCACTCGCTAATCATGCTAAAAACATGCTAGCGACATGCTAGTCACTTGCTAATCATGCTAGAAACATGCTAGCGACATGCTAGTCACTTGCTAATCATGCTAAAAACATGCTAGCGACATGCTAGTCACTTGCTAATCATGCTACAAACATGCTAGCGACATGCTAGTCACTCGCTAATCATGCTAGCGACATGCTAGTAACTTGCTTATCATGCTAGAGACATGCTAGGCACTTGTTAATCATGCTAGAAACATTCTAGTGACATGCTAGTCATTTGCTAATCATGCTAGAAACTTGCTAATCATGCTAGCAAAATGCTAGTAACTAGCTTATCGTGCTAGAAACATGCTAGTAACTTTGCTAATCATGCTAATGACATCCTAGTAACTAGCTTATCATGCTAGCAATATGCTAATCACTTGTTTGATTAAACTTCTTAAACTTTTCAAACTTTCTAAACTTTTCAAACTTTCTAAACTTTTTCAAACTTTTTAAACTTTTCAAACTTTCTAAACTTTTCAAACTTTCTGTTCAGTCTTTCTCAAGCCAACTTAAAGTTTGTCTTGACGAACTTTTTTATCTAGTTAAGTTGGCTTGAGAAAGCCAACTTACTGATCTACTATTTAAACTTATTATTATTATTATTATTATTCTTCTGAGACTAAATTTCTGACTGCTACTCCTCCTAGAGCTTTAACTCTACAGACTCCAAACTCAGCCCAGCTCTTCAGACTGATCTGACTCGAGTTGCTATATCTTTTTAGACTGATTGGACTTACAGTTTTCATAAAAATGAAGATTAAAAATCATAAAAATCCCATAGACTTACATTGAAAAGCCTCTGCTCATCTGAACATTCCGTAAACTCCAACTGTCAAAAATTCAAATCTAAACACACTGAAGCCCATTACACTCAATCAGACATGCCTTCTTTGTACTATTACTAACCCTTTCAAACTTATTCAGACGCATCTATCTATCTATCTATCTATCTATCTATCTATCTATCTATCTATCATCTGACTGTTTCTATCTATCTATCTATCTATCTATCTATCTATTTATCTATCTATATCTATCTATCTATCTATCTATCTATCATCTGACTGTTTCTATCTATCTATCTATCTATCTATCTATCTATCTATCTATCTATCTATCATCTGACTGCTTCTATCTATCTATCTATCTATCTATCTATCTATCTATCTATCTATCTATCTATCTATCTATCTATCTATCGTCTATCTATTCTATCTATCTATCTATCTATCTATCTATCTATCTATCTATCTATCTATCATCTGACTGTTTCTATCTATCTATCTATCTATCTATCTATCTATCTATCTATCTATCTATCTATCTATCTATCTATCTATCTATCTTTCATCTGACTGCTTCTATCTATCTATCTATCTATCTATCTATATATCTATCTATCTATCTATCTATCTATCATCTGACTGTTTCTATCTATCTATCTATCTATCTATCTATCTATCTATCTATCTATCTATCTACCATCTGACTATTTCTATCTATCTATCTATCTATCTATCTATCTATCTATCTATTTGACTATTTCTATTTATCTATCTATCTTAATCATGCTAGCGACATGCTAGTCACTTGCTAATCATGCTAGGAACATGCTAGAAACATGCTAGCGACATGCTAGTAACTTGCTAATCATGCTAAAAACATGCTAGCGACATGCTAGTCACTCGCTAATCATGCTAAAAACATGCTAGTGACATGCTAGTCACTTGCTAATCATGCTAGAAACATGCTAGTGACATGCTAGTAACTTGCTAATAATGCTAGTTACTTGCTAATCATGCTAGGAACATGCTAGTGACATGCTAGTAACTTGCTAATCATGCTAGTCACTTGCTAATCATGCTAAAAACATGCTAGCGACATGCTAGTCACTTGCTAATCATGCTAAAAACATGCTAGCGACATGCTAGTAACTTGCTAATCATGCTAGTCACTTGCTAATCATGCTAAAAACATGCTAGCGACATGCTAGTAACTTGCCAATCATGCTAAAAACATGCTAGTGACATGCTAGTCACTTGCTAATCATGCTAGAAACATGCTAGCGACATGCTAGTAACTTGCTAATCATGCTATTCACTTGCTAATCATGCTAAAACATGCTAACGACATGCTAGTAACTTGCTAATTATGCTAGCAACATGCTAGTCACTTGCTAATCATGCTAGAAACATGCTAACGACATGCTAGTAACTTGCTAATCATGCTAGCGACATGCTAGTCACTTGCTAATCATGTTAAAAACATGCTAGCAACTTGCTAATCATGCTAGAAACATGCTAACGACATGCTAGTAACTTGCTAATCATGCTAGTGAAATGCTAGTCACTTGCTAATCATGCTAGAAACATGCTAGCGACATGCTAGTCACTCACAAATTATCCTAAAAAAACATGCTAGTGACATGCTTGTCACTTGCTAATCATGCTAGTCACTTGCTAATCATGCTAAAAACATGCTAGCGACATGCTAGTCACCCGCTAATCATGCTAAAAACATGCTAGTCACATGCTAGTAACTTGCTAATTATGCTAGCAACATGCTAGTAACTAGCTTATAATGCTAGAAACATGCTAGTAACTTTGTTAATCATGCTAATGAAATGTTAGACACTTGCTTTATTAAACTTCTTAAACTTTTCAAACTTTCTAAACTTTTCAAACTTTCTGTTCAAGCTTTCTCAAGCCAACTTAAAGTTTGTCTTGACGAACTTTTTTATCTAGTTATTATTATTCTTCTGAGACTAAATTTCTGACTGCTACTCCTCCTAGAGCTTTAACTCTACAGACTCCAAACTCAGCCCAGCTCTTCAGACTGATCTGACTCGAGTTGCTATATCTTTTTAGACTGATTGGACTTACGGTTTTCATAAAAATGAAGATTAAAAATCATAAAAATCCCATAGACTTACATTGAAAAGCCTCTGCTCATCTGAACATTCCGTAAACTCCAACTGTCAAAAATTCAAATCTAAACACACTGAAGCCCATTACACTCAATCAGACATGCCTTCTATGTACTATTACTAACCCTTTCAAACTCATTCAGACTCATCTATCTATATCTATCTATCTATCTATCTATCTATCTATCTATCTATCTATCTATCTATCTATCTATCTATCATCTGACTGTTTCTATCTATCTATCTATCTATCTATCTATCTATCTATCTATCTATCTATCTATCTATCTATCTATCTATCTATCATCTGACTGTTTCTATCTATCTATCTATCTATTATCTGACTGTTTCTATCTATCTATCTATCTATCTATCTATCTATCTATCTATCTATCTATCATCTGACTGTTTCTATCTATCTATCTATCTATCTATCTATCTATCTATCTATCTATCTATCTATCATCTGACTGTTTCTATCTATCTATCTATCATCTGACTATTTCTATCTATCAATCTATCTATCTATCTATCTATCTATCTATCTATCTATCATCTGACTGCTATCTATCATCTGACTGTTTCTATCTATCTATCTATCTATCTATCTATCTATCTATCTATCTATCGTCTGACTATTTCTATCTATCTATCTATCTATCGTCTGACTATTTCTATCTATCTATCTATCCTATCTATCTATCTATCTATCTATCTATCTATCTATCTATCTATCATCTGACTATTTCTATCTATCTATATATCTATCTATCTATCTATCTATCTATCTATCTATCTATCTATCTATCTATCCTAGCAACATGCTAATAATGTTAGAAACATGCTAGTAACTTGTTAATCATGCTAGCGACATGCTAGTCACATGCTAATCATGCTAGAAACATGCTAGCGACATGCTAGTCACTCGCTAATCATCTATCATCTGACTTATATCTATCTATCTATCTATCTATCTATCTATCTATCTATCTATCTATCATCTGACTGTTTCTATCTATCTATCTATCTATCTATCTATCTATCTATCTATCTATCTATCTATCTATCTATCATCTGACTGTTTCTATCTATCTATCATCTGACTATTTCTATCTATCTATCTATCTATCTATCTATCTATCTATCTATCTATCTATCTATCTATCATCTGACTGCTATCTATCATCTTATCTATTCTATCTATCTATCTATCTATCTATCATCTATCTATCTATCTATCTATCTATCTATCTATCTATCTATCTATCTATCGTCTGACTATTTCTATCTATCTATCTATCTATCTATCTATCTATCGTCTGACTATTTCTATCTATCTATCTATCTATCTATCTATCTATCTATCATCTGACAATTTCTATCTATCTATCTATCTATCTATCTATCTATCTATCTATCTATCCTAGCAACATGCTAATAATGTTAGAAACATGCTAGTAACTTGTTAATCATGCTAGCGACATGCTAGTCACATGCTAATCATGCTAGAAACATGCTAGCGACATGCTAGTCACTCGCTAATCATGCTAGCGACATGCTAGTAACTTGCTAATCATGCTAGAAACCTGCTAGCGTCATGCTAGTCACTCGCTAATCATGCTAGCGACATGCTAGTAACTTGCTAATCATGCTAGAGACATGCTAGTAACTTGCTAATCATGCTAGAAAAATGCTAGTGACATGCTAGTCATTTGCTAATCATGCTAGAAACATGCTAGTAACTTGCTAATCATGCTAGCAAAATGCTAGTAACTAGCTTATCGTGCTAGAAACATGCTAGTAACTTTGCTAATCATGCTAATGACATCCTAGTAACTCGCTTATCATGCTAGCAATATGCTAATCACTTGTTTTATTAAACTTCTTAAACTTTTCAAACTTTCTAAACTTTTAAAACTTTCTAAACTTTTTCAAACTTTTTAAACTTTTCAAACTTTCTAAACTTTTCAAACTTTCTGTTCAGTCTTTCTCAAGCCAACTTAAAGTTTGTCTTGACGAAATCCACTTCTTACTTAGTATATAATGTAGATTTATGCTGTAAAATATTAAATTGAATGTCTAATACTTATAGGGGAGAGTGGGATAAGATTATCCACTTTTTACTATTGTGGTCCTCAAGATAAGGGAAAGTGACACAGAAGTACAATGAAAGTATATATCCTATCCAAATGAAAGTATTCCTGTAATTTTAAATAATCAGAATGTATCTATGACAAAGGGTTCTAAAAATATGGCTTCTTATAAAAAAGTGTTCCCATGGCTCAGTTTGGGGTGCTGAGTCGAGTCAGTGGGTAAAATGCACCATCTGGGTGTAAAATGACCATCTCACTGAATCTGATTCAAACCCATGTGAAGTAAATAATAATTTAAGAACTAATTTAATAATTTCCTTTTACACACAGCCGTATTTATTTTCTTAAAGTTAACTTTAACAACATAAAACCAATCAAATGAAATTTAAATTTCAGTATTTAACTGTTTGCATTTCTGAAACAATATGTTGAACACCAAAGTTATAGCCTTCCTAAAAACAGACTACACAGAGAGTTTGTTGGCCATTAGTGACTACAGGTGGAAAGATATTTTTATTTATTTATTTTTGTTTGTTTTCATAGCAATATCTGGCAACACTGCCAGAGCTTAAACTGATAGTAATCAAAAGAGCCCACAGACATGTTATTGCAGACAGGATATCACATTCGGTAAGGCAAACACAAATGAAAAAAAAAAAAAAAAAACCCTCATGATATTATCTGTCAGAAACGTTATCAACGCTAGTGCAGAGATCTGTAGAACAAGTATGTTACGTATATGCTAAATTAAATAAAGTTAAAGATAAAGTTAAATTTTCACAAAGTTGTGCATTCATAAGGGCACTAGACAAAGTTATCATCTATATAGACAAATCCGGCGAAACACGGAAGTAAAGCAGCGCCGCCATTACTGCGTGCCTTGCTGCTAAGGAAGTAGCAGAAGTAGCGTTAGTCCCGTAGGCGACTGTAGCAGAATATAGCTGTACAAAAAGTTATTTTTATTTAGTTTTTTTTTTAGTACGTTTGCTGTCCAGTGATGCCGAGAAGAGTGTGTTGTGTGGTTGGCTGTTTTAACAACAGCACAAAACTACAGGCATGGAATAAACCCGTTTGTGAAATCCACGAACCTTTGTTGCACATTGACTGCTTATGTTTACGGCCATACGGATTACACAGAGTTCTTTACTATTAGCTAGAGATGATCAGTTCAGGTGCCGCTAGGGATCTGTCGCGTCACGTTTACAAGCACCAAAACGGTATTCATTGTTTGAATTTCATAATAAAATTGACAGAATCTGAGAGCTGAGATTATCTTTGTCCGTGTCCTCTTTGCTTCGCGATTTTTCTGTGCGTGAGAAAATGGATGTGTGGCGTGAGAGCGTGTGAAAAGCGTCAATTGCGTGTCTCACATTTTATTGCATTTGTATTAGTTTGAAGAGTAAAAAAAAATCTGTGGGTCTTAACGCAATTACAATCGGCAAGTCGGTCGGACAAAAAGGGGAAAAACATAATTAATTGGGTCAGTCCTAAACTGACAGGGTCGGTCAGTTATGGCAAACAAGAATATTTTTAAGGATGGCCTAATAGTTATTTGAAACTTGTGAAGCTTGTGAACATATTAACAACACAGCTAGTAATGACAGCGTTCGGTTTTATTTTTTTGTTGTCATCAATTAATACACTTCTTAATTATAATACATTACATATTTATACATTATTACATTATGTTGTCAATAAATTACCTTTATCAGTAAGTTTTGGCCACTGCCTGACATCATCTACCCAATTTTCCCTTTCACCAGACATTTTCTTTAATGAGCAGGATCCGCTTTCATTGAAATGTCATTAGAGGGCACCGGCAAGTGTCACACCGTCACACCTCGCAGGCACGCAGTAATGGCGGCAGGCAAGAGCCATGTTTAGTTTAATAATAAACACCCGAAAAATACAACAATGGTTATTAATTGAAACTTTAACAGTAATAGGCCTATGTATTTCTGATTGAATAATAAACACCTGATAAAATTATATACCCCTAACCTAAAGTAATAGTGCAATGTGATATAATTGAACAATGCTCATTCCTCCAAAACAGAGAAAACATCTTTCACAAAGATCTACATATCTGTCTCTTTTAAAGTGTTTAGTGTGCATAATGGGGTTATTATAGCACAATTCCCACCTAGACCACATTAATCTGCAAACCCTGGCTACGGCCGTGGTGCCTTTCATTCCTCCAATGTGTTTCTCCCTTTCACAGTCTAACATGGTCACATGACAGTAAAAGTGTGCAGTTCCCAAGATGCAGGGGGTGGGTCAACTTGACATGATAACAGAAAGAACATATAATGTGGTATACATCTAGAATAGCTTTAAATACATAATACATGATATACAGGTTTCAACAGAAATGCCAATATATTTTAATTTATTCAATTGCAGGTAGCATGCAATTGTATCCAAACAAACAAACAAACAAATAAATAAATTCTTTTAAAATATATTATTTTGAAGTATATATTTTTTCCTTAATAAGTATTTAATATATATAATATATATACAGTATACTAAAGTGTACTTCTTTACTTCTTTTTCACAAGTGAAATAACTCAATGAAAAGCTCTTCTACATGACAATATTTAGAATTGTTTTGCTGTGTGTGTGTGTGTGTGTGTGTGTGTGTGTGTGTGTGTGTGTGTGCGTGCACGAAACCGACACCTACGTGTGTTTACTGCGTGTGTTTATGTCCTCTAATGAACAGTTACCTGATCCTGCTGCCAGTTAGTCCTCTACCTCCAGAACACCTCCTGTCAATCATCCACCCATATGATAGACATTCTGACACACCGACTATTCTGGAGATAATGACAGGATATCAGGTAGTAGAAGCACACACACACACACACACACACACACATGCATGCAAATACACACACTCCCATTTTATACACACCAATGCAGCTGCTTTTATAAACTCTCTTATAAAATAGAAATACCTAACTCTGAATTCTGATTGGATGAGTTGGATTTTACCACTGGAAAGGTGATTTTAAGGTCAGTGACACTCATTTTGTATTAATATTTGTTTTGCATTAAAATTAGTTTTAACATTTCGCATTAAAGAGCATAAAAGAAGACTATTCTGACATCGTCAAGAAATAAAGCCTTTATGAAAATATTGACATGTATTTAATTATTTACATCAGTAATGTGTAATATCAGTAATATCAGTAATGTGAATGAACAACATGCAGAAACATCTTAATAAAACTTAGTTCATGTGAGTTTTATTTAACCTTTTGGTCACACTTTAGTTTGGGGACCAATACTCACTATTAACTGGCTATGACTTTTGCCTCAATAAACCTTTAAATTATAACTTATAAAAGTAAGTTTGTAAGTTGTTAAGTTTAGGTGTGGGAATCTAAAACGGCATTAATATGCACTAATACACAGCCAGTATGCTAGTAATATGCTTGCTAATAAGCAATTAATTAATAGTGAGAACTGGTCTTTAAGTTACACCAAATTGTTTAGGTTAGATTTGTTTCCATTTTCAGATTTCTTTATCTTGGATACTTTTCCACCTGAAATGACAATCAAAATGATGAACTTTGCAACATTGACACAGTTGTTGAACTGAACTGTAACAACACTGAATTAAATTGAGCTACATAATGACACTATTTATTTCTGTATAGCTGCTTTTATAGCTGAAATTGATTATAACTGATTGTTTTTACAACAGTAACACTATTATTTATTTTCTGTTTATTAAAGTGAAGCTGCTTTAAAACAATCTGTGTTGTATAAAGCACTGTAAATAAATGTGATGATTTGACTTGACAAATAAGAAAAATCACAGTGTGCTTGAGTAAGAAAATTACGTACATGTGCTGTCAGAATGCTGGACAACTTTGAAAAGCCCAATATTGAAACAGTGAAATCTTCATTCCACTGCCAAACACACAAACTCACCTGAACATTCAAGCTATTTTGACCTGAATTCCCCCCACTCACCATGGTGGTTTGAGTTATATCCACTTGCCCTTTTAGCTCACTTACAGAGATATCTCCAATCAGGCACGACTTGCTGCAGAGCTCCAAAAACCACAAGAGTAATCTGGATCCCTTTCAAGTATTTCTCCACCCCTTAAGTGCTACACAACCTCATACATACACTACGCTCATGCACCCATCTTCATCAAGCATACTGACTTGCACAATATTTTACAATTTACTAGGCCGTTGCTTCAGACACTATGTATTTCAGGGGCAGGGATCTGCAGAAGCCGCAATCCACTGGCAGGTTATGTGAGCATCCCAAGAATGTCACGCACTTGGTTGAAAAAAGATTTATGCACGCTAGTGCACAGGCAGAAAACCAAGGTGCATAAATACAAGCAGTGGCGTAGCAAGTCAGCCCCGGGCCCATATGCAAAAACATCTGTACCCCAAATGTTATAGGTTAATGTGGGCTCCAGCGCTCCTTACTTCTGTCTTTTCTGAGGTAAAAAATAAAAAATAAAATAAAAAATTACATGAATATTCACAAGTTGTTTTATTGACAAATGCTTGGAAATAATATTTAATGTTTTCAAGTCTATTCATTATTTGTAGTGTGCCAGCCACCCAATTATCGCAATAAGTGTGTTTTGTTACTTTTAATAGGCCTATAACACAAATCATAGCCTTTAAATTGTCAATTTTATGACAAAATACAAACAATAAAAGTGTTTTTCTGTGGCGTGAGACCGCTGTATTCACCTCAGTTCAAGCGGCATGTCAATCAATCATCTTGTTCCTCTTTTCTACTAGTTCCAGCACAAGATAAACATTAATTAAAAATGAATTAATAAAACACAAGATAAACTTGAATGAATATCAGAAGACGTGTAGAAAAACTTAATAAAATGAATGTCTCATGTAATTGATCAATCAGTTTTTCAAAAATCATCAATAAAACATCTTGTGAATAGTCATAACAGTCGTAAAATAACATTTACCTCGGAAACGGAAACGATATCACTTTACCAACATTGTTTTATTATTTTCATAAATCAGTCAGGCAACTGCATGCAAGGTCAAAAAACGCTTTTGTTTTCTCAAAATTCATTTAATATCACCACATTTTCCAGCGATTCTCAAACGATTCATTCAAAGCAGTTCAAAGATTCAGTCTCTCTAAACCCCTCCTTTCCGTGAGCCTGCTCTGCTCTGATTGGTCAGATGGCCTAGACTGTTGTGATTGGTCTACGGCGGTGTCGGAAACGATATGCCTACTTCAATAGTTCTGTATTTTGAACGCTCTATAGAAAATATAAACATCTATTTTTTATCATACTTACAGGTTGTGATTCAGTGGAGCAACTGTTCAAAATTAACAGGATACTGATCCATCTTTCAATAGCAAGCGTTTTGTGAATCCCATGTTGAACTCTTCGAGATAAGAGAAACAGTCGTCAGTAGAATGATGTGTTTGTGGGCAGGGTCAGGTTGTTTGTGGCCGGCCAACATAGAACATAGGCGCACATTATGCAAATGTGTTACCCCATGATGTGTAGCCGTCACAGAAGTGGGATTAGAATTACTAATGACTCATCTAGGCGGTACTGAGTCAGTTGTTTATTTTGGGAGACAATAACTTTAATTATCGTGCACTTTCAGCTTTACAACTTTGCAGATCATTTACATTCACATACAGCTACAATAGACACTGCATGAAAGGCATTATTGGAAATGGCATAATAGGGGCACTTTAATGCAAACACACTCTTGGCAAAGCAGCCCAAAACCCACATGGACAGAAAGAAATAAAGAAAAAGAAAAAAAAAACTACTCACTCATTTTAGTTGTTATTAATTTAATTTAATTTAATTTAATTCCCCAGGCCTTTCTTTTGGGAAATTCATTCACAATGTCCTTGGTGTTTAATTTAAGGCTTTGTGTATTCTCAATGAAAAGATTGCCTACTTTCGATAGTATTTCAATAAAAGATAATTAAAATGAAAGAAAGATAATTAAAATGGTGCAGGTGTCGCTGAAGCTAAATTTTATACAGTTGTAATACAGTCTTTTCAACTAGCTAGCTACCAACCTCACACAGGTTTTTTTTATTATTATTATTATTATTATTATTATTATTATAAAACATGTGAGAGTATATATATATATATATATATATATATATATATATATGTGTGTGTGTGTGTGTGTGTGTGTGTGTGTGTGTGTGTGTGTGTGTATATATATATATAGACGTTTACTGGCATGGCTTAAAAAGTACAGATTAATTAAACATAAACACCTCATCACTGTTCATGTATATACAGGAAAATCAAGTCAAATTATTTCATCATCAGGTTTGTTTAAATTAAAGCTAAAATCAACCTGGGGCGATTAATCTTTGAAGTGGATTCTGTCTCTGAAGAAAAACAAGTGATAGAGAGCAAATCAAAGAGAGTTATTAGTGAGTTGCCTCAGGTATGCATTTGCAACCTGTTACTAACTGAATGGGGCTTTTCGTTCTTTGAGATTTTGAAACACTTTGGTTTGTTATGATGATATCCATGAATTGACTGATTGGCCTGTGGACCACCCATTCAACGGAAACCCAAAAGACCAAATTACAGCTGAGTGCTAAGAGATGAATAGGAAGGTTCCTCACATGAGTTGCAGTACATCAACATCCCACAGAGGTTACTGTGGAAACCCGGGCAAAATAAGCGGTTGTATTGCCCACAACAAACAAAATACCACTGAGGGAATCCTGGTGACAAGGATGCTGGGAAAACGATTTATCAGAAAAACAAATATAATACGTGTAAGCAACAAAGGTAAGACTCTCAGCCAAACTTGGTATTAATCTTGATGTTGAAAATCTAGTAACCTATATCCAATAAAATCCTCTCCAAAGCTAAAATAAAACTGAGGGGTGTAAAGCTCAAAGTATACTTCAGTTTTGACATGCGAAGTGTACTTTGGGCTTATGCTTGGCATATGCATGCAGTCGATGTCATGTAACCTTTCAAAGTAGACTTCCTTTGTTAGTATACACACTAATAAGTTTGGTTACACTCTTAGTCCTCTTTATATTCTACTAACTGTAAGTAACTTTGCAACTACATATTAACTAACTCAGGTGAGATGTACATGTAAATGTTACTGTACAGTTTGTAGAATGTCTAAAGTTGACAAAATAAAGTGTAAACCAAAGTTTCATCCTTGTCCTGTGTCTGTGCTATTTCTTTCCAGAGTTTATAAGTGATAAACATGAAAATTTAATACATTTGAAATGCAAACTTACAGTACATCCAAAAGACTCACCCCCACCCCCAAACTCTAATACAATTCCCTGTAACACTAATATGAAAATTATACCCGTGTGAGACACCTCCAGAGGTTCAAACAGACGGGACTGGAAATCACATCACATCACTGCTGTCGCTGTTTTCTCTCACAGATAAGGCAGTTCAAGGATTGCCAATCAAAACACATTTTACAGAGCAGGTCCGACCAGTTTGCTGGCAAATTTTGCTGTTGCGTTTGTCTGTCTTTTCTTTTTGCTTACTTTATTTGTTTTGTTTTTTCCTCTCCGAATGGAAATTTTGAGGTCGATTGGGTTTGCCTGTTCTGCTCCAACAGCTTGAATGAAAAGCGGGGGAGGGGTGGGACACGGTGAGACTTCAGAATCAGACCCATCATGAGGGGCTCCAAACAGCTCCCATGTGTTCCTCGTTGCGGCTGGGCATGAACGGTAAATGGAGCGGGACGAGAGCTGGCGCTGGGGCAGACACACACACACACACACACACACACACACACAGACACACACACACACACACATATGGTCATCACTCCTTGCTTGTGTACACATGAAGGATCGAGTCTCTATACAGATGTAGCCAACATAACACACAACGCACTGCTCACTCATCTCCATTCATTTTATATAGTATTTTATATGAGAATGGCTTTTTCTTTCATGGAACATAAAAGGAGACATTCTGAAGAACTTCTGAGCTGTTCTTTTCCACACATTAAAAACCAGTAACACAGTGTCCAAAACCTTATGTGACAACGCATGCGATAAAAGGTATCTTTTCCATGTTAATCAGAGTTTTTGTTAATCTGATTTTTTTCCCTTTTTGGGTTATAGGAGGTCCTCCAGGTTATTAGAAGGTCATAATGTAATTGCTCATTGGTGTGTGTGTATATATACATATATTTCAAGCTCTACGATAGTTCTGCATAAGGAACAGGCAGTAAAGCTTGTCATTGCTTATTTACATTCAGTAGATGCTTTTATCCCAGAAGTCATTTATAAACTAGAAACATTGAAACAAGGAATTAATCAGAAGAATCAACACTATTTGCAGTACACAATGCTTGAATATAAGCCACATTAGTACACATACTAGAACAAATTAGAGGAGTGAAATGCAGGAAAGAACATAATGAAAGTCAAAGGGGTCCTGTGTTGTTTGGACAGGAGAAGTAAAGTCATATAGGCTTTGAATGGCATGAGGATGAGTAAATGATGAGAGTATTTTACGGAGCCCCTAAAGGTTCCCAGACTAATAGAGTTTGAATAGTTTTTTTGTTGTTGTTGTTTGTTTTAACTTCCCAAATCAGCCTCATTAAGTAGGGTGTTTAGCTTTTCCACAAAGGCAGTCAAGGGAACAAATGTATTACTGTAAACAAAAGAGGTGAACCTTGCCATGTTTGCCCCGCCATGAACACCAAAAACCTTTTGCTTCATGCTGGTTGAATGTGTGTGTGTGAGGGGGAGAGAGAGAGATTGTAAGTATGTGTGTGTGTGTGTGTGTGTGTGTGTGTGAGGGGGAGAGAGAGATATGTAACTAACTTGCAGTGTGGGAAAAAAATAAAATAAATAAAAAACAAGAAAAAAAAAACCTTCCATATAAACATATCCAATCGCTTCATTCTCTCATATTCCCATCATCCATGTGGAATTTGGCTCTGTATGATACACATACACACACTGTCATGACTGGCATATCTGTGCTTTTCAGTGTGTCATGGGACGCTTGGGCTGAACACTCCTATCCTCACCTAGGCTTCATTTATTTAATTAAAATACTGTAAAAACAGTAATATTGTAAGATATTACAATTAAAAAATGAATTTGTTTCTATTTGAACATATTTTAAAATTCATTTTATTCCTGTGATTGAAGCATTTAAGCAAGAGGTCCTGACTCTCTGTGGTCATTAAAAATCCCATGGCACTTCTCGTAAAGAGTAGGGGTGTAACCCCGGTGTCCTGGCCAAATTGCCCCCTTGGCCTTTGTCAATCATGGCCTCCTAATAATCCCCAACCACTTGATTGGCTCTGTCACTTTCTCTCCTCTTCACCTGTAGCTGGTGTGTGGTGAGTGCACTGGTGCCGTTGTCCTGTGGCTGCCGTCGCATCACCCAAGTGGATGCTGAACACTGGTGGAGGTTGAGGAGAGACCACCCACATGATTGTAAAGTGCTCTGGGTGTACAACAATACACAATAAAGCGCTATATAAATGCATCATTCATTCATTCATTCATTCATCATTACTCCAGTCATCAGTGTCACATGATCCTTCAGAAATCATTTGAGTATGCTGATTTGCTGCTCAAGAAACATTGCTTCTTATTATCAATGTCTTTGTTAGTATTCTTAGATTAACAGAAAGTTTAGAAGAAGAGCATTTATTTATTTATTGTTTTCAACAATATAAATGTCTTTACTATCACTTTTGATCAGTTTAACGTGTCCTTGCTGAATAAAAGTATTAGTATTAGGTTTAAAAAAAATGTGTCCATTTACTGTATAAACGTGTATGTTTTCTTATTTATTTAGTTATTTATTTATGTTTACTCCCAAAAACAAAAATTAATCATAAATCATAATCTTTAATCTACCATACAAACCATACAAAAAAAAAAACAAATGGTCACCATGGCTGTCAAGCAAGATAAGTCGTATTGTCGTAATAAGTTGATAAGTCGTGTTGATAAGTCGTATTGGCTATGTTTATGTTTTCCAGTCATGTTCACTGCATAGAAAATAGCAGCAGCTTGTACTTTCTTAAAAATTTTCCTTTTGTTTTTCATGAAAGAAAGAAAAAAACACGTTTGTAATGACACGAGGCAGAGTAAATGATCACAAAACTTTCATTTTAAGGTGAATTATCCCTTTAAATGATTAGAAAAGTTCAAATGAAACAAAGCAAATGGGCCATGTTCTCTGAATTAATTCACTCAGTGGCTGAAATGACTCATAGATCACAGATAGAATAACTCATTTAGTCATTTTTATAAACCACTGAGGTCATTCCAGACAATATCTACAATTCTTTGAAACTTGGCGCATGAAACTCATATATCTCTCTAGGCTTCAGAGAGTTCCTTTGATGTTGTGTTTGCAGAAATATAATCATTGATAAAGTTCATTAGATTGAAAGTGCTTGCCGGAACACTCGTGAGAATGGGACTTTCCAGTGCAGTTTCCAGTCTCCATTAGCACACAACCAACATGCACAGAGCTTGGCTCAGCCAGGTGAGTGGGACACCCGCAAGCTGAGAGTCACACAGATAAGAGCAAGACACTTCTGCAGGCCCCCTCCAAACCTGGGTTTACACACTTTACTCACACTTTCATTTAGCAAACTCTGAATTTTTCATTCATTAAAGGCAGTCTTTGTCTCTTAGGACTCTACAAATGAATAGATTTGTATGATTTAATTGGTTGGTTTTTATTTAGAACAGACATAATATGAAATTATGAAGGGAAACCATTACAAGTTGGATTGAACTCACAGCACCCACATAAGCATCATGCCTCAATTAAAGCACACTGATATGATAATATTGGACAAACTCCTAAATTTGCATATGCCAGTATATGCATATGGTGTTTTCCCTGGAAAAGACTGTAATTTGTAAACCTGTATGTTTGCAAAATGTTACCCTTGTGAAAAACAAGTACACTTTACTTAATGTGGAAATAATGTATGTTAAAAGAAAACGGTAATGTCATGTTATAGGATAATTAATTACATGGTAACAAAAAATGTACTAAAGATTAAATTTATCTTAAATGCAATTAATGGAACTGTAAAGCTTTTTGAATCTTGAGTAGGACGTCAGTACATCTTATATGTAATTTTGTAATTCTATTATTATTGAAATATGGTCAACATGTACTGCCGAATGTACTGACAAGCATTTATGGTGAACTAAAAATACTATAATGTTATTTCTGTTAAAACTTGCATGTCATGCATTCACAATAGATATATTTGTGATTAAATATTTGTAATGATGAAGTTGCTATTAAGTAAATTTAAAATCAATTAACTTTAATTGTAATAACACAGTTAACATTATAATCAAATACTCTACAGTACATGTGCTTTAGTATGTCAGTCATCAATTCAAAATAAGTGTACTTCTTTAAAGCATGGCAAAAGATTAGTACAACAATGATTTAAATGTACTTTAAAACTTGAAATGGAAATATTAAGTAAAAATAGAAATATATACTTGTAAGTTTTGAAGTACACTACACATTACAATAAAAAAAGCTTCTCTTCACAAGGGTGATTTTGTCAACTTTTAAAAGTACACTAGTATGATCTCAAAGCTAATATGCTAAAAGCCACAAAATTGATTCCATTTTGATTTCACAGCATTTTTTATTGTAGTTTTTATTACTGAAGAATATTCTGTACAGGTGTCCTGACTCTGAAATTAATCCTCAGATCTCCTGAATATAATACTTGGGCTTATTATGATCCTTTGTTGAGGTATCTTGTACAGTGCATACTGTATTACATACATGTAATAAAAATTAATCCAAAGGATGAGCCAAAAACCCAAGAGAAATGAATCACACACAGCATGTTATTCAACAGCTGATTGACAGAATGTGAAAGGATTGTGGTTAGCTGACCTGGTTTGATCTTATATCACTGCTTTGCTAAACAGGTGTTTGCACACAACCAGAATTTATTTTATTTACCATGTTTTGTCAAAGTTAGTACAAAAGTGCTGGTGGAACCTGGTTTGATACACAGACTGCTCTTTATCCACATACTAATTCCAATAAATAGGATTAAAACAGTAAAATACTTTACACTGTACCAGGTCTCGACTTTTCTGTACAAATACTGCAAAGATATTAAATATTCAGCTGGTCCATAGATCCTCTTTTTTTTTTACATCTTAAAACCCTCAGACAAATAACTTTTGTAGTCTGGAGGGAAAAATATAGACTAAGCCCTCTTGATTATGGGACAGGCTTTTCCTTCACTTTCCTTTGACTGGCTGGACGCCTTGGGGTCAATCCTTCCCTTTCAAGCTCTTGTTCCCTCAGTTGCAATCCCTCCATGATCACTGTTTGGTAATGGTGCTCAAGAATGTATTAAGCCAGAGGAGACCCAATCAGATTTATTGAAGGGGCCCTTTGATCAAGAGTGGTATCCATGTATGAAAAATCCCAACCAATCAACAGTGATCAATTAAGGAAACAATGGTGAGGTTGAAGGGCAAAACTGCCCGGCAGTAAATCTTTATTGGAAACATTTAGAGGAAAGACTGGTTATGACCCCCTGGGCACTAATCAGCAAAAAAGAACACAGGATTAAGTGAACATTAACTATGATTAATGGGGAAAAAGCAGTGGGGAGCCAAACAAAAGCCGCAGTTACACAAAACAGCCATGGACTGCTTCTGAGCGCAAAACTGAGCCAGGTCCTCTTAACATGGGCCCTTAAACTCCAGGCTTTTTTAATATGGGCCCTGCATATCTGTTTTAAATAAGGTGCAACTCATTTTCATTTTGAGCATGAATGCTGCATGATCTACTACTAATGCATGATGAATACATACAATAAACCCAATGAGTATTTGAACACTTAAAGATATTTGAATGTTATATTGCATTAGACAACAAAATCAAAACAAAATCATTAAAATGTCAAAAAAGGTCATTAACTTACAAACTACTTTTTAAATTATTGTTTTATTTTAACAGAGGCTGATGCAATATTACTTAGACTTAGACTAAGTTCTTTCTCTAACAAGTGGCGAATTGGGCAATGAGTGATCTCCTGTACTTGGTCTACTGCGGTGACTTCAGCTTCATCCCATGATATTCCCACGGCATTCAGGTCTTTGTTGAACGTGTTGCACCAAAATGTTCTTCAGGCAGCCAGGCTTCCATTTTGGCATCCTGTTCTGGTCTTGTCCAGGCGTCCACAACATCGCTGCTTTATGAAGTCAAGTTTGTGGCAGACGGAGTAGATGCCTGGCAAATTGGAACCGTCGCTCACCAACCAAGTCTGCCAGGGGTCAACTTGAGGTGCGGTAATATACTTCTTTGTTGGTTATGTGATCCCTGTACGATAT
This sequence comes from Cyprinus carpio, assembly GCF_018340385.1. Classification (NCBI taxonomy): domain Eukaryota; kingdom Metazoa; phylum Chordata; class Actinopteri; order Cypriniformes; family Cyprinidae; genus Cyprinus; species Cyprinus carpio. The sequence continues at coordinate 7,025,258 of NC_056584.1, read as the reverse complement.
TCGCAGAATTCACCGCAGACAGTGTTGGTGGAAAACATTCAGTGGTCGTTCAATGCTCACTGTCAATTTCAATGTCTCGGAGGTGTATGTTTCCATCGGGATAACAATGGTTTTTAGAAAGCAAATCTTGACTCGCAGGCTGATGGTATTTAACCGCCAGATGGGCAACAGGGATTGGTAGAACGAGAGAGCCTGCCTGATCCTGCAAGAGATGTCATATTCAACGGCTCCGACACTCGTGATTGTACTGCCTAATCAAGTTGTAGTAACTAACTAACCAACTACTTTTTTTTTTTTTTTTTTTTTTTTTACTTGAATAGGGACAGGTACAATATACATTGATAAAACTGAAAAGAACAGCCAACCAATGCAAGTGTCATAGTGTTTATAGCAAAAGTTATAACTAACTTACTAACTAACTAACTATTTATTTATTTATTTATTTATTTAAAACTGAAAAAAATGGTCTTACAATGCAATTATCATTACTGTTTAAAGCAAAAGTATAACTAATCTTTTCAAAAGTTTTGAGAAAAATCTTTAACTAACTAACTTTATTCATAATAATAATAAAAAACAACTAGCTGACTAACTGAATGAATGAATGATCATTCAATGCAAGTTTCATTCATTCATTCATACATACATAATACTAATAATAATATTAAAAATAAAACAAAAAATAATATTAATAATTAAATAATAAAAATTTTAATTAATATTGTTGTTGTTGTTCCTGTTAAATTAAATGCACTCAATTTACATGCATCAAAATGTGTGTGTGTGTGTGTGTGTGTGTGTGTCCATCCATCCACCCACAGTGCAATAAAAAGGCCCAGACATAACCAGTATGCTCCTTTTGCACCAGGATATAAGTGTGTGTGTCCTCTGCACATCTGTGGAGCAGGCAGGATGTTCCCAGGCTGTAGAAGCTAGTTGCTGGATGAACTGCTGCCAAGTCAGTCCCACACCACTGGAGGAAAAGGTATACTCACTGCACAGGGGAGAGAGACAGAGAGATATGCATAAGATACCCTGACAGATGACAAAACCAGACAGGTCTTCTCAGAGAACAACGACTCTTGGGAGAAACCAAGGCCAGGGCCAGTGAGAGAGAAAAGATGAAAGCTCTCGTTTCCTTCAGCCTGCCAAAGTTCTCTCAGTCCCTCAGCCCTCATCCCTTCTTCCTCCCCTCCTCCTTCCCCAATGGGAGCTGGGGATAAAGGGCCCATATGGAAAGCATTTAGCCAGGCATCTGAGACTCATCGTGCTGGGGAATGTTTTGACGTTTATCGAGATGTGAGCTGTGATGTCACGGACCGGCTGCAGAGCACAGGCAGGCAAAGTGCTGTGTCAGGAGAAGGTGGTGGGGTGGGGGTCCGGGTTGGAGAGGAGGAGGGGTCGACAGAGGAGTGGGGGATGAAATGCTGAGCCTCTAGTTTTTCACCACACCGTAATTTAGTGCAATCCTTGATGGAAAACACTCATGCAACTTCAGGCCCCGGGACCTACAAACTCTCTTGAAATACCATGTGTGGTTACGAATGATTTCAATGAAACCCAGAACACAACACCACCATTGAAGTTTCACCAAAAGTCATGATCATCAGGAGCAGATGATATGAGAGCTGGAAATTGTCTAGAACTGGTTTTGATATAAATTCATACATAATTTCAGTCACCGTTGAAATACAAATTAAGCAGAGCAGCAGATCTTCGACTGACTAACAGCAAAGCTAAATTTTCTCCACTTAATTTTCCATTTTTTACATTAGCATCGTGACACCCTTATGTTTTGGCTCTTTAAATATCAATGGGTGTCGTGATGCTGTGAAGAGAGCATCTCTTTTTGATTATATTATTATGAAGAATGGTAGTATAGTTTTTTTTTTTTTTTTTTTTTTTTTTTTTTACAGGAAACTCGCACTGATGTAAATAATCAGGCAGGGGCAGAATGAATGGAATGGAGTTCTTTTAAGCCATGGTTGAAGTAATAGTTCAGGAGTTGCTATTCTATTTAAGCAGTTGACTTTAGGCTTGAAAGCCGCTCTCTCTCCTCCTCTTTTACAGTTTTTGAATTTTATTTTAGAGGGTGGGCCTATACAGTTACCTTTTCCTAACCTAAGTGTGTCACCTGAAGTTTGCCCTGAGGCCTATCAGGTTGGGAAGCTGTTACATTTTAAAAGATTAAAGAGGATACTGTACATTTTCAAACAGCGGGAAAAAAATATATGTATCAGGTCTGTGTAAAAACTTCATGAAAGAAACTATACAAAGTGGAGAGAAAAACTTGCAGTTACAGACTGTATTTTTCCTTCTTGGAGGCTTTTTTATAAAAGTCCTCTTCCAAAACGTTCAGGTGATCTACAGTGGAGAATATTGCATTGTGTGCTAGCCACAAATGTTTTTTGTTTACAAATTTAACTTGAATGTTTTGCCCTTTTGTCAATTCTGTAATAGTCATAAAAAGGTTTTACAAGTTTTCATTGAATATCCAAGATTAGTCCGACTTTTTGCATTGCTGGAAAGGATTATTGAACGATTGGGCTTTGATTTTAACAAAATAATATTTATTTATGGCTCTATTCTAAAGTAAACAAGGAATGATTTTATTTGTTGCCGATTTTATAATTGGGCAAGCAAAATTAGCTATTTCGAAGACTTGCAGACCTGCTTTTGAAGGGCGAAATGTTCTTAGCCTGTTTACAGCATAAGTTGAATCAAGAATAAGTGTAGAATATATATTTTTTTAAAACTACAGGAAACATGGTTGAATTCATGTACAAATGGTGTGTAAATAGTGGTTCATTTGTGTTTTGTGAAGATGACTCTTTATCATTTATTTGGTGAATAACGTTGAAAATCTTTGATATTGTTGTGCCAAGCATGTGTTTTTTTGATTGATTAAAGATTTTTTAAACTTCAAACCCCCACCCTCCCCCTCTCTTTCTTTCTTTCTTTCTTTCTTTCTTTTTCTTTCTTTCTTTCTTGCTTTCTTTCTCATTCCAAACTAAATTTACTAAATTTTTCTTTCTTTCTTTCTTTCTTTCTTTCTTTCCATGTCAACTCTCAGAGTTACAAGAAAATGTCAGAACTGAATTGTGAGATAAAAAGTTTATTTTTATTTTTATTTATTTATTTATTTTTTATCCCAATGCTTTTAAAACCTGTAATTATTGTGCCCCGTTCACTTCCAATAAGTGCCTCAGTCTATCCTACATTTTTGCTCTTTTCTAAAACACAGAAAGTTTAAAATATTTTCTGTGGTAATCAACATTATATCATAAATGCTGCCAAGTGAACTTAACTTGCATTGAACCCAGAATACCCCATGGACACCTTCAACATGCGTGCAAAAAAACTGCATATTCAAACATGCTAGGATATAAGAGTTTGGCTTCCTTCTTCTGCCTTACACACAATTTCACACCTATTATACACTATTAAAACCAATTAAAGCTAATCTTTAGCGAGATCACAGAGCCAGACTCTCTCCTCTAGTGGTCCATAATTCTCAGAGTGAGGAAAAGATGTAGGAACAGGTCTCAATCACATTACTCCCCAACAGTTTCTGGTAAACCCTCCTAAATTTAAACCAGTCTCAGAATGCTTCCTCTAACAAAGGCAACACTGCTGTCGGGAAAAGGCCTGGGACTCTCCAATAGAGTCTGCAACAACAGGAAACACATGTTGGGCAGTGTGATGCAGAATGCGGGGCCCGGAGGAACCTAGAATCATCAATGGGGCAGGTCAGAACAGAGCTTGGTTTGGCCCATCGGCACCACTGACAGTTCCTCATCCTGGGGTAGGTCAGAGGAAAGACTTAAGGGGGTATCGGCTGAGAGAAGGGAAACTGGCAGGATGCTGGATAAAATCCTATCTAAGGGTGGGATGGGAACAGTGGTGATGTTGGCACTGTTGCATCAGACAGTAACGGGCCTTTATTAAAGTCTATAATTATGACTTCCATTATCAGTCTGGCTCTGAGGGAATGGAAAGGAATTGTCATAATATTTTTAGAATGTTCCACTGTGAGTAATCCAGTGCAAGAGAAACAAAATCCGTTACTCACAGGTGTGAGTCCATTTCTTTAGAATCAGAATGGCTAATTTATTTTGTAAACAAGATTAGATGTCTGCCCTGAAACGGAGACAAACATGTCTCTGTTTTAAGACTCACAGATGAAAATTATTATTAGTTGCAGTAAGGTTTTAACAGTAAGGTTTTGTCACGACACACACAAGGATAACCGGAACTAAGGAGCGAGGAGACGAAGAATATAAAAAAAGTCTTTAATCCCTGGATCACAGGGAATATTAACACTGGAAACAGCAGGGAACACATCAACGTAATGACCAGTAGACCCGACAGAGAAAGAATGCAAAAGCACAGACTTATATACTAGTATAATTAATAAACACAGGTGACAGGAATCATAATCAAACTAAGCGAGAAAAGGAACATGACCAAATAAGGAAACACAGGAAGGCACATGAGGAGCAAAACACACACAAAACATGAACCAGAGTCTGACATTACTCCCCTCTCCCAGAAGGTGCATCCTGTGGCATACAACATCCAATGGGGAGTGGGAGTGGGCACTCTGGAGGCCTCTAAGAGCAGGGTTGCTAGATGGAAGGCCTGCAGGGCGGCGCCCGTTCAGGGACCCACGGCGGATCCAACAGCTCTGGGCGCCATGGTGGAGTAGGGAACACAGGAGACCATGGCAGAGTAGGGAACACAGGAGGCCATGGTGGTGCAGGCAGTTCAGGAGGCAATGGCCTACATGAGGATCTGGAGCCCTCCCTAGGCTCGACTTGGTTTCTGGAGCCCTCCCTGGGCTCGATGGGGGATCAGGAGCCCTCCCTGAGCTTGAAGGGGGATCAGGAGCCCATTACTGGAGCAAGCTCTGGGGCCTCCCTGGGCTCAACTGGGGTTCTGGAGCCTTCCCTGGGCTTGATGGGGATCAGAAGCCCTCAGTGGAGTGAGTTCTGGGGCTGGAGCTGACACTGGAGCAAGCTCTGGGGCTGGAGCCGAGACTGGAGGAGCTCTGGGGCTGAAGCCAACACTGAAGCGAGCTCTGGGGCTGGAGCCGACACTGGAGCGAGCTCTGGGGCTGACAGGCTTGTCTTTGGAGCAGCCGGCGAACTTGAATTTGAACACTTAACTATGGTGCAGCAGGCGAACTTGAATTCTGAGTGCGCGGGCTTGTCTTCGGCACAGCCAGTGGGCTGGAGTGAGCCACAGCTGGCAGGCATGACAACGGCACGGCCGGTACGCCTCTCAGGGGCGGTTTTCATACCGCGGGGAACAAAAGTTGTTCTTTTGAACTTTATATTCATAAAAAGGGAATTCAGCTTTGTATAACAGAAATAAATTACATTTTAAAATATAGTAAAATAAAATAATAATAAAAAAACATTTTAAATTGTATTTTTTTACTGTATTTTTGATCAAATAAATGCAGCCATGGTAAGAGACTTGAGATAGACCTCAAACTTTTGAATGTTTGTTTAACTTTAAACAAAAAAAAAAAAAAAAAAAATAAAAATTTTAACCAAAAAAACATATCATATGAATCATTTTTTTTTACGATTTGCTTCTCCCAAATAGAAATGTAGCCACTGTAATTCAGTGTCAATATAATACTTCCCCTTTCTATGTAAAATTAGGTGTTTACTGGAACATTTGTGAGCTATCAATTGGCTATTTTTTTCAAGTTCCAAAAGTGGCAATGTAGTTATTAGGTGTTTCATAATATATGATGGCTCAGAGTGTCAACTCTTTCCTTGAAATCCAGATGCTGCACTGCTCTATCTCCTTACACTGTCATAAGTACAGCCATAAACAGTGAGAGGGTTTAGTCTATTTCTCTGCTGAGTTTAGAGGAAGATAATCTCCTGCCTATTCCAGACAATCAGCACCCTGCCAAAGTCAATGTTTCTACACGACGGTAGATGAAAGAGACTTCCTCCTCTTCAGGCTTCTTGATCCTCCCTGAAAAACAGAAAGTAAAATAGCAGGTAGGGGCTAAGACAGATAAATTATGTCTGTGTTTACCTCAGTCCATAGTGGCTCTGATACATTACATGTCGACTGTGTCTACATATGCCAATCCGTTGCACTAGCAGAACTATGTAAACACACCGAGGACAAACTTTACTTTAAAGGTTTTGTCATGCAGGTCTTGCCGAAACATGCACACAGCCAGTGTTTCTTCCAAAAAAAACATGTTGGAAAGCAGAGGATGAAGCCTGTAAGTTATATGCCCACAGGTGTGATAGGAGATTGAACGTGTTGGCACTGACTTGACTGAGCATGTAAACGCACAGAGGCATTTACTGCAGGCTTTTAGTGGGAAAGGTAATTCAGGATTAGAGGCCAATACCACAGCTTTAACCACAAACAATATGAAAAGAGCAATATAAGTGACTCGTCAATCATCCATTAAGGCAACATCATGAAAGACCTTCCTCATATAGCATCTCCTCCATTATTTCTATCTGACAGGAAACCCTCAAGCTCCTGCAATACTCTTTACAGATCATGGCAGATATGTTCCAGAGAGCCTGAAAAAAAAAAGAAAAAGCTCTGTTGGATGAACTTTACTCTTCTCTTCCCAAAAACTCTTCCCTCTCCCACCCCACACCTACTCAATCTCAGCTTGGATCCGACTACAATGCAACGCTATTCTGAGAGCAGAAATAATAAACACAGTGCTTGGGAATCAACACAATCCAAGAGCAATTCATCTATGAAGCAATCTCACCATTATATAAGACCACTCAGTGCGGAATTCAAATGACCGTTTATTTTATTTGATTTGCTGAAATAGGACATGATTGGGTTGCATAGGGCATGTCAGCATGGGCAGTGATGGTCGCTCAAGTCCATTAAGAGCAAAAATTTCCATTACCTCGCAGTCCCTGAGGTCATGTGATCAGGGCACAGTACTTTAGAAGAGGTCAGGATTGTTTATCTGTTTACTTTTGTACAGAAAGAACTAGGTTCTGGTGTTGCCATTTATTTTAAATCTCTACATGATCCCAGGCGAGGAATAATGGTCTTATCAAGCGAAACGATCCATCATTTTCAAAAAAAAAAAAAACACACCATAATAATAACAACAATAAAAACAACAATAAAAAATAATTAATAATAATAATAATGTATATACTTTTTAACCACAGATGCTTGTCTAGCCCCCTGAAGTTGCACTGACACTGCTATTTGGAGCTTCAACACACTGGATCCCATTGAAGTCCATTATATGGAGAAAAAAGAATGTGCAAAGTTCTAACAAACAAAACCACTCCATTCATAAGAAAATAAATTGCAAAGATTCTAAAAATTATGTTAAATATCTGATATTTTGAGACATCTCTAGAAAATCTTTCATTTCATACCCTTTATTAACGCAATGCCTTTTAAAATATCATGTGGAGTAGTCTTAAGTTAAAATACTGTATGTTGACCTAGACCTTGACACATCTTTCTCTTTTTTATGATATAAATGTTTTTAATGTTAAATATCTGATATTTTGAGACATCTCTAGACCTTGACACATCTTTCTCTTTTTTATGATATAAATGTTTTTATGCATGTTTTTTTTTTTTTTCTGAAAGAATTTGAAATATTAATGAGCTATGAAGCATTGTGTGTAAAAAAAAAAAAAAAAAAAAAAAAACTACCTAAATAATAACAATCATTGCAAACTACTGAATAAGGTTGTCTTTTCGTTTTTATAAGTTGCATCACAATGCAAAATCACAAAAAAACATATAAAACTGAATTAATTAATAATAAATAAAAAAGTAATAAAATAGTATGACTTTGCAAAGGTTTTGAGAATAGTTTTGTCTTGTGAAAAAGGAGAGCCAGGAAGACATACGTCACATTCTCATCTTAAACTTGTTACCTGACATCATGACCATATGAACTTCTTCTCATGAGCCTTGAAATAAAAGTTGTGGGGTCATACATACATTACAGCCATGAAAGCGAAGTGTCACTGTTTCCACTCTGAGCTTGTTTCAATTACTTCACAAATCTTTGAAAGAATACACAACCCCTAGTGGTTCCCGCCTAAACAAAAAATGATGTGTGTGGGCTAAAAGGGAATGAGAGACCCTGCTTTTACCTTAGAGGCTTGACAGGGAGTCATGACTTTCACACATAGCAGCTGACCCCGTTACTCTGGACCATGTTCAGACAGCATTGAGATTAACATGGCTACTCCTAGGATGCCCTGAATGTAGTGATAAATAGGACAACCCAGCCCTGAAAGATGATAGCATGAAAAACAATACTAAAAATTGCATTAGCAATGGCCTCCATCCACAAATTTCTAATTCTTCTGGAATTTTGTCGATCCAACAGCACATGCAACACATTCTATTGACCTGTAACATGGGAAATCGAACAAGGGTATAAATCCTACGTGCATAGCTCAGTAGCATGAACTAGGAAGTGATAGAAATGGTGTGGCACATCAAGCCCCGTCATGTGCGGGTTTGTCTATGGTAAGGGGTTTGTGGCCCGAAACCATTATTAAGGACTTTTCCTAAGAACCTCTTTCCTGTCCACTTCTATTGCATTTCTCGATTCTCATTTGAACAGCTGGTGAGTAACAACATATGCAAGACTTGACCAGACACCTAAAGAGCAGAGAGGAGGAATTAAGCTCAGTGGCATCTGCGAGAGCATTAGCGCCTCTTTGTGGGTGGGTTTGGGGAAATGTTCTTGCCAAAGACACCAAATGATCAGTCAGTTCACATAGTCAATGATATGTTTCAATGTGCAAAGTTGACTTGTGGTAAAGGGAAATGACATGAACCACTTGAAAGTTGTGAGAAAATGTTTCAGCTAGCTCTGTATAAAAACCTGCCTCAATTTCTTGACATGAAACAACACAGGAAAACTTTGAAAACATAATATTTCTACTATTTCTTTCAAGAGTCGTTTTGTATCATTTCTTTGTGAATTGAAAGAAAATTTAGAGTGAAGTAAATGCCGTAAACTGTCTGTGACAGAAAAGAAAAGATTTATTTAAATCCCAAGTGGCAAGGTCTTTGAAATTAGCTTTTTTTTATAAATTTGTATTGTTGATTTTATAGGGTTTTGAAAACTTTAATATCACGTAATGGCTTTAAAATGTCATGTTAAATATCATGTCAACCATTAAGTGAAAAATATAAATAGAGAGAGAGAGAGAGAGAGAGAGAGAGAGAGAGAGAGAGAATTTTAATAAGTATCATTACATTTTTTTTTTTTTAAAGGGTTGTCCAAGATTTAATTTTACAATCTGAACTAATTTAACATCATCATGAAAATATTAAATTATCTATTATTTTTAGAGACTTGCTGAATCTGATACACAGTCATGAGGGTCTGCTGGGGTTTTCTCTATGATATAATTTCCTGTTTTATTTTTTTCCTTGCATGTTTCCTTGCACATTGCTTGAGACATTTTTCTTTATTAAAAAGAGTTTTTTTATTTTCTTTACTCTTAATTTCTTCATTTCATTTCTTTTTTTTATTATGATATTATGATCAATTCTACTTGCTCTAAAATAATAATAATAATAATAATAATAATAAAGAAATGAAAAAATATTTTCATAAAAGAAAAATAACAAATTAATAAAAAAAAAATCTGAAATTAATCACAATTAACCTCACCTAACATTAAAGTTTTTAAATATACATTTATATAGCAATAATTTAATATTCACTCTTCAAATTAATATTTAAACAACACAAAGACGGTTTATACAGTATATATATAATATATATTATATATATATATATATTATATATATATATATATATACACAGTAATATATATATATATATATATATATATATATGTTTAGTGCCATCTTTTTAATGTCTGAAACTATCACTAATTCAAATAATACTGATGTCTATATGAAATAGTTTTTTTTTTTTTTTTTTTCTGCGAACAACCCAGACAGCCGGAGGACCTCCATGGTGTTGCTGGGAGATGGAGGGGTCATTACTGGAGGATTAGCCGAAGGGATCAAGGGCTTACCCAGCAGGCAGCTGTGGACTCAGGGTCCCAACAGTGCAAAAAACTGTGAGAAAGAGGTTCTTGACAATTGCTTTGCATGGGAAGAAAGCCACTGTTTAGTCTAGACCAGCGAGCTATTGGCTAACGGCTATTGTGAGCAAATGTCACCTTAGGATGGACTACATAATACATAGAAAGCACTGAAGTGGTTAATTTGCAACGAACACTTAATAAGATTTTGGCACAGAGATATCACTGCAAGCCTTTCAGAAACAAAAAGAGAAGAATATAGATGCATTTTTAATGCATTCCATTGGGCATCCTAATTAAACTCTGTTTAATTGTTGCCATTTTGAGGTCCCTGGGGCTGGATAATGTGAAAAGCCCAGTTGAGATGCTCCATTTGGAGAGATGAATAATAATATATGCTTGACGTCATATTGACTCCTTTTTCAAGCTGAACATAAGAGACTTCATTCAGATGCTTTTATCATAGTTGCTAGGTGACCAAGGTCAATGTGGAACAACATGAATGCAAATTGATATAATTAAGGGAAGAAGCATGAAGGCTCTTCAGCAATATCTCTTCACATAAGAGAGAAGGAGAGCAAGACACATCACCATCGACTGAAATTCGCAAATGCCATGTAGAGAAAATCTACATGAAACACAGCAAACTTAAACTCGGACTCTGCGGGCCTCTTGTAAACTGCTTGGCTGGACACAGGCTTTTAAAGATTTCCAGCAGTAGGTTCATTAGCGGACAGAATAGGGACTGGCACTATATCTGGAGTATGTGACTGAGTGTCCACAAATATAATGACTATTGCTCTTCTGCTTTCCTGTGCTTTTTAAAAAACAATCTGGCCTCTTCCCTCCATCTATAGTGCCCAGAAAGCTTAAGTGGGCTAAGGCACGTCAACGGAGCCAGCATGACTATTACTCTCCTTCACAATTAGAACAATAAGTATTGGTTCATATGTCCTAATGCCTTGTGAAACAGAAAAATACTTAATTGTATTGAATGTGCACTTCACATCTTAAAAGTATATTTTTAAAAACTGTACTTTCAGATCACTTCATATTGAGTAAAAGGCAGTGCAGAGACCTCTGGAGGGGCAGGTGCTCAAAGTATCAAAGGGGCACATGGAACAAGGCTTTAAATGGGGCTGTGCTCCTTGCTGATGTGTATCCATATGGATGCTTCTGTATTGATACAGCAGCAAATCCTGTGACACAGTTTTGAAAAAGAAATGCTTTGACTAATGAAATGTGAAGACAATAAACACACGATTATGAAATTATATAGTTTATGTGTGTTTTTCAAGTCATCTTTACATAATAAATAAATATATGAACAGTGCAATACTAATTGGCATATCCTTTAGAATAGAAACTATAATATATAGTTTATGCCTTATTCTGTTATAAAAATGTATAACAGGTGTTCGTAATAGCCTAAATAAATCAATCATAAAAATTTCACTAGGAAAATATAGGACAAAATATTATAGAAAACAAATTATTGGTTAATGTCCACCAGTGTATTTGATTTCTTAGCCAATTTAAAAATAAGAGATGAAAAATAAATAAATAAATGAATAAATAAAACAGCTCAATTAGACAAAAAATAAATATAATAATAATAATAATAATAATAATAATAATAATAATAATAAGTAAATAAATAAAATCTGAAATGATGGCTACACCCCATGCTGCAGCAAACATTATTCCACAGACTACACACAAGAATATAAACAACAGCTGTGCGTGCTCTCTTCATGTTGGTCTTGTAAAATAATAATAATTTAATAATAAAAGTATAAAGGCATACCACTATGCTGAGAACTCCACTTACCGGCAGCCACGTTATTGAAGGTATCTGGTAGTGCTAAATTACTAAAGGTGCCTGAACATGAGGGATCGTCCCAGATTAAAATAAAAAAAAAAAAAAAAAAAAAAAAAAAAATAAAATAAAATAAAATAAAATAAAATAAATAAATAAATAAATAGCCTTGACAAAAGGGCACTTTGGGCATCAAGGGGAAAGGGGCAGGTGCTCAAGCACCCGCAGCTACCCCAAAAATATTCTGTCATCATTTACTTCTGTTGAACCCAAAAGGAAACATTTTGCAGAATGGTGGTAAACAGTTGACAGTATAGCCACTGACTTCCATAGTATGGAAAAAAAATAAAAAATACTATGGACACCAATGACTACTGTCAACTGCCGTCTGAGAGCCCCCATAACCACAAGGTAGCCACAAGTACTTAGTACCACGTTTGGTTTGATTTATAAGGTCTGCGGGGTTCTTAATAATCAGGCTTCACCACATCCGTTTGCGCATTTCACCCTCTATTCTTCCTCATTTCCTATTCCAACTCTTTCTGCACTGTCCCAGAGTAAGGGGGAGGATGTGGGGTCTCTGATGGTCCATAACAGGAGCCCTGATGAAAACAGAGGTCAGACCGCCCCTCTGTAGTATAAGAGAGTGGGCAAAGGTGCTGCCACCAAATAAATGGGCTATAAAGCTGTTCCATCTTTGTGAGTTTTGTTTGGCTGTAAGATTTATCACTCTGGCCTTGTTCCAGTTCTCAGCTATTAAAATGGGACTGGGAATGGTCTGTGAAGATAGTTATATGAATATTTACACCACAGGCCTCAAACAATGTCTGCGTCTCATTTGTATTTGAAGTGCCTTCCGTTTACAGCTGGATTTCATTTGGGTCCTGCTCAACTACATAGCAATTCCCTACTGACTAATACACAATAACACACACACACACACACACACACACACACACACACACACACACACACACACACACACACATACATCCGACCTTTCCCTTTTAAACCTAAGCTGATTTGTATTGGAGAGTACAGTTAAGTCTAATCGATTAATACATACAAAGCCAAACTCTTTTGGTTGACACATGAAAACATGGCTAGCATAAATGCTAATATGCTAAAATTAAATTTTTTTTTCCTCCTTAATGTTCAGAATTATTGATGAGTTTGGGAATTATTTAATGCTCTGCTCACTGCCAGTCAGAGAACAACTCTGTTTTTCCTTAAATTATTGGATAAATAAGCAAGTAATCCGTAAACAAACATTACACAAAACTGCTAGTCTTATATTAAATTAAGTCTTAAATTGCCTCTGCTAGTCTTTAATTAAGTCTGAAATTCTTAAGTAGAGAGACTGTATGTGTTATATCGAATAATGTTAAGCAGAAAGTGTGTGTGGATATATATATATAGTACTGTATATAGCTGCTCTAGGTAAAGTGGAGAGATTGAGCATGTATGTTTATAGTTTGTTTATAAATGTATGAATTTAACTGAAATGCTACTTTCAAGCAAAACTGATCAATTTATTTGAATGAGTATTAACTCCTGGTCACCTCATGAAAAAAGAGGGGAGGAAAGAAAAGGACCCTCATAGCAGAGTGCTATGGCGAGGTACAAGAGACATAGCAACTGAGATGAAGGATACGATCTGACACTAATTATGAGGGCGAGATAGAGGCGGGTGTGTTTGTGTCTAGCAGGACCCTCGGGCAGTGATTCATGGCCTAGTCCTCAAGCAAAAGCACAGTGGTGCATGTAGATAAACAACCACAATGAATGATATTAACTAAGGAAGTGCTTCAGCCCGGCTGTTAAACAGCCATATTTTGATGAGTGCTATCCTCCTGGCCATTTTTAGATAATTAAATGGATACTATGTTTTGCCACAGAAGTGCTGACACTCAAGCAATGTATTTGTTTGTGCTAGAGAACTTGGTGTGCTTTATTGCAACATGCAGCACATTACTCATGTGTTGTGACACTTCACTAACACAGCAGCCTTTGTGTAACAAGACAGTTTATGGCTTTCCATGAGAGGTTTACAGAAAGTTCAGTTGGTGAAAGTTTCTGTGAAAACATGTCAAACACATGCTTGTAAATGTTAATTTTCTATTTTACTCCAACATGAGTATCTGATGCAACATGCTAAAAATAATATTTGAAATAGCAAAGTCACACAGTCAAATTATTTACTGCACCATTTCTGACCATTCTCTGAACATATACCAGTGCAATCAACTGACGTCCTCATTTGTTACAGCTATAGGTTTGCAATATATTATGTAGTTTGTGAACACATTTGTATGTATAGTGGGATGTACAATGCAGGAAGTGGGAAAGTTCAGTTGTTCAGCCAATTACTCAAAGCCAGGCATTGGTTGAACAATTGTACATTTACATGCATTTTTGCAGTGTTTTTTTGTTTTGTTTTGTTTTTGTTTGTTTTTGTTTATTTGTTTGTTTGTTTTTTTTAGCACAAAATTGCTTATATTAGAGGAACATAAGCAATTATATCTCAATATTATTATGCCCAACCACACCTCTCAACCCTCCCATTTTTCCCAGGATTTTCCCGTATTCTACCATTCTATCCCGCTATCATCCCGTTTAAATATTTTCCTCTATTTCTCCCGTATTTTTTTATCTTTCTATAAAAAAATCCCACTGGGCGTATCTTATATGTTTGCTACATTCGCCTCCTGTAAAATTCCTGTAATTTTTATGGCCCAAACCTCATTATATGAATAATCACATCAACAAATTCCAAGGTTGCCCAGTTGCCAGATCTTGTATGAAATGGATCATTCTCACACAATCGACGCATACAAATTTAAACCCATCTGTCCCCTCAACTGGGCAACCTACAAAAGTTTAATTGGTTTAATTGATTAAAGGGGTCTTATGATGCTATTTCAATGGTTCCTTTCTCTTTGGTGGGTTACAAGCTCTTGGTGCATAAATAAGATTTGAAAAGTTGCAAAGACTAAAGTCTCAAATCCAAAGAGATATATATATATTTTTTTTATAAAAGTTAAGAGTCAACCACGCATACCTAAAATGGCTCATTCTAACACTCCCCCACGTCTACGTCACGATGTGGGAAGATTTGCATAACGCCGCCCAAATGTTCACGCAAAGAAAGAAGGTGTAACTTTTATTCTCGCTGTTGCCGCCGGCGCCATGTTATGGAAGACACTGTGTGTTTTTGGCCTTCCAAAAGAGGACACAACTAGAAATCAGTGGTTAAGTTGTATCTACAACAATGTTCCAGAACAGTTCAACCTGAATATTCAGATGTGTGCAGCACATTTTATGGAGGATGAGGACTGTTTCCTGGAAGAGTAGCCTAAATTTACAGTGTCTGTTTCTATAAAGTGGGGCAATTCCAACTTTGCAAGGACAGTCTGGCGCTTCTGACTCACAGCCTGTAAGTACATTTACATATTTAAAGAATCTGCCACTGATGATTCAAACGTGAGTTTTGAGCAGTGTAGAGTAGCACTTGTTGTTTGTCGTTTCTCCTACCGCACATGCAGACATGGGTTTTATGTTTATGCGGCGTGATATGCAATGCAATGCATAAACAGACAGTATAAGTCATTATAATCAGTAATTATGTCCCCACTGGATGCTACAAATGCCTCATTTGTAATGGGTTTTATTGGTTTTGTCTCGTTGCACCGGGACACACAGCCTCACAGTACGGTTGTCATGGTTGCCACCTCTCTCTCCGACTCATTCCTGCTGTTCACCCGTGTTCTGTCTCTGTCTGCTACACGTGGTGGTTTGTTTTCTTCCTGTCATCTGCTGGTGTACATGGGGGAGCAATCAGCACTAACTCGCAGCGCTGTGCACTCCATCAGTCCTGCACCTGTTACTCATTTCCCCTTCCTATTTATTCCCGTATGGCTTATCTCTATGTCATTTGTGTTACGTCTGCTCTTACCTTGCATGTTTTGAGATATCCTCTCTGCTAATCAGTTTGTACTATGTCCAGGATCCTCAGCACTTGAGTCTTCTTGTTTTTTTACACAGCATTTTTTGTGTGACAATGGTAAGGTGCGTAACATTTCCGTCACATGCTTGAGGAATTTGGCCAATAACAATGGACTGGATAGCTGGCCAATCAGCATACACCTCACTTTTCAGAACGATGAGCTTTGTAAAAATTGACATGTTTCAGAAAGGCGGGGCATAAAGGAGCAACAATAATGTACAGTACGTGAAAAATAATGTGTTTTTTTAACCTTAAACCACATAAACATTACACAAAATACACAAAATAATGTTCTTTTAAGCAATGTCATATGACCCCCATATTAGTGCTGTAAGTTGCAAATTCAGGTGCGAGAGAGAATGAATTTGCATTTTTCAATAAGCCCTTCTGTTTTTTTAGTCCAAAGCTAAAAATGACCCTTATTTTTACGCAGAAAACACACAGTTTGATGTACACAGTTTAAATAATTGTTTGATAATTATTTAAATTCATATAATAAATTAGTATTATAATAATAATAATAATAATAATAATAATAATATAATTGATACTTTTGCCCCGCTCCTGTCCAAACCCCAAGCACAAATCTTGCACCAATCTTGATAAAAAAACTCACCTGCCTGTAGCTTTCTAGTAACCATTAGACCTTGATTAGCTTCTTCGGGTGTGCTTGATTAGGGTTGGAGCTGAACTCTGCAGAAGTTTGGCTCTCCAGGACCAACATTGGCCACTCCTGCTTTGAAAGAATGGTGGCAATTTCTTAATCTCATGTCACGCAAAACCAGTATTATTTTCTATCTTTACTTACTGAAAGTTATTTACTGAAAATCTAAGCTCTCAAATTTCATTCACTAGTGAGTAAATTTGAACTAGGTGCTTCAAATGGGTTCAAAAGACATCAAACTAATTTGGAAGCTTTCTGTAAGCCTTTTTATTTGTGTTTTACTTGTTTATTCTGGTGAGTGTTGTACATTCCTCCTAACATGTGTGTGAGTGTGGGACTAGAACAGCTGGCTGATCATGTAGCCCACACAGAGCAGCATTACCCAGACTTTTTCATTATCATTCTCTGTGATTTTATTAAGGATACTTTTATCTGCAAACTGCCTACATACAAACAGCACATCACATGCCCCACCAGGGACAGCAATATACTGGACCAGTGGTTCCCAACCCTGGTCCTGGAGGCACCCCAACACTGCACAGTTTGCATGTCTCCTTTCTCTGACACACCGATTTCAGGTCTTGGAGTCTCTGCTAATGAGCTGATGACCTGACTCAGGTGTGTTCGATTAAGGAGACATCCAAAATGTGCAGTGTTGTGGTGCCTCCGGAATCAGGGTTAGGAACCACTGAACCGGACCATTGCTACACAGTTTGAAAGGATGCATACCACTCTGTCCCCTGAGTGGCTCTGGCTCTGGTTGGTTTATCTTCTACCAGCCAACAAGTAGACACTTGAATCACAACAACCTGGTGCTGAACATGCACAAAACTGTGGAGATGATTGTGGACTTTTTGTGAGAACCCCCCTAGCACTTCCCCCACTCACCATCATTAACAGCACTGCAGTAGAGTCATTCAGATTCCTGGGCACCACCATCTCGAAGGCCCTGAAGTGGGACAATCCCATTGACTCCTTTGTGAAATGGGCTAGTAGAGTTTGTACTTCCTTCATCAACTGAAAATGTTCAGTCTTCCACTGGTGCAGATGACACAGTTTTACTCAGCTGAGCCGAGCGGTAGTGCATCACTACTGCTCTCTACTTTGGTGTTGCAGAGAGACAAGTGAGTGCGGGCGTTACGGCACAATAGCGGTGGTCGCGGTGGTCACGGTTTCACGGCGGAGAGAAACAGCCACACCACGCAGTGTGCAGTGGCCAGACAGTGCAGACAGCCACACCAGGAGTGTGCAGTGGCCAGTTTCCCTGCGTGCTTCAGCACAAAAGTGCATTTGATCGCATCTTTTTAAAGACATCTAATCACCCATGCGTTTCTGGGTTTGGTTGCGATCTGGCACCTCGGGACGGTCACAATCGCTGTCTCACATGTCTGGGCGTTGAGCACACTGAGCAAGTGTTCGTGGATGGTGCATGTTCTTTTTGGCGACGCTGTCGAGAGCTTTGCCCAGCAGTTCTCAGCAGCACAGAAGCAAATGGAGGTGACTAAATACATCCTGCGCCAGAGAAAACCTTTTGCTTCCTCCCTGGCTGCAGCCCCTCAGCTTGCTCGTCGCCATGGGTGCCCCACTGTGGCTGCCCCTGCACCCACACAGCAACAGCAGCCTTTCACCAGGCAGCGTTGTGAAGCCGGTCGCAGGCAGGACCCCATCCACAATTTGCCCGCCACCTCCTCCTGTGGAGTCAGAAGCATCTGAGGTTCTTTTGTGCAATTCACATCCCGGGAGTGTTCAATTGGGCAGCCGACGAGCTGTCTCGAGCAGCACATCCAGGAAAGTGGAGACTCCACCCCCAGGCGGTTTAGCTGATCTGGAGACGGTTCGGAGTTGTTTGTATCTCCAGAAACCACCCACTGCCAGTGGTTCCACTCCTTAACCGAGGCAACGCTCGGCCTTAGCGACACACACAAACTCCACCCACATAGTGCAAACCCGAGACCACGGTTTACCAACCGTGACACCCTCTGGGGTAGACTAACGCAGATACGTGTTTTGTGGCATCTTCTCCTGATAGCACCAAAAATAACTTAAATTACACTTTCAGTTTTGATCATACAGATAAGAGCAATACATCAAACGAATCTGTAAAGGGTCTACTTTTATTTGTATACACACATAATAACAACAAAACTTTGTGCATTTATACAATAAAGAAAACAAACAGGGAGTGTTTTCTTCCGCCTTGGTCTGTGGTGATCTTTATTTAGAAATGCGTCATTAAAATGAACTGTAACTCAGCAAATACTCAACACAGAGATATATCCATAGAAAACTTAACATGTCTATTTTTAAACTAAGCAAGTCTTATCGAAAACAAATATTCTGTGATACGGTAATCCATATGAAACCAACTCGATGTCCAGTCTTTCATATCTCCCTATCTAATGCGTCCACACCCACGCACTAAGCGCGCTATTGCTATTACAATCATCCACGTAAAGCTTGCGGCAGGTAACTGCCCACATCAGAGCAAACAAATCAGTGAGTGTTTTAAATTTTACTTTTCACTTCGTGCTGAGAAGAATAAGACAGAATTCCCATCAGAAAAGACTCCCTCACATTCCTGTGATCAAAGCTAAATTTTCAGCATCATTACTCCAGTCTTACTTCAAGTGTAACAATATACACTATACCATTTAAAAGCTTGGAGTCAGTACTCGCTGTGACAAATAAGACAATTCACCACAAGAAGCTTTGGATTACCTTTGGATTATTGTTGCAGCGACTTGAACCAGCAGAGATCATTTTATTGTTAACCTACTTCACATAACTTGTATACGTTACTAATTTGACTTTTTACAAACTATAATTCCTGACTAAATGTATAATCAAGTGAAACATTATAAAGTTTAATTCACAGCATCTAATGTCTTACTATGCCAGTTTTTTTTTTTTTTTTGTCCTGCTGTCTCTAAATGATGCAGCCATGAGACATTTCAGAGACTTCCATGTGCAGTAGGTCCCCTTGGGGTTACTCCACGTGAGTTAATGTCACTTAACCCCCTCTGGTAGGAGGTGACTCCGCAGTGTGTCCTCGCAGTGTGTCAAATGGAAGGGCACACTTTCCCAGTGTTATCTAAGTCCTACTGTTGGGTTGTGAGGAACAGCTGTAGCCGACCTTCTTTGAGTAGAGCCCGGTCCTATCTTCTGCCTTATGGGAAGGATCAGGAGGACTACACAGGTTACTGGAGGGGGCAGCACCTGTGGCGTGTTGGTAGGGATCCCAATTCGTCGGTCATTAACGACGTGACGTTGAAAGTGACCGACTGAAAGGGAACATCTCGGTTACATATTCCCTGAAGGAGGGAATGGAGACGTCACATCCTGTCGCCACAGTTGCTGTACCACCGCTGAGCTGCCGGGTCACCGGCTCGGCTCCTCAGCAAAAGGATGAATGAATGCAGTGCACCTGCTGCCTCTTATACTCACGCTGTGATCAGCGGCAGCTGGATGCAATAATCGCATTCCAATGTGCATTGGCTCGTTTAGTTGACACTCAAAGTGGATTGATCTCTCTGGCGAGATTCCAATTCGTTGGTCATCACCGATGTGACGTCTCTGTTCCCTCCTTCAGGGAACGAGGGTTACATACGTAACCAAAACGTTCTGTGCACTTCTATAACTGTCTGACTTGGATCAGCAAGCAAATCAGATATAAGAGACTGCAACCTACCCAAACTTAAAGCTGAAAGGATAATTGGTGTGCACCTGCCCAACCTTCAGGACTTGTACAGCTCCAGAGTGAAGAAACGAACAGGTAACATCATCACAGGCCCCTCTCACCCACGCCACAACCTGTTTTGACTTCTCCCCTCAGACAGATGTTACAGATCTCTGTGCACTAGAACATCTAGTCATAAAAATACCCCTCCACACACACACCTCTGTTTAAACAGGTAACACAGAAATTACCACCTGTCTTCTGTAATTAATTTTTTAATAACTAATTATTGCTTCTCTTTCAATATCATGTAAAAACATATGCATATTTTTATATATACAGCGGTATATACAGTAAATAATGCACAAATGTGTACAAAATATTATATTCCAGATGTATATTTGTCACATGTATGATCTGTTTTGGTTTAGTGTTCTGTGTTTCCGTTATCCTGTCTAGTTAGTTTCCATGGTTTTTGATTAATTAGCTCCACACCTGTTTCTGTTCTTCTTGATTACATTCACTGTTTATAAGTCCTGTGTTCTCCCCTGATTCCTTTGTCTGCTATTGATGTTTGATTGTTTGGATTTGTGTTTGGTTGTGCCCATTCTCTCCTGTGGATTATTAAAAGAACTCTTTGTTTATACTCCTTCATCGTGCGCTTTGTTTTGCACACCCAACACGTAACAGAATAGCAGGCCCAAAGTGATTAGTTTAGCAGCGTTTTTCTTTCTTTTTTGTTTCGTTTTGTTTTCCTTCCCTCTTCCGGAATGGACCTGTCAGCTGTCCAGCTCCTATGCCTGGAGCAGTTGGACCATTCACTGGAGGATCACACCAAGGACTTTCTCGATCTGGCGTGTCCAGACAACTCACTCTGTGTTTTTTTATTACACCAGCCTGAGCCTTTTGTGGAGTGGGTGCTGGTGAATTGTGGATTTCCATTCACCGTTTGCCCGCTGAGGATATCTCCAGCCCCACTCCCAAACCAAAGACCAGCCAGCTGTCATCCCGCTGCATGGAGCAAATGGCAGACCCCACCGCAGCCGCAGAGCCTGAGCCGGACGTGATTAAAGAGCCAGTGTCATTCAAAGTGACAGAGCCCATCATCGCCCCGGAGCTAGGACTCGAGAGCACATCTGACCAGGTGTGTGAGCCGACAACATTGTGCGCCGTAGGAATACTGGTGGATATAGAGCTTGCATGAAAGAAACCCCCGCACACACACCTGCGACTGAGGGTGAGCTGCATCTGGTTTCTGGGAATTAAATGGATGAACTAATGGACATTTTTAAAATGGACTTAATAGACTGGTTTGGGGAGGTAATTCCCAGTTTACCTGTGTCTTCGCTGGCTCCGTCCAGCTCTGAATCTCCTGTGTCTCCGCTGGTTCCGCCCAGCTCAAGTCCTCCTGTGTTCCCTCCCAGCCTCCCTCTCCCACCTCCTCCTAAACCAGCCAGTTCATCTCCGCTGGTGCCTGTCAGTCCCTCAGCTCACCCTCAGTCAGCACCATCTGGGCGCTCTGATCCACCTTGGGACTTCCAGTCTCCAGCTCCACCTTGGCGTAAGGATCCCATGTCTCCGCTTCCAGCCTTCGAGTCCTGGATTCCATCTCGGTCCTTCAACCCATCGGCTCTGCCTTTGCTCCTAGCTCCCTCGTCTCCACCATGGCCCATCATCCCACCAACTCCACCGGGCTCCCTCGTCCTTCCGGCTCCACCTTGGTCAGTCATCGACCATCTGCTGCCTCTTGACTCCACTCCTCTTGCTTCACTTCACAGTCGTTCCGGCTCCTCCGCGGTCTTTCAGAACCCCGCCACTACCGCGGTCGCCTGAGCCTTCTGCTCTGCCTTGGCCCTCCGGATCTTCTGTGTCACCCTGGCTCTGCAGCTGCTCTGCTCCATCCTGGGCTCCTCATACATTGGCTCAGTCTCCGTCAGTCGGCTCCCTGGTGTTGTCAGCTCCTTCTCCACCATGGCTCCTCCCACCGTCGACTCCACCATGGGCTGCTATCCTGGCTGGCCCCTGGAGTTACATCTGACTCCTCCTGCTCCAGGCTCCTCCCTGGCTCCTCCCATCCACTCCGCCCTGGCCATATGGACTATGCTCCCGTTCCATTGCCCACCCCTTGCCTGCTCCACGCCCCCTCCTGAACCCCCACCCTCCCTCATCTTTTGGACTATTTTTGTCAAGGAGGGGGCGATCTGTCACATGTATGATCTGTTTTAATTAGCTCCACACCTGTTTCTGTTCTTCTTGATTACGTTCACGGTTTATAAGTCCTGTGTTCTCCCCTGATTCCTTTGTCCGCTATTGATGTTTGATTGTTTGGATTTGTGTTTGGTTGTGCCCATTCTCTCCTGTGGATTATTAAAAGAACTTCTGTTTATACTCCTTCATCGTGCACTTTGTTTTGCACACCAACACGTAACAATATTATTATTATTTTCTTATTTAAATGTTCTTAATGTCATATATGTGTGTTTGTACCAAGAGCTCCTAAAAAAAAAAAATTAAAAAAAAATTTCAACACACATGGTGAATAAAGCTCATTTGATTCTGAAGATTTGGGAGCTACAGTATGATAGACAATATAGCATTTCTGAAAATCAAACTAAGTTTTGCACATTTTGAAGCATAAACACTAAAGTTGTCAAAAAGCTTGATTTTTGGTCAAATTTGTGTTAAAATTCAAAAGAATACAAATTAGTATCCATATTCAATCCAAAAGAACTGACGTGAAGGTGAGTAAACTATAGCATATTTCTATTTCAAATAACTTGCATGTCTTCTAGTGCCTTTTTTTGTTTGTTTTTTGCTTCCTTTTTCAATCTTTTCTCTTACTTTCTTGTTTTACGTCTTCCATAAGCCTTCTCTCATAGGAACTATTGTTTTTAGAGACCCATTAGCTTCCCGCTGTGGATGGGGCTCTTCAATGTTTTCCAGCTGTACATATTTTGTGTGTGTGTGTGTGTGGGACTGCATTTAGAGTTGCTACATTCTCACATTGCGTCTGCCTTCAACTACTCTGATTCATCAAAACATCTTAGAGAGGCCTACAGGTCCTTCTCAAAAAATTAGCATATTGTGATAAAAGTTCATTATTTTCCATAATGTAATGATAAAAATTAAACTTTCATATATTTTAGATTCATTGCACACCAACTGAAATATTTCAGGTCTTTTATTGTTTTTAATACTGATGATTTTGGCATACAGCTCATGAAAACCCAAAATTCCTATCTCAAAAAATTAGCATATTTCATACGACCAATAAAAGAAAAGTGTTTTTAATACAAAAAAAGTAAACCTTCAAATAATTATGTTCAGTTATGCACTCAATACTTGGTCGGGAATCCTTTTGCAGAAATGACTGCTTCAATGCGGCGTGGCATGGAGGCAATCAGCCTGTGGCACTGCTGAGGTGTTATGGAGGCCCAGGATGCTTCGATAGCAGCCTTAAGCTCATCCAGAGTGTTGGGTCTTGCGTCTCTCAACTTTCTCTTCACAATATCCCACAGATTCTCTATGGGGTTCAGGTCAGGAGAGTTGGCAGGCCAATTGAGCACAGTAATACCATGGTCAGTAAACCATTTACCAGTGGTTTTGGCACTGTGAGCAGGTGCCAGGTCATGCTGAAAAACGAAATCTTCATCTCCATAAAGCTTTTCAGCAGATGGAAGTATGAAGTGCTCCAAAATCTCCTGATAGCTAGCTGCATTGACCCTGCCCTTGATAAAACACAGTGGACCAACACCAGCAGCTGACATGGCACCCCAGACCATCACTGACTGTGGGTACTTGACACTGGACTTCAGGCATTTTGTCATTTCCTTCTCCCCAGTCTTCCTCCAGACTCTGGCACCTTGATTTCCGAATGACATGCAAAATTTGCTTTCATCCGAAAAAAGTACTTTGGACCACTGAGCAACAGTCCAGTGCTGCTTCTCTGTAGCCCATTTCCTGCACACGCCTGTGCACGGTGGCTCTGGATGTTTCTACTCCAGACTCAGTCCACTGCTTCCGCAGGTCCCCCAAGGTCTGGAATCGGTCCTTCTCCCACAATCTTCCTCAGGGTCCGGTCACCTCTTCTCGTTGTGCAGCGTTTTTTTGCCACACTTTTTCCCTTCCCACAGACTTCCCACTGAGGTGCCTTGATACAGCACTCTGGGAACAGCCTATTCGTTCAGAAATTTCTTTCTGTGTCTTACCCTCTCGCTTGAGGGTGTCAATGATGGCCTTCTGGACAGCAGTCAGGTCGGCAGTCTTACCCATGATTGCGGTTTTGAGTAATGAACCAGGCTGGGAGTTTTTAAAAGCCCCAGGAATCTTTTGCAGGTGTTTAGAGTTAATTAGTTGATTCAGAGGATTAGGTTAATAGCTCGTTTAGAGAACCTTTATCTGATATGCTAATTTTTTGAGATAGGAATTTTGGGTTTTCATGAGCTGTATGCCAAAATCATCAGTATTAAAACAACAATAAAAGACCTGAAATATTTCAGTTGGTGTGCAATGAATCTAAAATATATGAAAGTTTAATTTTTATCATTACATTATGGAAAATAATGAACTTTTATCACAATATGCTAATTTTTTGAGAAGGACCTGTATGTGCTCTATATGCATGGGGATGTGTGTGAGAGTGTGTGCATTTACGAATATGAGCCTGAGCAAACTGTAAACACATAAATCCAGCCATATAAAGGAAATAGAGGAATTATTAAGCACATGCACAAACACGCACACACATAAACTTACCTCTGGAGTAACCTGTAATTCCCATAAATGAGGGTGTGGGTTCAATGCTTTAGGTCTCCAGGTTTAGATTTGGGCACCACATGAGCAAAGCCTTTTCTCTGTAAATCACATAATAATTCTTCTCAATGCCCTCTTTGGCTCTTTTATAAACAACACATTATAACATTTCAAACACAGCTGAAACATTTTATTCCAGCTGAAATCTCATACTGCATCCACTGAAAGATTACCCTGAGGATGTATATACAGCACACATGAACAATGAAACGAACACAACATCTGCACGCCAAGAATTGCAATCCAGATTTCATGCTGAAATGTGTAACGTAATACAAACAGTTGATGTGATGGGACCACATTTTCATGTCAACTGTGGAACAAACGACACATCAATCTAAACAAACAAACATGGAAGGGTTGCTGACTGTGAATACTGAAGAATCAAGAAATAAACCGAACAATAGGATCTATGTTATAGTGGGGTTCAAACATTGTTTTATCTGCAGATAATGTACTTATTGATTGCACATCTTTTTATGCAGGTATGTTACCTCCTTTTTTTGCTCGCTGATAGTGCGTGTCTGCTCTAATGGCTCATTTGTAGGCAGGCACAAGTTCATCCATCACATCATCATCTGACTAATCTAACTCCTAAAACATCCTCTGGAATGCAATCCATTTAGCTTTGACTTTGACAGCATGGCTTCTGGCTAAAACAGTATAGGAATGACTAAATTAAAGAGTGAGAGAGAGAGAGAGAGAGAGAGAGAGAGAAAACTTCTAGTCAGAAACGAGATTAAATAGAGAACCAATCATGAAATGATCCTACTGTCTTCTAGAGTTTTAAAAGAGATGTCAACTGATTTGTCATGACAGCAAAGTCAGAGACTTCAGGATGCACTTATTTCAATATGAAACAATTGGACTCAATGTTATCCCTTCAGTTGCATACTTGAATGTAATGTTTTCGGGGACTTAATTACATGTTAAGTGCAATTAATATATTTGTAAACACACATACTTGAATGTAATGTTTTCGGGGACTTAATTACATGTTAAGTGCAATTAATATATTTGTAATTACACATTTGTAATTAAGAAGATGCAATTTTGAATATTTTAAACATTTAAAATAGATGAAATGTTAACACAGTTAAACATACTAAAGCACGGTATTTTACATGTGCTTTAGTACATTAGTCAACACATAAGAATAAGTATATTAAAGCATAACAAAAACATATTATCAACATCATAACAAACCACACTTAAGTACTTAAAACATAGTCATGAAAGTATACTCTCTTTAAATACAATTAAGGTGCGTTTTATTTACATTTACATTTACATTTAATCATTTAGCAGACGCTTTTATCCAAAGCGACTTACAAATGAGAACAATAGAAGAAATCAGATCAACGAGAGAACAACAATGGTATACAAGTGCTATGACAAGTCTCAGTTAGTCTAGTACAGAACACGTAGCCAGGTTTTTTTTTTTGTTTGTTTGTTTTTTTTTTTTTAAGAATATGATAGACAAGAAAAGAAAACATAATTAATATTAAAACTTAACCAAGTAAACGCGAAAAAGATGAGTCTTTAGATGTTTTTTTGACACTGAGTAAAGACTCAGCTGTTCGAATTGAGATCGGGAGGTCATTCCACCAGCCGGGCGCAGTCCAGGAAAAAGTCAGTGAGAGTGATTTTGAACCTCTTTGAGATGGCACCACAAGGCATCGTTCACTTGCAGAGCGCAAACTTCTGGAGGGTGCATAAGATTGAACTAATGAGCTTAGGTATGTTGGTGCCGTGCCAGTGGTTGTCTTGTAGGCAAGCATCAGTACCTTGAATTTGATGCGAGCGGCTACTGGTAGCCAGTGTAACCTGATAAGGAGAGGAGTAACGTGAGCTGCTTTTGGCTCATTAGCCGCGTTTCCACTGTCAGGCTTAAAGTGGGCGTGCCAGGGCCAGTCGCGTTTCCACTGTCACTTCCGGGGCTTGATCGTGCCTTGTCGGGGCTTCCTCAGGGCCAACGGCCAGGGTTTTTTGGCCCGACTAAACCCTTGGACCAAAGCAGGCCAACTGGGGCTAGAGGAGTGGTTATGAACAAAGGCGGAGTTTCTTCGCGTCTGGAGAGTGTCATCGCCATTCATTTCAGAAATATAACAGCTATAACAGCAACATTAAAAACTTTTAAAAAATAAGCTGAGCTCAAAACTCACTTTCAGTCAGCAGCGAGTGTTTGAAATAACGCAATCCGATGTGGATTATAATCATCATAAAAGGCAAAAATACTTATAAGCAATGTAAAAGACTATGCACGTTAAACATTAACGTTACCATAATAAACATGGTAAATGCAACCACTTGGAGAAATCAGACGTCAGCTTCTTATTCTCTGTCACAATTGTGTATTTATTTAGTAACATATTTTATCTGTCATTAAGTCTCGTCTCGAGAGTTTAGCTCCGCGTAGCATGTCATCAAAATAAAATAATAATGATTTTTTTCGGGAGTTTTTATAAAAATAGAGTTTTTATCATTCATTCTAAATGTGACGTATATAGGCTACTGTGGCTACAAATAAACAGAAACAGTCTCGACTGAATAAGCAGGCTATTTTCATAAGCGAAATAAATAAATAAAATAGAAATTAATTTATTTCTGTGTGATTAATTTCGAGTCCTGATGAATTGATTCATTATGCTCAATGTATCACTTATAGTAAAACATCGATGCTTTTGAATTTGAATATTTAACAAAGCGTGCAAACAAAAGGCTGCTGTTATCATGTTCGTTTTGTGATCACGCTAGTTCCAGTGACTTATTTCTTAGTTTTCTGATAACTTCTCTTTGTTGGTGAAACAATAGGGGCACATGACGTTGTTCCTGAGAGGCGTGTAAAGGGCGGGTTTTAGTGACGCGCAGCGGAGCTTCTGGCCCGACGGTGGAAACGCTGCGCTATTCTGGCCACGGTGCTACTGGTCCGAGGCTATTAGCCCTGCACGGCCCGTTTTAAGCCCTGGCTCACACTTACCCTCGCTGCTGCATTCTGGATCAGTTGCAGAGGCTTGATAGTACATGCAGGAAGGCACGCCAGGAGAGCATTACAATAGTCCAGTCTAGAGAGAATAAGAGCTTGGACAAGAAGTTGGGTGGCTTGCTCTGACAGGAAGGGTCTAATCTTCCTAATGTTGTATAAGGCAAATCTGCAGGACCGGGTCATTGTAGCAATATGGTCTGTGAAGCTTAACTGATGATCCATCACAACTCCTAGGTTTCTGGCTGTCCTGGAAGGAGTTATGGTTGACGAACCCAGCTGTATAGAGAAGTTGTGATGAAACGATGGGTAAGCTGGAACCACCAGCAGTTCAGTCTTAGTAAGGTTGAGCTGAAGGTGATGGTCATTCATCCAGCTAGAAATGTCAGTCAGACAGGCTGAAATGCGAGCAACTACCGTGAGGTCATCTGGTTGGAACGAGAAATAGAGTTGAGTGTCATCAGCGTAGCAGTGATAAGAAAAGCCATGCTTCTGAATGACAGATCCTAATGACATCATGTAGATGGAGAAGAGAAGTGGTCCAAGTACTGAGCCTTGAGGAACCCCAGTAGCAAGTTGTTGTGACTTAGAAACTTCACCCCTCTAAGACACCCTGAAGGATCTATCAGAAAGGTAGGACTTAAACCACTGGAGTGCGGTTCCAGGGATGCCCATCTTTCTGAGGGTGGACAGGAGAATCTGGTGATTAACGGTGTCAAAAGCAGCAGACAGGTCCAGCAAAATGAGTACTGAGGATTTTGAAGCTGCTCTTGCCAGTCGCAGGGCTACAGTAACCGAGAGCAGGGCAGTCTCAGTTGAGTGGCCGCTTTTGAAGCCAGATTGGTTGCTGTCCAGGAGGTTGTTTTGTACAAGAAACATAGAGAGCTGGTTGATCACAGCTCGCTCAAGTGTCTTTGCAATGAATGGAAGAAGGGATACCGGTCTGTAGTTTTCTAGAAGTGCTGGATTTAGAGATGGTTTCTTCAGCAGTGGGCTTACCCGAGCCTGATTAAATGCTGAGGGAAATGTTCCAGAGTGAAGAGAGGAGTTGATAATGTGAGTAATGTGAGTAAGTGAAGTAAGTGAATGACTGGAGAAGAAATCGCTTGAAGGAGGTGAGTGGGGATCGGATCAAGTGGGCAAGTAGTAGGATGACTGGACAGGATAAGTTTGGAAACGTCTGTCTCTGAGAGTGGAGGTAAGGAGGAGAGAGAGTGTGCATTAGTCATTGTTAAGTTATCCTCAGTGTGTGGTGTGGAGAATTAGTCACTGATGGTTCTTGTCTTATTTGTGAAGAAAACTGCAAAGTCGTCAGCTGTAAGAGTCGATGGAGGAGGAGGTGGAGGCAGATTAAGAAGAGAAGAGAAAGTTTTGAAGAGTGTCCGAGCGTCACAACAGTTGTTAATTTTGTTGTGGAAGTATGATGTTTTAGCAGTGAAGATATTTGCAGAGAAGGAAGAGAGGAGAGACTGATACACACTGAGGTCGGTAGAGTTTCTTGATTTATGCCATTTCCTCTCTGCAGCCCTGAGCTTAGAGCGATGTTCACGTAGAACATCGGACAGCCAGGGAGCAGATGGGGTGGTGTGTGCTGGTCTAGACGACAGTGGGCAAAAGTTGTCCAAGCAAGAGGTTAGAGTGGACCAAAAAGTGTCCGTAGCACTGTTCGTGTCCAGAGCTGAAAACTGCGAGAGTGAAGGAAGTGAGGATGAAACCACAGAGGATAGGCGAGATGGAGAAAGTGAGCGTAGGTTCCGTCGAAAGGTGACCTGCGTTGGAGCGTGTGCCGCTTCAGGAGTAAGTGCTAGGTTAGCAGTAATGAGGAAGTGGTCTGAGGTTTGCAGTGGAGCAACTAAAGAGTTGTCCACGGAGCAACAGCGTGTGTACATGAGGTCCAGTTGGTTGCCCGTTTTGTGAGTCGCTGTAGTAGACACTCGCTTGAGATCAAATGAGGCAAACAGAGTATTGAAGTCAGCAGCCTGGGGTTTATCTAGGTGGATGTTGAAGTCAACAAGCAGTACCAGAGGAGAACCATCCTCAGGATAGTTTGATAGCAGCACATCCAACTCCTCCAAGAAGTTTCCCAATTGACCTGGGGGACGATAAATGACCACAAAGTGGATTTTAACAGGGAGGGTTACAGTAATAGCATGTGATTCAAATGAACCGTTACCTGTAGGTGGTGGTTGAAGATCAAATTTCCAATCTTTCTATATAAGGAGACCAGTACCTCCACCGCTCCCAGTCATACAAGGGGTGTGGGAACAAGTGAAACCAGTGGAGAGGGCTGTGGGAGTGCCAGTGTCCTCAGGTTTGATCCAAGTCTCAGTCAGTGCCATGAGGCTGAGACCGGAATGAGTAGCAATAGAAGAAATTAAGTCTGCTTTGTTAACAGCAGACTGGCAGTTCCAGAGACCAACTGGAATAGAGAGCGTAGTAGTAGAGGTCAGAAGGACAGGCCGTAGATTTGTCGGGCAGGCCTTCTTTCGACGTACATAGCGTGCTCTCTGAGTGTTAGTAGTGATAGTAGAGATCTGAAAGCACATAGTGACTACAAGTGACCAAAATAAGTATTTTGAGGACAAGCTGTACAAAAATTAAAGGGGAGAAAAGCAATACTCAAGTGCCCTGTCGGTGTCCTTGCTCAGTGGAGTCGCGCAGGTAGAGTCGATGGTCTTTACACTCGTCGGTTTTCACACAAGGGCTGCCGCGACCGCTGCCGCGGTGACACCTACCACTTATATATTTGCCTGATTACCTGTGATTGAAGTCAGCTGGTCACGCCTCCCTATTTAGCAGACCGAAACTGGCCAGTCCCGCGACAGGCAAACGCAAAACCAAGTGCCACTTCAGCACGTATTTACCAGGGTAAGACACACAGTAAATAAAGCAAAGTTTTCCTAGCAATGACGATCACACAGTAGTCCAATGAGAAAACGAGGCAAAACACTTACAAACTGCTGTCCTTATCTGTTGCTCGACTATTTCTTCTGACAAGCGCTTCCAAAACAGCTTGTTAAGTGCTTTCACTGGCTATGTTCACGCCTTCCTATTTAGCAGACCGAAACTGGCCAGTCCCGCGATAGGCAAACGCAAAACCAAGCGCCACTTCAGCACGTATTTACCAGGGTAAGACACACAGTAAATAAAGCAAATTTTTCCTAGCAACGACAATCACGCAGTAGTCTAATGAGAAAACGAGGCAAAACACTTACAAACTGCTGTTTTATTTAATTAATACTATATTATCTGCAGGTACATCTGCACTTACTAAAAATATATTTTTAAGATGTGAAGAACAATAAAAGTGCACATTTTATACAATTACAGGCATTTCTTCTCAGGGATTCTGGACTGTAAGTAAAGTATTTTGAGGACACTTCAAAAAATCCCTTTTGTGTTTCACAGAAGAAAGAAAGTCATACAAATGATCTAATTTGTTTTATCTTGCTGAATGTATTTTTAGGAGAATCATCTGATACAAAGTTGACACTTAAATCACTACAATGCAACATAATAATAATAATAATAATAATAATAAAACATGAGCAATGAAAAGTCAATTTCTAAACAATGAAAAAAAAGTCCTCTGAGGAATAAAAAAACTGGTTGCACATTTGTGAATGCTTATTTATGTAAACACGCATACACACACACACACACACAAACCATGCTCTTTGTGCAGTTTGTCTAAAGTTCTTTTAGGAATTAGAAATATACAGGTACCTGTGTATTTTATAGTGGGGGGGGGGGGATTATATGCTTTCAGTGTATATCCTGTCATGATCAGCTCCTGTTTCTTGTCTATGGGTGCAAGGGGCAGTGGGCATGCCAAAGTAGACAACTTAAAGGTAGATTGGTTTTAAAAGAGGAAACAACATGAACAAGGTTTTGCTGGTTCCTGGAGTAGTACTGGGTTTATGTCATGCAAGTTACCATCTCGATCCTAAAAAGCCCAGAGGGAACATCAGACGTGCCCAGGCACAGAAACACCAACCAGGAATAAGAAACATATTGAGAAAAGTACACATTCAGAATATGTGAGAGCGTTTGCATCTGTCATATTTTTTCATTTAATTATTCCCCTGACTCGTCCAAATTTTCCTTTTCTTCTTTTGAAGCAGGACCACTAACTTATACCCTGCACATCCTCTCTTGGCTTTAGCAAATACCCCACAGTGGAAAAGAACACTTCGTTTACAGTAACTGTTTGCAGACTTGAGCACATTCCTTTATTCGGCTCATACGACAACAAGCGGCGTAATTCATTCAGTTTTACACTGACAAGTGTCTGGGGAAACCACTAAGTCCAAAATGACAAAATTATATCTAAGGCAAGTCTTTGTGATCTCATGTAGGCCTGTGTCTTTTTCAATTGCTAAGTTGTTACTTGGACCATCGCTCGCATAGGATCTCATTTGCGGGTCAATGACAGAGCCGTGTGGAACAGGGCCGGATCCCTCCAGGGGCTGCCAAGGTTCCACTCAGGCACCCCTGTTCATTTGTCATCCTCTTTATCTGGCTGTTATTACCCTAATGGATACCAGATGCCCTGGAACACAGCCATGGTAACTGAATTTGCAACATCCACAGAAAAAAAAAGGATTGTAATTACATAATGCAGAATGTCACGGTGAAGAGGAGTGTGTGTTTGTCTATGGAGAGTTTGAAACTGATTCTTTCCATGAAAGGCTACAGGCCAATCACATGCTCAAATCCAGGATCAATAACCAGGAACATGTAGACACACCCACACACTCTTTCCAAACCATCAGATAGGCCAACATAAACATCTCCAATATTACATTCGAAACATTCTCATGATGCTCTTTATTGGATGCATAGCAATCGGAAATAGCAATTACAATGAGCAATTTGTCATTTGATATCTTGGTCTTGCAGCTTAGGCGCAGATGTGCACTAGAACTTACTGGCTAAGAAAAGACATCCAAAAGTACCTTATTTGTCCAAAGCAATTATAAAGACCTTGGTTTTTTTTTCAAGCCAGACTGATGATGAGAAAGGGAGGGGACATCGGTGGAGGAGAGCAACAAATGGGGGGGTGTTACCGAGATGTAGCCATCTTATGGGCTCACCACTATATTACAGTGCAGATGGACCTGCAGTTTGAGGCAAAATGAAGCCCGTCTCCTAGGCTACAAGCATTGTTGTTTGTACAGTTTGTTCTCTGATGTCATCTCGCTGCTCCAGCCAGGCCTGTTAGCCTCATCAGTGGTTCACTCCGCTCTGTTTAACCACTTGCACACCCATACATTGTACAACTATCCTATTTGAATTTCCACAAGCGCAAATACTTGAACCCTTCATTACCTTTACACAGCAAATGTGCTTTGTAGGTCAGCCCCAAAAAACACAAAGGCAATTGAACACCTCAACTACACCCTGAGGCGCTCACCTCCCGCTGATCTTGGGGACATGACATCAATTACAGGAGCCTGACATCAGCTGCTCCAGCAGGGGCCTCCGTACCATGGCTGACCTTTTACGGAAAACTTGGCTGACGGTTTGCATTACAGAAAAACATGCTCTGCAAGAAAGTAGGAGGGGAACGCCTCAGTTGAGCAGGGTCTGTATCTCAAATGTGCAAAATTCACCTGAATAAGCAGATTTCACATCTGACATATCTGTTCCTTAGTACAAAAGTTTTTCATTCAGTCACCTGAGCTGTTAATAATCCTGAAAAAAACAGCAAGGTATACTGCAGAAAAATAATGTCAAGCAATTTTGATTGGCTCATGGCATGACAAGAGCAATACCCTATTATAGAATTAATTTTACTAAAAGAAAGGAATCCAGGGCACTTCTTCCGGTCCAAAAAAGTTATTTATCTAATTAATTATACAATGTAGTGATTAATTAACCTATAGCCATTATTATGTTAAATGATAAAAGAATCAAATAGACATTACAAAAAGTAGCTTTAGAAATAAATGTTTGATTCAACAATGAATGTATTAGACACTTTTAGGCTACAATGGTCTAACATAAACTATGGAACATAAAAAATATAAAAAAAAATAAATAAAGATGATTTGAGAAATGTCTCTAATTTTTTTCTTATATTTTTTGTTCATACAATGAAAGTTATTGGTAACCAAAACAGTTTGGTTTCAAACATTTCAAAATATCTTTTTATGTTCCGCAAAAGAAAGAAAGTCATACAGGTTTGAAACGACATGAGGGTGAGTAAATGGTGTCAGTACTTTTGGGCAAACTATCCCTTTAATATTGATTGATTGATTGATTGATTGATTGACAGAGAGGTGAACATCAATAATGGATGCGACACCGAAAGTATGTGATAAAGTTCACTAACGTTATGCACTTTAACAAAATAACATACAGTATACAACCAAATACTTTTAAGACATTAAGATAAGCACTAATGCAACATTACATTTGTGTGAGGGGTACATAATGTTCAGATATTACTTCTCGTACAGCCGATCACACGCAGATAAAATTGCAGACATGCCACAACACACTGAGAGCTGAGGATATGGTAATACGTGCCTGTCAGTCAATAGCGGTGGGTGGGGCTACCGAAATATGACGTCATATTGCGGACAGCATCCAAACCGCTCGTTTTTTGAGCTTGGTTTGGTTTTATGAAGGTAAAAAAAAAAAAAAAAGACTGGATAGATTTTTATCATTCTAAGATGGCTGTGTACACACAATTCCAACACACATTTCTGTCCAAACACCTTGCAAAAGTGGATTTGGCATAATAGGTGCCCTTTAATGAGTAAGTCACTGAGTCATTCATGCACTCAATTCATTCAGGAATTAAGACAGTTAAAGAAATAAGCCCCAAGAAGCCATAGTTCATAGTGAATTTAGAACAGCCAAGGGGCGTTGTTAGGTATGACTTAAAGTGGTAATTCATTCACTTTAGGAATTAAATATAAAGTGATTAAGCTA
Organism: Cyprinus carpio; assembly: GCF_018340385.1. Taxonomy (NCBI): domain Eukaryota; kingdom Metazoa; phylum Chordata; class Actinopteri; order Cypriniformes; family Cyprinidae; genus Cyprinus; species Cyprinus carpio. The sequence continues at coordinate 6,990,292 of NC_056584.1, read as the reverse complement.
GAAAAGAGATTCAGTTAGATTTATTCACCCAGAATAACTGCATAATATCCCAACAATGTCATACAAAACATCAAGTCCAGCCTAGCAACCACAAAGCAACAACCTACAGTAGCAACTTCCTAATAACTTCCATCTTAGCAAACGCCTAGCAACCATCAAGTTCACCCTATCAAACACCCTTGGGATATGTCAATTCCAGACTTTTACTGTATGCTGAGTCACAATTTGCTGTTTTATTGTGCACTTCAGATTTGATCATTTTAAGGACACATAATTTCATTGCTGTGTATATATATATATATATATATATATATATATATATATATATATATATATATATATATATATATATATATATATATATATATATAATGTATACAGCAATTAGTCCCAACATTGGGGTTAACAGATTTTGCAATGCTTTTGGATTGCATATGCTCCTGCAAATTTGCTGATGTGCACATTTCCATTTTAATAGGAGTCCTGGCCCCTGATAATGAAGGTCTTTAAATTTATATTTTACATTCTTATGCTCTAAAGATTGACAACCAAACAAATGAAGTTTTCAGTGCTTTGTGTGAGTTTCATTGTCTGTATGGAGACTGCATGTATTTCATTCCCTCAGCCATACCCTTTTGTCTGAACTGTAAAACAGTGACCTCTAACGGAGTAGGGGGCCCTAGACCCTCGTAGACGCTCTGGAGATTGTGACTCAGACTTCATCAATCAGAGGGGAGACAGGAAATTCTCACCTTATAACTCAAGGCTAGACAGAACAGTCTGCCAGCCCATCTCTTCCTTTAATGTAGTGTTTTTCAGACTGTCATTCTGTGCATATAAACTCTGAATATATTGAATCTTCGGCTAAAGTGACACGCTTAGAGAGTCAATGAGTGAAAAGTATGGAAAGGATTGCTGGGAGTTCTTTCAACGTGGTAGTTGTTGACAAGAAGTGAAAGACAAACTTGTCTTTTAGTAGTTTCAGTATTTGTGAAAAGTGACACAGAGGTTCATAGTGGTGGGAAAATACTGTGTTCTTTTAATGGCCTGGAACCTTTACAGTTTATTGTTCTTGTTTATTGTTCTATTATACAATTTTACATTTATTTAGCACTGTTGCTAAGGCTGCATTGTTCGAAAACCCTAAGCCTAAATATATTTGTATGAATAGCTGAATATGCAATATTTCAAAAGAAAGAACAGAACCTCTGTTTTAAAGAAAAAAAAAAGTATTTCACCTTTATGCCTTTTTTTTAACACTTGAATGTGGATTACTTTCACATAAAAAAAAAAAAAAAAAAAAAACTTTTGAATAGAGAAAATTGCATTTTTGTCAAAGACTATGTTCAGCTCAGATTCAGAACGATGACCAAAACATAGATGGAGTAGATCGCTTCCATCAACACCACTAAAACTTTCAAAGTCCTATACCACTTCCTGGGTTGACATTTCATCTGGTAACATTAGGCAGTTTTGATGTATATGCTGTTTAATATTTGATTATCTTGTTATATACATATAGTGTGCATCTGCTTATATATATATATATATATATATATATATATATATATATATATATATATATATACAGTACAGACCAAAAGTTTGGAAACATTACTATTTTTAATGTTTTTGAAAGAAGTTTCTTCTGCTCATCAAGCCTGCATTTATTTGATCAAAAATACAGAAAAAAAATGTAATATTGTGATATATTATTACAATTTAAAATAATTGTTTTTAAATTTATTATACTTTAAATTATCATTTATCTCTGTGATGCAAAGCTGAATTTTTAGGATCATTATCACATGATCCTTTAGAAATCATTCTAATATGATGATTCATTATCAAAGTTGGAAACAGTTCTGCTGCTTAATATTTTTTCAGAACATGTGATACTTTTTTAGGATACTTTGATGAATAAAAAAGTAAAAAAAAAAAAAAAAAAAAAAAAAAGAAGCTATGTTTTTAAAATAGAAATATTTTTTAATAACAATATACACTACTGGTCAGTAATTTTTTTTCTTTCCTTTTTTAAATAAAATCAATACTTTTATTCAGCAAGGATGTGTTAAATTGATAAAAAATGATAGTAAAGAAAATATATTATTAGAATATATATTATTAGAATTTTTTTTTTTTTTTTTTGAATAAATGCAGTTCTTTTTAACCTTTTATTCATCAAATATATTAGACAGCAGAACTGTTTCCAACACTCATAATAAATCAGAATATTAGAATGATTTCTAAATGATCATGTGATAGACTGGATGTTACATGTGACACTGAAGGCTGGAGTAATGATGCTGAAAATTCAGCTTTGCATCATAGAAATAAATTATCTTTTTAAAGTATATTCAAATAGAAAACTATTATTTTAAGTTGTAATAATATTTCACAATATTACTGTTTTTTCAGTATTTTTCATCAAATAAATGCAGGCTTGATGAGCAGAAGAAACTTCTTTTAAAAACATTAAAAATAGTAATGTTTCCAAACTTTTGGTCTGTACTGTATATATATTATATATATATATATATATATATATATATATATATATATATATATATATATATATATATATATATATGATTGCTTCTTTCTGCTTCTTTACCATGTTTTGATCCAGACATTCAGTACTCTTTCAAAAGATGCATAATAGCGCCTCATACCATACAACAGTGAAAACACAGAAAGTCATAACATTTGGTCAATGTTGGGGAAAGAGTTGATTGACTTTATCACATGGTGGACAAAAAAATTGGAAGGGAAATATAATAGAAAGTTGGCCTGCATATTGTTGGGGATGGGATCTTTGGATTTGTGCCAGGAAGTTACCACTGAGCTACCACCCTGAATACCCTAACAACCACCTAGACACACCCCAGAACACCCTAACAACAACAACACAGCAATGCACTAACAACCACATAGAACAACATAGCCAATGCGTAGCAATGTCTTGGAGTTGGAACCACCTACGCTTTTTTCAGAACATATCTTATGTTACAGTTAATAACTATTTGGATTTATGATTTTCATACTGTAACATCATGGCTTGTACAGTCATGTATCAATAGTGTATGTCTTGTAAGATCATGTATCAGATCTTATTCATCCAGTATTTGTCTTCATGTGTCTATTAAGTTTTTAAGCAAAGAACATTGTATGTGTTTGCTTCAAATGAAGCACATTCTTTTTAATAATCAAGCAATGTATACCTTTTTATCTTATGCCATATGCCAGCCTGATTTTGGATCAGCAAATCTATACAAGGTCCAGCTGAGGTCTTAATCCTACCAATCAATGGTGATAAAGAGAAAACAAAAGTTAAAAGTTAAGAAAAGAGAGAAAAAAAAATAAAAATAAAATAAAATTGCTTCTCTGGAGCAGAAAGTGGCTCTACAAACTTCCAGCTGGACTGACTTCCTCCACCTTTTACCATATCGCATATTGGCAACTCTTTAAAGTCATTGTAAAAGGGCTATGCTAGGAACACAATACACAAAACACTACCCAGCGAGTCAAACTTCCCATGGCACTGTGGCTGTTTGTGCCCTGATAAGAGGCCTGAAAAGAATGGATAAGTTTGGCAGTGCTGTGTGGCCCGGCCCTTTTAGCAAGGGGCGGATGACTGGTAAAACTGATTCCAGAGGCCTTCAGTGAGTTAGTTACCTTTCAATTAGCCTCTGATTTTACACCTGGTAATATGGAACTAAATAACTTTCCTTACCCCAGATAATGACTTCAATACCAACACTAGCAGTTAGGACAGTGATGGAAAAACCCTGCCACCATTGCTGCCCTACAGGGTTGAAATGGCCAACCTCTATTTTAGAAAAACTCTTGTCCTCTGGGGATACTGGGAAGGTACCAATTACAGACACCCAAAAGCCCTCTCCCCCTGCCCTGTGATCTCGTCCTTCCTCTTGGCCATAGTCCACCACTCCCTCCATATCATCCATCTCCAGCTCCACCATAGCAATAGGAGGAGATCCAATTACACCTTCATCTGATAATGGTAAACATTGCCTTTTCTTTTAACATCCAGTAAGGCAAAGCATGGCTCTGCTTGTGTAAATGGTGAGTCTACTTTTAAGCTCCAGCCTTTACTCTAAGAGTGGCCATGTTGCGTTTGTTATCATAAATAAATTCAAGTCCCAGCAGATTGTTGAGTTGATCTGATTTGTGGAAATTCATGTGGCATTTATGTCACAGTTAGCAACCAATGACATCATCTGAGGGCATTACAATGCTGCAATCAGTGGTGGACAGTAACTATTTTTATTTTGTTACTATACTTTACTGGAGTATTTTTATTTTGGGAGACTTTTTCTTTTCCTTCATTACATTCCAAATCATTATATTGTACTTTTTACTCCAATACATTTCATAAAAACATGTAGTTCCTTGTTATTTTAAACTGGAGAAATTGTCACGCACTACGAGACGTGATAGCAGTGTTAGAATCGTGAACAAGATGATTATTTTCAACAAGCCTGTTAAATCGGTTCGCAAATCGCACTGAACGATTCATTCACGCATTGGAGTGAGCGGATTGCAGTTGATCTCGAGTCAACAACGCATAGATTCATATGATCCATTCAGAGTGAGTCTCCAGTTAACAATTTACTGAATTCACAAGTCTGTCTCAAAATGAGCCAAGAATGGGAGCTTGAGTGCATGTGCGATTGATGGTGTGAAAAGTTTCTAATGCCGAATTTTAGCATTTATTGTTGTAAATGAAAATCTTATTTAGGTCATGAGAGTACATTGTTTGCAATATAAAGCTGCTGTAAAAGGGCTGTTAAAGCCCACTGTATGAAATACTTGAACACAGACATGTCTATATTTGTTTATTACCATCTGAATGCTGTAGGTGTTTTTTCTAGAAACTGAACATAACATAAAAATAATGCAAATTAATGCCCATGCATCTACCAAACTGCCATAACAATTTCAAATTATGTAAAAGTAGAATTCACAATGTTTATCTTAAAATGCAAACACATTTTGCCCAGTGTGACCTCTGTTTTTATATTGTATAATTACATTTGGAAACGCACAATTTCCTAATTTTTGTTTATATGATATATTTTGTTATTTTCACTTGTTCAGTAGTAATCAGTGTATGACATGTATTTGTCGCAGGAGGCTCGATTATATAAAATTGCAAAGTAAACATTCATCAATCAGTACTTTTTAAGTTAATTCACAATGAAAAACCCGACAGGGGCAAATCTTGGTTTAGATTTGTGTGTGTGATAGTTCTGAGAGAGTACTAACTACCTTGGGACAATACTGAGAACTCTATGGCAGTTAATTTGCATTTACGATCCAATGCATCCAATGCTTGTCGTAATGCAGAGGCTGGTTTTTTGGAGTTATGTACGGAATTACAGGGGGAAAACCAGAGACAGAAACCCTAAATCAGATAGCAAGCCACTGAAAGTTCATCCTGCTGGGGAATTTTCCTATGATAAGAAAGCATTCATTAAAGCAGGTATATTATTGCCTACTTTCATGTAATTGAGGTTTTGATACAGGAATAAGCATCTTCAGAAGTATAGCCTCTCATCTACAAGAGAATTCTGCCCCACCCACGGAGCTCAAACCCACCTGAAGCTTGAATCCCCACTCCCCTTCATTTGCAACCTCATAAAATACAATCTCCATGGAGCTACACCCACTTCCTTAACATCCCTGAAAGATTTTCCATACAAAGTATAGTAAACAAACCCTGCCGGTTAATGTTATTTCCTTTCCATAGTAAATCATAGTGGGTGAGGTAGATATTCTGTGCAAGTCTGAAAGCTATTTACCGGTTACAGCACAGAGGAGAACAAAGCAGATGATACACAATTCAAAACAAAGCTTCTAAAAACGGCTTTTCATCCTGATGTGTAGGAAAACCTTTTAAAATATTTATTTGTTTAAATTTTCATGTCGGTAATGTATGTAAATGATCAATGTGTGAACTCTGCACTACTTGGACCCAGATATCCTTTATTTGTCAACAAAATTCCAAAGGATGATGCAGAACACATAATTTTTCGTTATCTGGCACAATTTTGACAGCACCAGGGTTTTTCTTAAAACTACAGATCAAACTTCCAGACTTTTGTATTCCCACCCCAAGGCAGTCAGATTGACAGAGAGGTGCCAGCAATATCAAAAGTGCATTATGGCTTCTGAAGTTTTTGACAGAAGGGAATAGAACTAACTTAGGGAACTTAAAGAACTAACTTAAAGAACTACCTTAGCCTTACTCTAAACCTCACCCTAAAACCAAATGGTAGCAGAACCAACGAAGAAGGTGATCCAGGAAATCCTACTTGGCACAAACACTGTAAGGAAATATTCACACAACATAACACTACATATTTTTCAGCATGGGAATTTTGCAGTTTGGATCACCTGACTTGTTGAGAAAGAAGACCAGAGAGGCATTGGAAAAACACACAATCCCAGACTATTATGCAGGTATGTGTGAACCAGGAGCCAGGGGTGAGTGACAGGGGCGCTGTGAATGTCTGTGAACACAAGTGAGGTTTTAAGCTGAACCTAGCTGCGGCTGAGGACAGGATAGATGTGTGGACCGATAAGGATGGGAGTGGAATTTTCCACCGCAGCGTAGCTGATGGAGGAAGCTGGAAGGGCACACGGCTGTTTGTTCTTAAAGAGCTGCATTTCGCAATTGTATCCGATTTCCTGGTGGCATGCTGGCAGCTTCATAGAAATACACTATGCCCTCCATGTGTCTCAGCCTGACAAGACCTTGAAATTTTCAAAGCAAAAGAATTCAATCCTGCATGCATGGTGTTATTTAACAACAGAACTGCAAAAAAAAAAGGGTCAGACAAACAGACATACTAACCCCAAACTCAAAAAATTTTTTTAGACAAATACGGTGTTGAGCTTGTCTGGATGCACAAATGAATAGAGCAGTTTTTAGTTTATACCATGATGCAACTCTTGGGAGAATTTGATGAGAAATGTTCGAGTTCAAAAATAAGATCTCAGACTTTTGACTGCATACTTTGGTATACTTTGGTCAATTAGAGCTGAGTTTAAGATATGGTTAAGATGAAAACTCTAAAACTCTAGAGAAGACATGCATGAGTTTACTGTGGTCTTTTCCTAGGAGAAACATCTGAGATGCAATACTTTAAGCAAAGTCTTGCTTTGCTCTCCATTTAACCTCTGAATTGTTTTCTTTCCTATGGGAAAGCAGGTTATTTACTGTTGCATGTTGGCACAGTCTTTATTTGCACTGTTCAAGCACATTTTAGAGAGCAAGAATCCTGGGATCTTGCCTGGAATGACTTTTAATAAGCACAATAAAGTTCTCTTGAACCATGTGGATCGCACCCCTCACGTCTTCATCATGAACTAAAGGAGATTTAATGCATTTGACCAAGCATTAATTTTTTTTTATTTTTTTATTTTTTTGTAGCCCTTTGTGCTTTTTCTTTAACAAAACTGTATTCAGAAGAAAAGCTATGGTGCAGATTTTGTGTGTAGCCATGAACTGCCTCAGATTGAACATCCCAGCAAGGAACGACAGAGCCTTACATGCAGCACATCTCCTACAGGCATACTTGCTCAATTCACCTCAGTCTAACACACACACACACACACACACACACACACACACACACACACACACACAAACAAACATGAGAGAACTCAGCCTGTCCCAGCAAGCAGAGCAGTTGTGCTTTGTTTCAACACTGGAATGCACGATTGAGAAAGCGTTTTACCACAAAAGCCTCCCAGCCATCCTTACTAGTAATCAGATCCAGTCTGACTACCCCAGACCACATCTATGTACTGTTACACACACATTTATCGTTAAAGAAAACTATCTAGAATTATTCTTATTATACTACTATACAATTTGTTGTATGTCTCAACATTGTAAAGAGGAAACAAAATGAATACAGAAATGAATATTTCCAAATAAAGCGTTAGCACTCATTAAATTAGGAAGATTAGACCCTTCCTGTCAGAGCAAGCCACCCAACTTCTTGTCCAATCTCTTGTTCTCTCCAGACTGGATTATTGTAACGATCTCCTGGCAGGCCTTCCTGCATGTACTATCAAGCCTCTACAACTAATCCAGAATGCAGCAGCAAGGGTTGTCTTCAATGAGCCAAAAAAAGCTCACGTTACTCTCCTCTCCTCATCAGGTTACACTGGCTACCAGTAGCCGCTCGCATCAAATTCAAGGTACTGATGCTTGCCTACAAGACGGCCACTGGTACGGCACCAATATACCTAAACTCACTAGTTCAAACTTATGCGCCCTCCAGAAGCTTGCGTTCTGCAAATGAACGGCGCCTTGTGGTGTCATCCCAAAGAGGTTCAAAATCACTCTCACGGACCTTTTCCTGGACTGTGCCCGGCTGGTGGAATGACCTCCCAATCTCAATTCGAACATCCGAGTCTTTACTCATTTTCAAAAAACATCTAAAGACTCAACTTTTTTCGCCTGCAGTTGACCAACTAATACTAGCACTTACCTTTTCTTGTCTATCCTATTCTTATAAAAAAAAAAAAAAAAAAAACATAGCTACGTGTTCTGTGCTAGACTAACTGAGACTTGTCATGGCACTTGTATACTGTTGTTTTTCTCTCGTTGGTCTGATTGCTTCTATTGTTCTCATTTGTAAGTCGCTTTGGATAAAAGCATCTGCTAAATGATTAAATGTTAAAAATGTTAAATTACAAAATGTTGAGACAGTGATTTAGGAATAGTGGTGGGGATTTTGATCCATCCCAGTGACTCAAATATTTGGAATGTGTTCAGTAAATAATGAGAGGTTTTCAGATTCATTCACAGATTCCTTCAGTTAGCCATTCTGCAGGTCACATTGTTATGCCAATAGGTGGCAACAGGTGAGTGTCTTCATGTTTGTTATTATGAGACATCTGAATCTTTAATTCAACTGAACTCAACTCAGTAAAACCAAGTCTGAATATCCTTTACTAAAATGCCTACAAATCTACTAAAAGAATCCATAAACAGTTGTTAAGTCTTTTCCCAACAAAAAACAAAAAAGCAGGCCATTTCTCTCTCTCTCTCTCTCTCTCTCTCTCTCGCTCGCTTTCTCTCTCTGCTGTGAAAGACTGACTCGCATAACAGACTGAACATGGTTTCGGAAATGAATATCCAATGTGGCTCCATTTGCATAAATCAAAACAGCCCAGTGGGTCTTGTTACCTCTTCATTTCCACAAAGCTCTGAATGCATTTAAACTGTATCCACTGACCACTTCACAGAAAGCCAAAGCTCTGTGGCTCTGTTGGACGCTGTTCTTTACTGAAGTATAACGGTGAGTCAGGTACAACATTCTGTCAAAGAGGAAAGCGACTTGACATGGAATAAGATAAACAAGGTCACTGTGTGATTGAAGCAACCCACGGAAGAAACCGAACCTGGGACGCTGAAGAAATGTCACTCCTTATTACACTCCTTGTGGTTGTTTCTCAAACAACTCTGATCAGTTTGATTTTGCAGTGAATGTTCATATAGTTTGTGTGCGTGACTCTCCGTGTTTATGCATTGGCAAGTGTAGATCCATGTGTTGAGAGTGGCTCTGGCAAAGAAAGCCACATGAGTTCAAATGAGTCTCGCTTGCCTGGATTAAACAGGATCAAATGCTGTACAAAACAACCATTTGAGCCCGAGCAAGAGTCGACCTTGTACCCAAGCTGTAGCACACTGGTTATCGGCATCTGTTGGTTTTGCTGCTCTGAAAATAACACATGGGTGGTGGTTCCCTCAGGGACCTTCAGCTAAAAAAAAAAAAAAAAAAAAAAAAAACCCAGGGGCACAAACATTAAGCTTTCAGGTGCAAAGGTTACTACCATCATGGCTTCCCTTAACAAGATGTGGATACAGAAGAACTCAAAGACTAGCTTGTGTTAACAGACTGAGCTGCATGTGTACACGGACAAAGGAATGTGAGAGATGAGGCCAGAGGTGCGAGCTGCCCCATAAAGCTCTCTGCTAATCTTGGCCGCGAGTACAGAGTACACAGACCTCGAGACAGACAACCCTGGAGCAGTTTGAAGAGATCAGGGCACACATTGATGCAGCGTTCCTGCATCACTAAGCAATGTGTACACGTTACACTGGTTTTCAGTCATCCCTTCTGATTTAACTGATCTGTCTACCTTTACACTGGTAGGCCAGTTTTCTCTGAAACAGCCAGAGAAAGAATGAAAAAGACACTACTTCAATATAATGTAAGTGTTTTAAAGTGTTAATCGTGGTTAATGGAAGAACAAATGGTCTTTTGAGTTCTAAAAGGGATCTACTACATAAATTTCATCATACGAGGGGTTTTGAGGCACTTCTTTAGTACATATATCTGAGTCACCTTCAGAATGGTACCTTGAGGTTCTCCAAAAGGGTTCCTAGCAAACCTTGTTCCTAAAGGCAAGCTAACGGTACAAATTTTTGGTGTCCACTTTATCTACCCCATTCATATTAATGAACTGATGAGCTGAATTTGATAAGTATGAGTTTAAAAATATGTAGTGTTGGTATCCCCGCAGGGACAGGGTTAGGAAACACTGATCTAAGTAACCATGATGCCTCATGTACCTTATTTTTTTTTTACAGTGTAGCAGCATCATGCACAATGAGACCAATAATAAAAGAAAGTAATACGGATATTTTTAATATAGATATTTGTGAGCCTCAAAGCAAACTTGGCCTTAATTCCCAAAATGAAAGCTCCATTCGGCAGGTCGCACCTAAACCAACATTTACTGTACTATAGTCTCTGTTTGTATAAGTTATATGGATAATCTTTATACTTTTCAAGTCTTTTTTTCTTTCTTTTTCATTTTGCCAATTCAACCACTCCCTTTGGGATGTGCATGTTTAGAGCTCCCACTGTGCTTATAATTAATAGCTTCTCATGGGGATGAAATGCGATAGTGAACAGCCAAACTCTATTTTGTATAATTAAAAAAGCCACAAGTCCCCTCACTCAACAGCTTGCTAGTGTGGCCCTATTGCAGTGCTTTGCTGTCTGAAAGACAGGGCCCTTGTGAAGTCATCCAAGTTGTTTGCTCAGCCCAAGCAAAGAGTTCTGGAATGGCAGCAATAACAAGCCTGGATGTCTTGAGGGAATGATGTCAACCCCCTAGTTCTGGATCAGAGTCTGGCACGGATTGAGGGACCAAGGGGAGGGGGGCAGCCTCACCCACTGTCAAAATTACATACAGTTGGCTTGCTCTCCTGCAATGTTACAGCATAAGAGAACTGACTGAATGGGCCATTCATGTCTTTTCCCTTTAGTACGCCATTAAAACACAGCATGGTTTATGTTTGAAAAATAGACACTGATGAAAATACAGCAGGCTGAAGAGAGCTACGTGCAAGTTAATATGAAGGGTTTCATAACATTCAGAGGAAACGATATACAGTTGTATTACTAGATTCTGACAGTGATGAGAGTACTAACATAGATTTGCATGGACTGACATATGCAACATGACATTGCAGACAACCAAGCAAAAGCAAAACCGCAAAATGTTAAACTAGTAGTAGCTCAGAACTAGTAGAAAAATAAACACCACATCCACAAATTACTTCTTCTAAAGTTTTTATTCAGTGGATTACAAGATATAATACAGACTTAAAGTTGAAGAAGCAAAGGATGCAGCACATGTTACAGGAGGATATTTTCTAAAGTTTTGAGAGTTTCTCTGAAAATCTTTCATTGCCAGGATCTCCCTAAAGACATCTTAAAACTGAGAGGCACTGTCATCACCTCCTAGGAGATCAGGCATACTGGCCTTGACATATCCACAGGGCAAGATAACCAGGACTTTGAAAGATCCAACCTGCTCAGCCCATAAGTAGTATCAGGGGCAAACATTCGCTGTAGACCACTGTCTACTCCCATGCCATGTCTACACCTCTGCTTTCTCTGAGGGCATGGTACACAATTCTATGAGTCATCCGCGCAGGTTCTTCCAGTATTAAAATATTTGTTATCAAATACTACGGGATGTTGTGGTACACTTGCAAAAATTACTGTTCGGTCAAGTCCACTTTGTCAAAGTATGTTTATTTCAATTATATAGCATAAAGTTAGTGTTGGTTCTGTTCTGTTCTGGGTAAAAATTCCCCACGCCTGTCCATGCAGCCATGCTTGGACAGAGCAGTGAGAGCAGCAAGTCAAACCCCCCTGGGGTACAGAACAGATCCAGTATATACATATCAAACAGCACCTCCAATGAGTGCTCATTATTCATGCCGATGTATCTGGATGGGCAGTGGATCCAGTGGATGTGGTCAGGAAGCATACGTTTTTATAAGCTGACATGGGATAGGGTAAAAAAGGAAGGAGGACACAATCTTTGGTCTGGCCAATAAAACAAAGGAAATTGCACAAGCATACTATTTTTATTGATAAATAGTTCTGAATCTAAGCATGTATGAGCCAGTCATAAACAATCCCCAATAAAAAAGACTACTAGACAAAAAATACAGCATAAAGGCATGAGGAATATACAGACAGGATCATTAGCATATTTTTTAAATGACACTAACACAGAAGCTCGGCTATTTCTGCAAAGGACTTTATTGGAATATGAAGATTAGCTGTAAATTTCAGAAAAGTCACAAATCTTCGTAAAGGCATTTGGAAGATTTATACAGCTAAGCTTGCTCTGAAAATCATCTGAATTTGGGGGAGTGTGAATGAGGTTCATTTGGAGATCTGTAAATCAAGTCAGATTTCCAGCAGAGAGGAGAAATATTTCAAAAGACCTGGCAGATGAACAGTCTGTTGGAGACATGTTTAATAAGGCTAAAGAGATGTAGGGGGGGCAGGGGCTGATACCAGACCAGACCCTTACCTCCACCCGTGAGGGATCACTTGGCTCATCCATCTTCACCAAATATTTAGTTACTGCTCAAGATCTGTGGACAGCCATCATCATCATCATTCTGTGAAAGAAATCAATTCTTCATGCACTCCACCCCAGTTTCATACTCGGATCTCCTGTAGTACTTTTAGACCTTCAAAAATCAAGCACACTTCAAGACTGTAGAAAGCAAATTCATTTGAGCATTCAAGAAGTTGCAGTCCTGATATTTTCTAAAATAGTTAGAAAAGTAGTGAAGCATTTAATTGCAAAGAAGGTGAAGGGAAAGAGACACTGAAAAAAACAAACACCGATGATGGTTAAATAATTACAGTTATAAATCCTGTCAAACCACTGCAAGATAATAACTGTATTCATGAGAAAAGTAATGTAACTTGATCTGTTGTCTAACATGCCAAATAAGGTGACATCACTTCCCCTTGGCAGGTTTACAAACACTTAATCATCAACCTGCCTAGAGGAAAATGGCATGTGAAAAAGAAAAAAAAAAAAAGCCGTAGTAATGATAATAATTATGTCTTCTACTATAATGAGCATTGCCTAAGGCTCACAGTACATAGCACTGAGCCAATAGTGTGTCACAATTCACAGCTCAATGCCTAACCAGAGACATATGTGAGTTTTAACCCAAAAATACATTCATCTGCCCTTAGCCCTATACATAGGTGAGATTTATTTAAGCAACTGGTACATTTGAGACCTTTCAAAAAATATATGCTCATGTAGGATTTACAAAAAAATATGGTTATAGAACTGTCATAGGTTCATAGGGAATATTATTATGACTATCATTTGCACAGATGCAGCGAATAACATAATATATAGATGCACATGACCAGTTTGGGTCAACTGCAGTATCTCGAATATGTGTACAGTTCAGATTCTGGGACTATTCAGAGTCTCACAGTAAATGTTTCACTTATACAGTATTTCCTAAAAAGAATGTATCTCTGCATGCACAATAATATTCTGCTGCATACAAGGATTGAAGATTACCTAATAATATTTTCGATTACAAGCAACTGCTACAGTTCACTTAAGGTAAGAAAAGGCATTAAAAAAGTAATCTGGAAAAGTTTGTTCTCAAGCATGCAAAACTCAAACTCTTAAGTAACATAAAATAAATAAATAAATACATAAACAAATTCAAATCATTGATGAAATGTCTGCTAAAAATAAATAAATATTTGTGTCATGGCTGATAACCATATCCAAGTTTTTAGTGAAAAAAGCAACCTGTTCAAGCAGCCATGTTAGGCAGGTGTTTGACAAATGAAATTTGAGGTCAAAGAAGAAATTGTATAAGAAAAAAACATTCCTGGTAATGTTTGGACACTCAAATGCATTGTGGTGATGATTGTGTGTTTGGCCAACTATAGTTGGTGTACACTTCCACGAAAAACACACCGCAAGTGCAGACAGAGTACACCAATGACAGATTCAGTTGATGTCCCATGACAGAGGGTGTGTATGAGCAAAGAACTGTTTTCTGACAAAAACGCCTCAAGTGTCCTATGTAGTCTAGTGTGTCTATGACCTAGATAACTGGGGTAACTCTTCTTTTTCCTCGATGAACTTCAGCTTTTGAATGTTGCTGAAAATAACCAAAGATGCAGTTTATTGTGGACATGAATGTCATGTAGATCAAATTATCTGTGCTTTATGATGACATTAGATGTAACTTTGTTAAGACTAACAGCCACTAAAAATGCAGCTGAATGACCTTTAACGATGAATGATCGTTCTTTCTTGTGTAAAATGTTCTGTTACAGCACTTCCTGATAAACTGCGGAGCTAAAACTCATGGAAACTAGTGAATTGCAACCATGGCTCATTCCAGAGAGAAAGGTCAAAGCCACGTCCCGATGTTGTGTCTCCTCCGAAAGGCTGCTTCTTTCCCCAACTTGACCTTGTTTTCAGCTGATCTCATGCTAATTGCCCCTAGGCCTCCAGTGCTGCTTAGCCGGCCGCTAAACAAAGGGAGGGTAAATCCCTCAGCAGGCTATGTCATTATGTATCAGCAAGGGTCTATCCTTTCCAAGTCAACTCTATGAATTTTACTCACTTAATTCACAGTGATACCAAATCTGATGTGAGTGAGTGTATATGGGTGATTAGGAAGAGGGGTTAGTTGAGGATCGGAGACTGATTGTCAGCTGTCTGCTGCTGTCTCTTCAGGCCAGATCTGCTGACTCATTCACTCGCAGGGTGTCTTATCGGATTCATAGCGGTAAACCCACCAGGCTCTTGGCTTATTCACTGGCACCAGCTGTGTTTGAATCACATTATCTATTTCTGTTATCAAAAATTTACTAATCAGATTTCAGTGTACAAGACCAGCCAACTACGAGTAAGAATCTTCCCATGGAAAGCATCAGATTTGGCTTGGATCC
This sequence comes from Cyprinus carpio, assembly GCF_018340385.1. Classification (NCBI taxonomy): domain Eukaryota; kingdom Metazoa; phylum Chordata; class Actinopteri; order Cypriniformes; family Cyprinidae; genus Cyprinus; species Cyprinus carpio. The sequence goes on along the minus strand of NC_056584.1, from coordinate 6,974,984 downwards.
CAGATTTTGGTATATAATAACATGTTGTTGATTCTTCCAACGTAAATGTTAAAAGTCAGGCCAAAGACCTTATCCGTACCATCAAGATCAAGTATGGAATGAAGACAGCGTGACACATCTGATCTGATGTTGGGATTTTCTTGAAAACATCTTACCTTGAAGGGCCGTGTCATTCTGATTGTGATGCGTAGATAAAGGTTAAGAAACCGATATGAGGGCAATGATTCTGACTAGCAGCAGTCTCCATTTACAACTGGTGTTAACATCTGTCTTGAAAAGCATATGTTGTTGTTTAATGTCTATACCAACAATGTGAAGTGGTTTTTAACCATTTCATGAATGTGGTTGACCATTCACACCTGCATTTAGTGCTGACCAACTTTGAACGGTTCACCTGAGATGTTAGTACCACATGTAAACAGGGCCTAAAGATGATGATGAGATGAGATGAGATGAGATGAGATGAGATGAGATGAGATGAGATGAGATGAGACGAGATGAGATGAGATGAGACGAGACGAGATAAGAAAACTGAGTTTTGATGAGGTTTACCAATCCAAATCTTTGGACATTGTCACAAAGTTTACCTTTCATAAGAAAGAAAATATAATAATAATAATAATAATAATAATAATAATAATAATAATGATAATAATAATAATAAAGGTTACATCTCAAAACTTTTTAAATGTAATTTTCTGCATTTTTTTTTACTTACTGAAATTTAAAATAATTTGTTTAGTTAGATGTGCGAACAGTGGATTTCCAAGATTAAATGTTATTTTAACATCCTTGAACAAAGTGAACAGAAAGGCACTATATGAACTGATCAAGAGAAATACTTAATACAATTCATGAAAAACACTGCCATCAGCTGATCGGCGTGAGTAAGTGTTGTGTGTTCATTAACAAGAGGTCTACAAGGTCTTTCAGATGGTCTTAGGCTGCTGCCTGCTGTTAGACGGAGGTACTACAATCATTTCAATTGAAAACCTGGAAATATCAAATATATAATGACGTTAACAAATTAAAATATCAAATTACTGGGTTATATATATGTAAGTCAAAATAAATGGCAAATAAATGCACATTCATATTTATGACATTTTAAGTCATTATATATTACATTATTTTATGTCATTAAGTAATTATATAATCGTTTGACTCTACAAAACACAGGCTAGTAAAAAATAGTCAAAGGGCTATTATTCAACTGCAATGACAACGCTGCATTTACAAGTTAATCTTTTTCATCATAACAAAAACACTGCTCCAGGTGAGGCTCGAACTCACAACCTCGGCATGGCTCTGCAATGTACTGCTGTATAAGTACCGCGCGCTAACCGATTGCGCCACTGGAGCTTCGCTCACATTGGCTGTAATTAGATATATGATCTCAAGCTCTGTCATCCACACAAACCCGCACATTACGCGTTTCTAAATACTTTTCCATTGTGACTTAAGTATTTGTTGGTTGATTGGCGAAAATTATATTCTGATGGTGCTACTGATCGTTGCAATTTCTTCCAGCCTGTTGTTTAATATCTTACTTGTTTTCGCTAACGTTAACGTTAGCTGAATTAGCGAGCACAGATGCAGTAGTACCGTGACGCTATATTGATTTAGTAGGGTAGTTAAAATTATTTGCATCGATTTTGCTGGTGTTATAAGCATTAAATGCTACGTGTTGAAATGCTAATAACGTAGCATGTGCTATCAAGAATATATTAGCATTCCGTGCTGTTTCATGCTACTGACTAGCAAGAGAGCTAACTACAGACTGTCAACGACACACGAGAATATTCTTGCAAAAAAACGCTATTATAATATGAAACAAACTGCATTTCCTCAATCCCACAGTTGTAATAGATATATGTATAGTTCAGTGACAAAAAAGTGTCTTTTATGAAGCTAGTAAACAAGAGTGAATGGGTTTTTAGCACCTGTGTTACCCTGTCCCAACAAATAAAAATGCAAATTTGATCACTTACCATATATACTACTTATATATAACTTGGCTAGTAACTCGTGGACACATTTTGCAAAACTGTTTTTGACCCAACATGTGTGCTGTATGGTTCAATGCACTTAGGTTTAGTATGCTGTATGTATAGCCTACTCTATAGCTCTCTCTCTAGGTAATGTTCTTCCTGTCAAACTATTAGAAACTATGGCACATAAGTGTCACATAAGGTATTTTTATGAGAAAATATGCACTGCCCATCTGGACACATCCCTGCCTTACATTTTAATACAGCCCTGTTTATTTTTTGAATAGTCTGTCAAACCCAACAATTATAGTGTACATGTCTACACTCACTGTCTGGAAAATGTCTTCAGGGATTACTTGAATGGCCTAAATGAATTATTCTGGTTGTACCTAGCATGAAGCCTACCATGAAGTTCTTTTAGCAATGCAAATTACATTGTTCAAGATTTACAGAATGGCCCACATATCTGCATTGATAAAAACAGCACAATTTCCCCAGAGAAAGAAATATTAACCAAACCATCAACAGATTTTAAATAAATATTTAAATAAATTAAAAGCACAACCATTTTTGAAACCCATCTCTCTAGTTTTACTTCTAAAATCCGTGAAGGAAGGTATGATAGTGTTTTATATATAAAAGTGAAAGAGGCAGTCAGTAAATAATGGGGTATGAGGAGCAGTCAGGGTGATGGTGCATTGCAAATAAGCTGAAGTGATGAAATAACATGACAACAGAAATAACTCTGGTGGGCTGTGGGTTCATTTCAGTTTAAGCTTTTTTTCAGGTTGCTTTCCAGTTTTGACTCCTCGACATGTACTGATGCATACTCCTTCTACTCTTTTTACTCCTTTCTAAAAAAATAAATAATAATAAAAAATCTGCTCTCTTCCTGTTTTAACTGACTTCTTCCTCATTTTTTTCTAATATAAACACATTTCTTTTTGTGTGTGTTACCAGCCTCTTTATTTTCTGTTTTGTTTCTTGCTTTTTCATGTTTGTATACTCTCAGGTTTCAGGAGGGATCCTAATAATCCTGAAAGTATTTACAGCAGTGCAGAAAAGTCATAGTGACAAGGCCATCTACAACCACAAGTGCCCATGCACATGAGATGCACACATTGAAGTGAAAATTACAAATGTGTGTTTTTCATACTACTTGTACTGTATGCTAATATATTTAGCAGATAATGAAACAAAGTATATAAATAAATAATTAAATTGTGCTGTGAAGCTTCTTTTGTTTGTGATGCTCTTGGGAGAAGTCACTCTCTGTGTGCACTTCCAGCTTAAAATATTTTATCTAACATCTTTACTTTGCATTTCTGGTTTAATCTGTTTTCTGCTAGCAAAGCATATGTGAGGTTTAATATAAGACTGACATTTTAAGCTGGAAGTGCACACAGAGAGTGACTTCTCCCAAGAGCATCACAAACAAAAGAAGCTTCACAGCACAAACTCTATGCATTCTCTGCAAATTATTTTTAGGCTAGTGTGTGTTCACTACTCACTGGATGTGTGTGTGTGTGTGTGTGTGTGTGTGTGTGTGTGTGTGTGTGTGTGTGTGTGTGTGTGTGTGTGTGTGTGTGTGTGTGTGTGTGTGTGTGTGTGTGTTCACTACTGGATGGGTTAAATGCAGAGTACAAATTTTTGCCACATCACTTTCACTTCCTTTTTGTATTTGGCACTATAAATTTAGCTCTCAGTCTGGTAAGTTTTTACATTTCAAACATGAAATTTTGACATTTTGTGCAAAATTTGAACAACACATTTATAAGGTTTGCTTATGAATTAAATTATGTATTTCAGAGGTTTCTGAGGGAATATAATGATAGCAAGGAAATTGTTTTAAACATCAAATAAATCACCCTTTATGAGCCATTGTTTTATTTTTTTATTATATATTGATAGCAAGGAAATTGTTTTAAACAGCTCATTAAACTCCACCAAGACAAGCTATGGGATGAAATAGTTCAGGAGCTGCTGCAGCCATAAACTCAATTGCTTGCAACATTCTCACAAATGCTCATGTTTTTTGCTCTCATGTTCCAAACAAAAAGTACAAAAACTTCCGCATTCTTTCTGCAGAACCTCTAACATTTAATTAATTTACTTACTTACTAACTTATTTATTCATTCATTTATTCATTCATTGTTTTGTTCATGGTTTTGTGGACGAAAGCATTGAATTTATCCTGCATTAATTTAGCCAGCTTTTACAAAGGGACAAAATGAATTTGCGCCAACATTTTGTTTGATTGGACATACAACCTTTAAAATCACTTACTATCTAAAATGTTTGAATGCTAGTATTTAAAAATGTTTTGATGAACAGATGATGGATGCTTTACACAATAAATGAATTAGTTTTGCATTCTAAATGTCATTAAATATGAATTGAGTTTTGGTTTACTGAATGGTGGTAGTGGGCATCTTAGGCCCAGAATCAAAACTTTATTTTATTATTTAATTTATCTCAGGTCTTCAATGTATTTAACCTAATATGGTTCCAGAGGACCGGTGAAGCAGGTCACGAACCCGCTAGACCATCAGTACTTTAAATGCAAGAGTCATTTAAATGCAAATGCAGAACTTATTCCACACAAAACCTTGTGAATCAATGGTCTTTATACTGAAATGCAGGTTTATGCTGTGGTGTCAGCACTGATAGGTTACTGCTGCGTAAACATGGATTTCAATCTCACGGTCACATTCTGCATGCATAAGCACCGCCCCCATTATTCAAAAACTCTAAGGTAGTTTGTCACAAATACCCTGATGGAATAAACCACCGCTCAGAAAGTTGTTGCCTACTCAGATTATTGCAAGCATCTTGCTGTATTCTCAAATTAGAGAAAAATGACCAACCAGTCTCTTCATGTGAAAATTGACAAGTGGATTGCTGAGAATGAGAGTTCATTCCTACCTCCTGTATGCAACAAATTAATGTGAGTTAAAATTATCTTTCATAAACAAGCAAAAATATGCCATTATATATTCACATTATATACATACATAAATAGGATGTGTTTTTACATTGTATTTTAGGTTCTTTTATCAACTGAATATTATGTATGTTGGTGGTCCAAATGTAAGGAAGGATTATCACATTGAGGAAGGGGAAGAGGTGAGGTGCTATTCATGTACCAAATTGAAAATGCTACAAATTAGCAAGACATGTTCATTTAAATTTAGCTGACTTCCTTTGTTTTATTATTTTGATTAACTGCACTGCATTCTGGGAATCAGACCCACGAAGGCTTACAGGTGATAAGAACAGAATTAGCCATGATATTCACAAAAAGTTAGTGCTTGAGACTCAGCAGCCGTGGGATTAGATTTTTCAGGAAAAGGAAAGGAAAAGAACAAGAGGGCAAAACTATTAATTAAAGATGATCTGATTTTGACAGCGTAATGTATAACTGCTTTGAAGCTCTCCACTTGTTAATTATTGCTTAGGATTTACACCACAACCTACTGGCTTACATTGCAGTACATGGACCGCAATAGTTTTTCAAATACACTTTGCATTTTTTTAATGGGGACAAAGTCTTTGTGATGATGCAAATCCCTGTTGCTTCTGAGAGCACATTTGTATTTAAGAGTCGCTCACACTTTATTGTCTTTCATGATTTCATAATGTTTGGCTACAAAAATCTGTGAACTGTAAGTATCATTTAGTTGCATTAAAGTTTTAGAATACCTTTACAGCATAATTTGCATGACTTTGGCGGCTTATTTGCCAAGAAAAGCAAATGTGACAACTTGAGCCAAAGCACCGCCAATAAAGTAAAATAGGTAACAACCTGCACAATATCAGCATTAAGAAACTGATTATTATGTCACTATGTGTTCGATTATGTTGATTGAAGGGGCTGTTAGCAATTCAATTCATCTGCTAACCTTCATCATTTTGTTAGCTTTACCCACACACAATTTCTCCAAAGCCCCGCCCCACAAAGACATGTCAGCCAACCCCTTTTCAGCACACAAAATGATTTACAAGCACAAATCATTTCTGGTTGGCTAGTTTTAGGTGGATAAAAGAGCATTTATTTATGTGAACAATATACTATCTCAAGACAACCCTTACCAAAAAGTAGTATACTTAAGTAAAGTTCAAGTATATTTTTAAGTATACTTTATGTAGCAAGTATACAAATATCAGTGTTCTAGTAGTATACTTGTAAGTGTACTATTTCAATACTCTTTGAGACTAAAATGGCCCACTTTCCAGTATATAAAATTATACTTTTAAGTATACTTTAAGTATAACAGCAGCAAACTTTTAGTACACAACTAGTTTACCTCTATGTTTGTAATTTGTACTGGAATTATACTAAAAGTGAACTCATAGGTATACTGATAGTTTACTAATTAAATTATATGTACACTTGTACACTTTGAAGTATAGTCTCAGTAAACTACTAGTTTAGTAGTTTTATACTGCAAGTATACTCGTAAGTTTTCTTTAAGTGAACTTTACATCATACTTTAAGTATACTACTATGTCCCTATTTAGGTTTTAATTTGTATATATTTTGTTATATGAATATCTGGACATACAAAACATCCAAAGAAAGAACAGGGTATCTGCTTGAAAGCAAAAAACATTTTATTCTAGCTTCATGCATTCTTTTTTTAAACACTTTAATGTGGTTAAGTTTCATAAAAAAATAAAGAAATAACATTTTGAACAAAAAGCTGAAAAAAGACTATGAGAATGATAATCAAAACGTAGATGGAGTCGATCAACACCCCAAGCTTGACTAATTAATTATTACCTCTTCATCGGTCAACATTTTATTCCATAACGTTACAGTTTTGATGCTGTTTCATGTCAGATGATCGTGTTACACGTGTTAGTATCTAGTGTTTCTTTTTCTTCTTCTCTTGTGTTTTTTTGGAAATTCTGTACAGAAGATGTGTACTAGCGCCCTCTACCATATAACAATGAAAACACGGATTCTAGGAGCACAACTATAGTTCAAATATATTTAGACTTTTTGAAAGTACAAGTCAAGTATACTTAAATGTCATTTTAAAGTATATTTCTGAGAAGTATATAAAAAGTAAACTAAAAGCATGCTTTCCTATTTTTAGTTTAAAACAAGTATACTAATAGCACACTTGAATAAACTTTTTTGTAAGGGAAACTTATCTCTTTGAAACATTTTAACCGGTTCCTTTTTTCTTCTTCTTCTTCTTCTCTTTTTTTAACCATCGTCCCTCACTTTTATCTGGTCTGTACTTCTGTCATTTACAGCACATTTACAGTGGCAAATTTCCAAATCAAATGACAGCAGGAAGTTCTTTAGAACTGACTCTTGGTGAGCAGCAAAATGTGATTATTTCAAAGGGGGTGATTATTTTCTTTACCCAGTGTAAGTTTTGTGAGCCAGTGAGAACTCTGTTGATTGGTTAATGTTTTAATCTTGGTCCCAGATGTCAGTGCAAACCATCCATCTGAGTCATGGTTATATTTGCTCTAGATTTTCCATACATGATGTGAGAGTTTACTTTAAAGACACAATATGTTACATAAGTCTTATGTTGAGTGTAATTTAAGCTTTGTGAAGGTTTGACAGTAAAGTTGTTAAATCAGATACAGTTCACAGGGTTGAATGATATAGATTTTCTCTGGAAGAAAAAAAAAAACACTCGTGCCCCAACTAGCATGCAGTTTCATCCCGAGGCTATAACTGAAATCAGACTTGCAGAAAAAGAGTTTCTGACACAACAGCACTACATTTCTAATACAGGTCACAGTTATAAGGCTGATGAATTCAAACAAAGGGAAACAAGGAACATATTTGTTATCCACAGTTCACAGAACAATAATATTCTTCCCACTGACTTCCTGTTGCATTGCCTTTGTGTCACAGCTCTTTTACCAGGTGAGGGGCGACATGGTTTTGAAAGTGATAGAGAACGGCAGGCATAAAGACATACACATTCGAGAAGGAGAGGTGAGCATCATCTGGATTTCTCTCAGCTTGTGCTGCCTCTGAAATGGACCTGCTGTTTGTCTGATAGGCTTTATTTGTGTCAAGCCATTTTAGTCTATAAAGATGTTATATATTCTCAAAAGCCTTGTTTTTGACGCTATTCTCAGATGTTCCTGCTTCCAGCACGGATTCCCCATTCTCCTCAGAGATACGCAAACACAGTAGGGCTGGTGGTGGAGAGGAGGAGGCTTCGCTCAGAGACAGATGGCCTCAGGTACCATGGGATATCTCTCCCAGACACGTTACGTCTGCCTTTACTCTAACCATGCTCTCAAGTCAACTCCAACACACATTGGTAATTACTTGTGACCTCAAGATCATACACTGGCCTGTTGATGTTTCTGTACCTTTACCTGGACAACAATGCTATTAGATACAACTAGATTGTGGAATAAAGGATAAAAGATGTGCGCTAGTTATAAAAATCATTTCATTTCCTTTCTGCTAGGTACTTTGTGGATAATAGTACAGATGTCTTGTTTGAACGTTGGTTCTACTGTGAGAACCTGGGAACCCAACTTGTTCCCATCATCAAAGAGTAAGTCACCAGTGTTTCTCTTAATAAATCTACTCTTTGCTTTTAACCCTCAAGTTTTGTGGAGATTTACTTTTTATGTTTGAACAAAAAAACAGTAAAAACAGTTAGATTGTGAACTATTATTACCATTTAAAAACATGCATTAAATTAAAAACTTTAAAACTTAGCTGTTGGTGTTTTTTTAAACATAGTCCTGTGTTGTCAAAGCTGAAATTTCAGCAGACATTACTCCAGCCTTCATGTCACATGATCATTTTAGAAAATAATTTCACCAGAAATCCTTTTAATATGTGTGTGTGTGTGTGTGTGTGTGTGTGTGTGTGTGTGTGTGTGTGCATTATGGGTGTGCAGTGAAGCCAATATTTGGATAAAACTGAATATGGTGGTAAATGCAATTTACATGTAATTCTGTTCCCTTCATGGTTTACATATATCAACTACACATTTTTATAGGGATGTGCCCAAAGCTGAATACCTTATAGTGAATTCAAAAATGTATAATTAATTCTAACGTATATTAGCTTGTCTTTCATACTTTTCTGGACCTTGACAGTGGATTTTACTTGGCAGTCAATGGGACAGTCACAAGCCTCCCGGTTTTCATCCAAAATATCTTAAATTGTGTTCTGAAGATGAATGAAGCTTTTACGGGTTTGGAACAACATGGGGGTAAGTGATTAATGATAAAATTTAAATTTTGGGGTGGAGTATCGCTTTAAGTGTCCATTGTATGCTATGCTTACTTGTGTTTAATAATTTTTTTCATCCAGTAACTGTTTAATTCTTGCAGCTGAACCCATAAAGCCAACCCCATACACACTCAACACTATGAAGGTGATGGCACCTTTCTGCGTGAGGTGAGGAGAAGAAGCCTAGTTGTACCAAATAGTCCTACTTCCTGCAGGAGTCATTCAGATGAGATCCTGGTCATTAATCAGAGGTCTGACTGCGAGCAGTTTCCCATCAGCAAGCTATCGACGTATGTATAAGGTAGATGGAGAGAGAGCCTGTCTGTCTAACAGACTCAACCATTGCAGGAACAGGAAACTTGAACCTCGGTTCTTTCTAAGTAGTTCACACAATTTGTCTAACTCATGCAACAGTGGCGGGAAAGAAAGGTACTGATTTACAGCTGCACTAAGTATTGAGAAATGGGTCTTACACTGTCTGTAAAAAATAAAAATAAAAAGTCCTGTTCCAAGATTTGACTGAGAAAGTCTTTTTGTGAAGCAAATCAGTGTGACAGACAGACAGACAGACAGACAGATAGATAGATAGATAGATAGATAGATAGATAGATAGATAGATAGATAGAACCTTATTTTAAAGTGTCACAATGCTGACTGAGACCTTCTGACTGTTAGACGTTTCTCTTTGGTCCGGGTACATCTGAAAACTCTAGAAGAAAAACTGATGGCTGGATCTGGCAACTGGTAACACATTCATCTATCCTTCATCCAGTTACACCATTTCTTAGTTCAGTTATCTTTTTTTATGTTCCCGCTGTCCTTTATTTTTATTTCAGCCTTGTAATTCCCTTTTCCTTCTTTTTGTTGTAATCTAATTAGGAGGGCTCCTCCAGCGTCTTCATGAATGGCAAAGAGTTCAACCTGTCTATAGGGGATTGCCTTCTTATTTTTGGAGAGACAGAGTGAGTGTGGTATTCATTTGTACTTCAGTGAGCATGTGTATTAATAGTTTAATAAGTGCTAAGTGACAGAACTGTTTGCAAGAGATAAGAAATCTCAGTGACAGAAAACCAATTGAACAAGTTTTTATGTCAGTGTGAAAGACGGTAACTGTTTGTTAACACTATTGTTTTTGTGTGTGGGCTTCTTTAGGTATCAGTGGAAACGATCACTTGATTGTGTCGCTTTGTATGTTGCCCAAGACCCAGACAGGAAGAGGCCATACTGACACACACATATACACAAGAACACTGGTTTAGGACAAAATGTATCAGCAATTTTTAATTATGACATTCTTTCTAATGCAGTTTTTATTGTAATGCTTATGTACCCACAGTTTCCATAGTATCATGTCCACAATAATCACAATATCCACACATTAGCAGACAAAACATAATGCTCCATGTATTAGGCCTTAAATAATAAAAATAAACTAAGCTCTTAAATATCTTTAAACACTCTATGCATGACAAAGTGCAAGTCCACAAAAGGGTAAATTTCCATCATAATCAGTAGTATTGCTTAATTTAATGTAATGTCTTCTACACCTACAGTAAGAATAATATATATATATATATATATATATATATATATATATATATATATATATATATCTCACTGGCTATAGTGTTGGTACTGTAGGTTGAGTTGGTATCTAAAATGTAAAATGGTTTGGTACCATCACATTTTGATACCTGACAACAATATGCTCCTATTCAGTGGTGTTTTATAGAGAACAATGCTAAGATAGTGTTAGGTAATGCGTGGTTAAAGGTACCTAGTACTGTATATTTGGCAGCTATCCAGAGCACTTGGCCACACTTTGATAGAAATGGAGTTAAACATATGAAATGCAGTTCACTGCCATCGATTCATTTAAAAGCAGGGCTGTAGAAGTGAAATAAGGCACAACAAACAGAGCAGACGGAAAAGGTGAACCTGCAGACCTGACCGTTTTATTTAAACTCTTGTGTGAGGCTGATAATTTGCTGTCTAAGGTGACAATGCTTAGATACCAGAGCTGGTTTCATACCAAAGCCAGAATTTTGGTATTGTGCTAACAAATCTTGCTTGTAGTGGCAGTTACTATACATATAAACAGTTTTTCTATTATTATTAATGTTGCTATGTGCATTCTACCTAGATGTTTTCCTGACATTCAAATTGAGCTTTATTTTTGCTTTTCAATCTAGTGCAACAGTGCCATCCACTTTTTCATCGCCCTTGGTTTTGGATTTTTCCCATAGGGACTTTTAAAACGTTTTTGTTAAAGAGTTGTAAGTAATGAACCAAAGCAACCAGCTACAAAGTGAATCACAACATCACAAGAGAGAGACAATCCCATGAAGTCCTGAAAATGATATAAATAAAAATGACAGATAAATATAGACCATTAAGACCAGAATGTTTGAGAGTGTATAGGTAGTTTCTTACACAGTGTTTCACAGGAGTGGGTGGGGTTTGCTTGCTTCAGTTCTCTGAATGGTGGAGATTTCTATGCAGAATCATGGGCAGTATTCACGCCGTTCACACAGAAAGTGTTATTTCATTCCAATGCGCTACGTTTCATTTGTTTTTCTATGTAAACGCGCTAGATGGATGTGTATGGTCGCTGCGCTCCGTGTCTCTTGCAGCATCGTGCACATAAGCACCATGTTTAAGACTCCATGTCAATAAAAATAATTTAAACTTTTACACACCTCATCAATGTAAATTCTACAACAATGTACCAATCAGAAGACCCCGGAGGTGGGGCAAACGTTTGCTTACAGTAGCAAGTTGGCATGGCAACTGTTTTATATGACAGCAACATGGCGGAGGAAGCATTCTGTGCTTTGCTTTATTAAAAAAAAAAAAAAAAAAAAAAAAAACATTCCTGAGTGCTGTGTCTCATGTTTTTAGACACAAATACACATTCTGTGTACAGCCTCTTAAATGGGAAAAAAAATACAAAATAAATACAAAATAAAATAAAATAAACAACAATGGAATAATGAAGACTGATGGCTTCAACAAAAGATTATACAACTGATTAACAACCTTGTAGCTCACAGTAACTTTACAAGTTAATAAATTATCATTAACAATAAATTTTTCTATGGAGAAAATGAATTGGGTTTTTATTTCTAAAACCCGACTGTTGAACTCTGTTAGCATCGTAGCTTTTATCAGGCCTACTTAACACTCTATCCCAATACAAAGTCAAAGATTTTTTAACATGTTCTGTTAAACAGTTTATTATTATCTGTTTATATTGACTACTTATCTAGCCGTATCTTCAAAGTGTTCCTGATAACATGTTTTTCAGCGATAAGTGCCGCCAACGCCCAGGGAATGGCATATTCAAGTGTCACCAGACCTATGAAGTTATACCTGAATTCTGAATAGTCCCAAGGACAGGCCCCGAACAGCCTGAGCAGAAATCCCCAGCTAAATTCCCACAGATAGATGAAGAGAGTGTAGACAGTCAGCCTGACTGGTAGGAGGCAGTGTTTCTGCTGCAGCCTCACACTTAGACCCTCAATGAAGAAGATAGCAGAGCTGTAAATAAGCAGCGCCCAAAGGCTTGTGTGGCCCGCGAGTCTGTGGTCACGGGTGTAGTACCAATCCCAGGCTGCTGTGAATGCCACCTCACAGAGGCACCCATGCAGTGCGTAAATGTACAGTCGGGCGAGAGGTGAGAGGGGTGTGTTCTGCCCAGAGACATCAGTGTTGGCACCAGTATCTGCAAAAACAGAAGAAGGGTTTGTTAGCATATTTTTTTTTTTTTTATTGATTATACTTTGTATGATTAACTTGCAAGTAAATGTTTGATACGATAAGGGTTTGGAGGATGTGCAAAACAATCTGGACAGAATTACGTGATCTTCTGTGTCATTTGGCTTCATTAGCTGGATGTAAAAGACATATTAGTGAAGTACACTAGATCTGTAATCTTACTTACTATTTACACACAATCACTTATAAACAGTGTTCATTTCACTTACACTGAAACACACACACTCAGTTTCAAAACCTACTGCAGCCTAGGCAGCATTTTAAGACATTGTATCTGTGCTCTCAACAATAAAAGGTAAGTTATAGATACCTAGCTTTGGCTAGGGATTGGAAATCTTTAGGCACCTGCATGTTCTGATCCAATTACAATTCTGACTTTGAAAATCACATTTATTTCTGCATTTTTATAAAATTACTTCTGTATGGATGCCCATTTCCACCACAGGATAAATAATAATAATTATAATCAAAAGGTAAATCCAACTTCTCAGAAGTCTGAGTTTATATCTCACAATTCTGACATTTTTCTTGCAATTGTGAGTTTATATACCGCAATTTTGACTTCTATTCTCAGAATTGTGAGATATAAACTCACAATTTCTAGTTATAAAGTCCAGTTCTGAAGAAAAAAATAAAAACAGTTGCGTTATAAATTCAGAATTGGGAGATACAGACTTTCAGTTTCTCAGAATTGTGAGTTTTGTGAGAAAAAAAAAAGTGAAAAAAAATGTGAGCCAAAAAGTCTCAATTACCTTTTTCTTTCTTTTTTTTTGAACAGGTGGAGGAAACGGGCTTCCATACTTACATAAGTATATATATATATATATATATATATATATATATATATATATATATATATATATTAATAACAAATTAGTTATAACTCAAATAATAATAATCATAATAAATAATAATAAAACTTATAACAATAATTAATAACTATATAATAATTAAATATAGCTTCAAAACATACAAGCAAATATAAACGGGAACAAAGAAACATTAAAAGTGCTTTAAGTACCTGAGAGTGCTTTAAGTATCTGAATGTTTTCCAGACAAGGGCGGGATTTTTCTCTTTTTCTCAGCATTATTGCTGTTTATTTATTACTGGTGATGCCATAGTAGCAGCAGGTCCAATAGACTGCATTTGAAAGCAGAAGTCTATCAGTAAATACATTTAGTGTATCGATTTTTTTTTTTTTTACTGCATTCCAAACAGGTAACAAATAATTCCTTTGTAGAGCATTTGGAAGGGCAAATACTGAATTTCTGGCAGATGCAACCGCACATTGCCAAGCAAAGCATTTCTCACAGCCATATTCTGTTCAATAAAGCCCATGAATGCCCTTGTATTTTGCTTCAACCATGAAACCTTATGCAAATGCATATACTTGTTTGATGCTTTTGTGTGTGTTTGTTCTGCAAGAAGAATACAGCTGCCTCTAGCTAGGCTCAAAATTGATTCTAAATTGTCAAAGAGAGAATAACGTTACATCTGAGATTCAGTATTTTCTCCCACTCTTAGTTTTGGCCATATTATAAATCAACACTGTATGTATATTTACAGTGAAGACAACCCCAAAATCCACTGTGAAGTGAGAAAAGGTCAATTATAATAATTTAATATTTAAAACAATTAATAAAAAGACTTCAATCTAATTAAAAGTATAATATTTGTTAATGCCATGCATTTATATGTTTAGAGTATTCTTTTAAGTGTAACAACATGCTAATTCAAAAATGTGCCAAGTGCAATGCTTTTCTTGTAGCATTCAGAGTTTATGAGCAAATTTGCATATTAACAACTATAATATGTTACTATCAATTAAACTATTAATTAACAAGTATTCCAATTCAGTTTCTCTGAGTTACTTACCTGACTGGTTACTGTTACAGTCAACTGGCAAGCTCACTAGACTATGAGTGATATTTGCTTCAATTCACTTAAATTCTCTTACAAAAAGGTAGAATGTCAATGGAAGGCAGATAAAGATCTTTCAGCTTTCATTCTGAGTATGATGCATGACAAAAAAAAATAAGTTTAAGTGTCACTTCTCACTCTAACTTAATTTTACGTCCACGCCCTAAAAAAAAAAAAAATAAAAAACAAAAAAAAAAAAAAAAAAAACCCTTCCTGCACTGACATCATAGAAACAGATCAACCAAACCAACCACATTAAGACCTAATCACAATGGAGAATCAGAACGTTCTTGATATTTACACATATAAGAGGTTACTCTTAAATATGATGAGTATGACCATCAAGATCAGACATTCTGTCAGGGGATGTAAAGAAACATGAATGATGTGCCTGTGTGACCGAAATATCAAATCTTTGTTTGTACTTCACATTTCACAATGGACTGTTTTGTGAATTACTCTAAACATGTATCCAGCTTTTTCAAAACATCTGAAAGATACGGCAGTGCCAAGCAAACCAGCTTTTAACACTAAGACACCAAGCATATCGAGTGTTGCTAATGAAACATGAAGAGTTTAATACTTTTATAATGTGAGTTATATATATATATATATATATATATATATATATATATATATATATATATATATATATATATATATATATATTATTATTATTATTATTATTATTTTACATTTAATTTTAGTTTAGTTTTTTTTTGGGGGGGGGGTATTGTTTTACTGTCATTGATTTTTAGGAAATTTGTTAAGAGTTGTCTGTGTGTAGATATTTGGTTAAGATTATGTTGCTTTGCGTTGTTTCAGTTTCTTCTGTCTCAGGATCTAACTCGGGCTCAAACATATACGGCTCTATCACATTATAACATAATATATAAAATAGAAATAACAACCCTTTTTACTTTTTACTGATATACAGAAGCATTATGGCTACACAAATATATAGTGCTCCTGTAGCTCAAGTGGTAGAGCATTGCGTTACCAAGCGCAAGGTTGGGGATTCGATTCCCTGGGAACACATGATAGGTAAAAATTGATAGCCTGAATGCACTGTAAGTCGCTTTGGATAAAAGCGTCTGCTAAATGCATAAATATATATATAGTATAAGTTGGCTCTTTGATCAATCACTTTTGTAAGTTGCCTTTGATACAAATGTCTGCTAAATGCATAATTGTAAATGTAATGGTATGCACTATGCTAAACAATGTGTCTATCATATGCTGTATTGGAGAATATCTGTTTTGTCAGTTGGCACCACTCACTGTACAGGAGTAATTTGGTTTTCATACCCTGTTTCCATCATTCTGAAGGTTTTTTTTTTTTTTGTGATTTGTATTGCATTTCCATTTCACACTTGGTACGATAAGACCCTCAGGCTATTCAATGGTATTTTACTTCCAACTAACCCAGTGCTAGACGGGTCTATCTATAATAAAATGTGTCAAACTTATTATTTGGATGCCTTGTATGGGAGCTAGGCCCAGTTAAATACAGAAACTTACTCTGCCATTAGAAATCATTACAAATCATCCATCCAGTTATCAGCCATGCATGCATCATTCCCACTATACACAACTAAAATAAATTGTTTATTGCAAACAATAAATCACCTAAAACTCACCATCACTCTTAGGGCCCTGCCTTCTCATCAGTAAATTTCTAGATGCCATCTCCAGTTCTTCCAGCTCAACAGCACACAGCACCTTCTGAGTCTATACCATTTCCTGATACTGCCTAAGTTCTCTAGTACTGAGAGCACAATGGCTAAATATTAAGCCAGCGCTATCAGTGACATCCCCACTTGGGCTGTACAGAAATAAAGAGTCTAAAGGGCAGGGACCCTATAAGCATACTACCTCCCATATGGGAGCGAAAGATGTAAACAGATAGACTGGCATAAGCCTTACTGGGGAGCTGTGATAGGCCTGCTCATCAGTGTTCATTTTAGCTAAAGATTTGCAAAGATGTTACCACTCATGGAAAAGAGATTTTGTGGCTTTAAGCAGATCTAGCAGTTATTAAAAGCATGCAATATTTGCATACACAGTCAAAATGAAGACTATGGTCAAATAAAGCCATCCCATAAGTCGCCAAGTTTCCTCTTAACAGTTTCATGCTCCTCTATGCTTTCAGTGATGATGCTATAGAAGGCAGCTTCCTTTAAGCTGTAGACAGCAAGGCAGCTCACTATGTTTTGGAACAGAGCCATAGATAAGTACATATTTATAGCAAATATCACAGTATACAGCCTACTAAAACACTCATTATACAGAACATGGCAATGATACATTAGCAGTTAACATTTGTTCTCTATTCAATGCCACATCCATTTTCTGTTTCCCACAGAAAGTCAATTTAAACAACTCTGTGAGCTGGACTAATGACACAAGAGGCTTTAACCTAAAATAAGAGGAAGTCAAGCACATCACTATAAATAGCTCTAGTTCATGCACAGGAAGCACTTTCCTCCAGGACACACAAAAGCAGCCATGGCACCATTACTATATCTCTCATGTTTGCTTTTCTCTGCTGTGTAATAAAAAGTCGAATGACTGATTAGTAGGGAACAGAGTCCACTTTAAATTTGCACACACATACACACCGATTTGCTCATAAAGTAATCATTTAGCATGTACACTTTTGAAAAGTGTATGTAACCATAGGCATGCCTTCCACCAGTGTAAAAAGTATAAAGACCACTGATCTATAATAGAGAACTGGATTGTTCATGTCATCATAAAAGTAAAGCCACTGGGCCACCTTATTCGTGTTCCCTAGTATTCCCTTACATTCAACTGAATTAAAAGGAAGTTGTAAGATTTTAATGAGAAAACATCACCTAACGAGTTGGTTTTTATATCTGAAGTATCCCTGCACACTTATATCACAAACATCCTAAGCACGTACATTATTATTTGTATAATGTCTGGAATTTCCACTGCTTAATAAAAAGTTAATAAAACTTTTAATAAACACATTCATATACATTACATTATCCGATAAACATGACAAATATCATACGGATGAGATCGTCAACAAATATATTACAAATGACAATTTTGAAATCTGAATAAAGATTTATGCTTTAATTCGCCTTGAACAGTTATTCACTGTTTATGCGATTTTGCTATAAGATTTTATTCGTACAGTAGGCTAACTTCAAATATTTCAACAATGATTGGTTAATGAATGGTTAACAACATTAATTTTGAAGCAGTTAATAATTTAAACGTTGGTTAAATTAATAATTAATTCAACATACATAACATTTTACTCCTAAGGAAACTACAATGCTAATAAAATTCCATACAATTTGAGACATACAAAAAACACTATTCACAATAAGAAAATAAAAGACTTAAAGACATGAAGCTCTATTTCCAAAATGATGCATGGTAAGTGTTTTTTTTAAATTATTATTATTTTATTATTATTATTTTTTTTCAATACAATATGGAGCAATATTATAGTATTGACTAGGACTTAACTTTGCCATCTTGATGTCACTACAACATACATAGGCAGAGGAAGATCAAGAGACAAGCTCCAGGGAGTCATTTCTCTCAAACAAGAACTCTGAACTTAAGCTGAGACAACTTTCTTTACACTCTTCAATGAGATATCAGAAAACTAGTCAGCAGTCAGCTTTGGTAAGTCAATACAATATTTGATGAATAAAATATTTTAAGTGCTACGTTAAATGTACTTATCAATTTTAAAAAACAGAGCTTGGAAACCTAATCCATCAGTGGGTCGTTGTAGGTATTTAGGCAATGCACCACATTTTTCAAGGGAAGCACAGTTCCTTATTCTCTTGAAGAGCTTGGCTTCACATAGTTTGCTTAGAAATACTAGTTGGAATAAAACAGATGGATCTTATGATTAAGACATACATGAAAATGCCTTTTAAATTAGACAGATTTATGCCAAGTGGCATACTTGCATGCAACCAGTTTGTGAAACTGTTGCAATAGTTTGTCCAACAGTGTTGCATACCAGCAAGGGTACTTCCTTAAACAGGGCAATGTGAAGACATTTGAGGATGTGCCCAAATAGAGTAAGACTTCACATCATATATTATGACTCATTATTACAGAGGAAGCTTGCTTTGAGACAACTTCTGAGTGGTAGTTTTGCTCAGACCAGACCTTGGTTCACATTGAAGATTGTTTCACTCAAGAAAGAATAATCAAAATAGTCAGTTGCCAACTCTGGTAAGTCATGAGAAACTTTTCATACATAAATATTTTTCAAATTTGATTTAAATTACTACACTATTTAATGGTAAGCTGTACAGTAGCTCATGATAACAGGACTGTATTTGCAAGTGCTAAATAAACACTGTGAAGTTGGTCTTGTAAGTCGATGCTTCAGGTTGGGTAACTTTGAGATAGTTATGTTAAACAGCAAAATCACTCACTGTTAAACGGCAAGGAGAAACAACCCTGACCTTGTTTGGCTCCAAAAATTACAAAACATGACTTCCCTTTAATTGCATTACGATAGAAGAAAAACAATATCTATTTGTGACCAGAAATGTTTTTTATTAAAAGTCCTAATTTCAGATTAATTTAATTTAGCATGTAGATGTCAATGAATCTGATTGTTTAAACAATGCATAAGAACCACTACTATACCTTTACACAGAAAAATTTCAATTTCAAAATTCTCAGTAGAAATAAGTTTGTTTTGGTTTAATTGTCCACTGTGCATATGTTTGCGTGCTATACTGGGGTATCCAAATTTTAAGTTTTATTACTCTGGAACCCCATTAATCATTTAGATATGGGTCAGTATTTATCAGATTAGCACTGGATCTTATCCTTAGTACATATTTTAACCCTTTAATGTATCAATTCTGAAATCATGAAGGACAAATATAAATAATAAACAAAACTAAAATTGTCATAATTTACTCAACCTCAAATTGATTTAGAGGGTTAAAAATGCCTGCTTGTTTTGGTGTAGAATTATTTTCACTTGCAGATGCTCATGCAACAGTTCTTTAGCTTCTACTAGCTTATGAAACTGTTGTTCCTCTAAAACAGTTGCTTCAGCATTTTACACTATGCAGGAAGACAGGCTTCATTGTGTACCACAAACGATGTTGCAACAAGATTTTACTTCTTCCAACTTATAGGGGTGTCCAATAAGAAATATGTCACCGAAGTGAAATGCATGCTATATATGACGACCACCTTCCTGAAGTGACATCACAATGGTATTTCTGTTGCAGAGCTGTGTTAATGCAAAACTCTGAACTCCATTTTCAGAAACGACGCAGCAGCTCTGACTTTGGACTACCATGACACCCGATGACACTCCACATCACTGTAATTTGACAACTCAGACCTTGGTGGCATCCGTCCTTCCTCCTATACTCATCATTGAGCTGATACTCGGCGTGCCTGGCAATGTCATAGCACTGTTAGTCTTCAGCAAAACCCTTAGGACTCGGAGGGCCAACGTCATGTTCCTCTTTAACCTGGTTTTGTCTGACTTTCTGCTCCTTGTGAGCCTACCTTTCCGCATCGACAACTTTGTGCGTGAGGAGAGTTGGATATTTGGAGACGCCTGGTGTCGGATCAACCTATTCATGCTGTCAGTCAACCGTTCAGCTAGCATTGCCTTCATGACTGCCGTGGCTGTTGATCGCTACTTTAAAGTGGTCCATCCGCATCACAAAATTAATCACATAAGCATAAAACAAGCAGGTGGGGTTGCCTGCTTCATCTGGGCTGTTGTGATATCTCTGAGGATCCCTTTGCTGAACGAAAAACTTCTGAAAACAGAAAAAAACATCTCTCTTTGTAGGAGCTTCAGTAACTACGAGAAAACATCGCTAGGTATCAAACTGCATAATGCTGTGTTTGTGTTAGAGTTCTTTCTGCCTCTATTACTCCTGATCTTCTGCTCTGTGAGTATTGCATGTATCCTACGTACACGCCAGATGGACAAGAACAAGAAAGGAAAGAGGGCTATTTGGACTGTCCTGGTGATTGTTGTGATTTTTGTCCTCTGCTTCTTTCCCGGCATCGCCACAGGATTGACAGCACTCTATTTGAAATCCCTTGGAAATGAGTACTGTAAGGCTTACACGTTCACCAGTCAGTTGTTTGCTATGTCCATAGCCTTCACCTACCTAAACAGTGCTCTGGATCCAGTCATCTACTGCTTCTCCAGCTCTGTCTTCCGCAATTATCTGAAAAGCGCTGTAAACCGAACTGGAATCATGGAGCTACAGCTGAGCCGACGAGGCAGTATGCGCAGCGGAACTGACTGAGGGTGGATTGGGCATTGGACTGTGTACATACTGCTTAATATATATATATATATATATATATATATATATATATATATATATATATATATATATATATATAGTTGTCTTTTTGTTACATATACATACTATTGTATTTTTTGTACATATGTTTATACTGATGCATAAAGTATAGAGACCTTATATAATACATAATGTCATATGCATAACTGTAATTAAAATATTACAAATGCAAAATAAATGTCACAAATGATAATGTAAAAAATATTATTGGATGATCTTCATGGAATGGTCATTTACGTGTACAGTAAACATTACTAGACTTACTGAGACTTGTCATAGCACTTGTATTCCGTTGTTGTTCTCTTGTTGATCGATTGCTTCTTTTGTTCTCATCTTTTGTTTAGCCAAGCCGTTTTGGCTAAAAGCGTCTGCTAAATGATTAAATGTAAATGTAAATGTAAAAGAATAGATTTGTATTATTTACATTATAATTATCTGAATATAGAGTTGAATGAATCAATCTATGAATCAATCAGCCAATCAATCAGCAGAACAGCTGTTAACTGAATAAATTCTAGCTGGACAAACTCATATACATGTTGGATTACTGACTGATTATTGGAGAAGCTCAAGGTGTAACAATAAACCTCATGGCTTGTTTCCCCATAATTAAGACCCTTGAGCTTTGCAAACTTAACAAACAGAGACTTTTACCTTGTCATTAATTATATTAATTAGAAATATCAATATAAATCATCACACAAACAACAAATAACAATAAACCTAACCCTAAACATAGGGAAGTCATGGCCTAATGGTTAGAGAGTTTGAATCCTAACCCTAAGGTTGTGGGTTCGAGTCTCGGGCAGGCAATACCACGACTTAGGTGCCCTTGAGCAAGCCACCGAACCCCCAACTGCTCCCTGGGCGCTGCAGCATAAATGGCTGCCCACTGCTTCAGGTGTGTGTTCACTGCTGTGTGTGTGCACTTTGGATGGGTTCTGAGTGAGTCACTTTTTTTTTTTTTTTTTTCACTTTCATAATTCAGATTCTGTAAGTGTGTTCACTAATGGTCAGCTGGAGATGCAACAGCAATAATCAGTTGTCAATACCTGTATTGCTGCATTCACACAAATGCAAATGAAATTTGGCTCCAATCGTGTTGTCATAACTGGAACAGAAGGCTAGAGTGAAAGCAGAAGAGAGTCTCTTAACTGCCAGTGGGGACGATTGCACTTCAAAGGCTCCCACACACTCTCAAGCAGGCAGGTTGCACTTCTATCCTCAGTTATAACCCTGAAAAGCTACTCGGTTTTGTGAAAACCACAAAATATTTTTGAAAATATCAGTAATATTAATGCCTATAGAAATTGACTCTCTCTCGCGCTCAATGTTGGATCAATACAAACATATTGTTATATGTTGTTGAAACTGTGATTCTATAACTACTGTGATTAAATAGCATTTGTTGTAATATCTTTGTCATCTACTGTCATCCTCATGTAATTCCAAACCTGTCTTCCATGGATATTTTAAATAATGTTGGTAAACAAACTGTTTTGGTGACCATTGACTTCCATTTTATAGAGAGAAAAAAAATGCTGAAACATGTCCCATATCTTCTTCTAGGTTCCCCAGAAGAAAGTCAGTCTTTGGGAAAAAGTGTCAACATTAAGTTTGAGTTCATGTTTGAGTTCAACCCTTTAACCCTTTTCTCTTATTTTACTCTTGGTTGTGGTTTGGATGAAATTACAAAGGCGCGTGATTTAACGAACTTATGTTGCAACAATATCTTGGTGAAACACAATAGCATCCTGTTACTTCCTGCATTTGTTCCTCAAAGAAAGTTCCTCAATCCAAAAGGTTTATTCTTGGTTTACATTGCTGCCAAATGGCTTCTTGTTATCTCTTTGATCTTGAACTAAGTCGACCACAACGCTTCATGAAGGATTTCCCCTTGACAAGGTCTACACCACACACTGGAATGAATTCTAGTAATGTTGAGATCAGCTGACTCTCCAGCCACATCCTCAAGACACATGTTTGCAACATTTACATATAATACTAATTATATTTTATAGCAATTTTCTGACAATCCAGTGGGGGAACCTTCTCAACTGCCAACAGTGTGCAGCATCCACCTGGAAGATGTGACGACAGCCATAGTACCTAGCACATGTGGAGAGGAAAGGGAGTTATGTAGTCAATTCAAAGATGGAGATTATTAGGAGCCCAATGGGCAACTTGCACCCACATTCTTTCAAGAAACGCCATGAGAAATCCTGACCACAAAAAAATACCTCCATTTAACAGCATACCTGAAGGACTGTGTTCTCACAGTGAAGTGTATACATCACTGTATTGGGCCATTAGGACCCACAAAGGGTGAGCACCCACTGTTGGCCTTCTTAACACCTGATCCATCTAGCACTAGTCCATGTTGATTCAGAGTGGTTTACTGTCTAACGCAGGTTTGCTAGTCTAGGCCCTTTTCACAATGACGCCATTTAATTTCCACCTTTCCGTAAAGCTATGTATCTGTACTTCCATTTTAAAGTTAAGATTAATAATGTTTGCAGGCTTTTGCTAACATTACTGACCATTTCCAAGTTATCATTCTGTAACTGCTTGTGATGGTTTGGAAAGTAGGCTTGCTAGTGGTAACATTACAGTTGTGTGACAACAATGATGTAATGTCATTGTTTCTACATCAACTTCCTGCTTATAAGTTTAGTGCCAACAACATTAGAAGTATATTTATACTATTTCTACAATATATTTGCACTTGTTGTGGGTTTACTATTTTGGATTTGAGATCTACTTATATGTGTCATTGCACTTGTGATGTATGCATTTGTAAGCAAGTGGCACAAGCAACACCAATGTCATGGGCTAGATTCCCAGGGAATGCATAAACTGAAAAAAATTTATAACTTGAATGCAATGTAATGCAGTCACTTTGAATAAAACTGTCTGCAAAATGCAGGCTCCCTTAAATGAGAAAGCATCTAATTACACTTTGCCTCAGTTTCAGATGATTAATATCCAATAATTAATATCTAAGGATCCAAGCATACTAATAACACATTTTCTATGACCTTTCAACTGACACAGAATGTTGTAGGGTCAACAAACCTACATCAAGATTTAATTTGTGTTCAGCTGGCTAGTTTTATTATAGAAAATGCAATTACACACACACTGTAAACTCAAGTTGACTGTATAATAACATGTCACTGCATGTGCACTGTCCATTTAACCAAACCTCTGGTTTAAAAAAATAAATAAAATAAATAAATAATAATCATCATAAAAATAAAAATAAAAATCATTTTAAGACTAGACAGTTACATTATAACATAATTTTTCTGTCCTGAAATGGTTTCGGACAGATTCAGACAACATTTAATCTCACAATGGCTTATGTAAATGAATCCAGACAGAACTTTATGCCTGTCTCTTTAGCATATGTCTGATTGATAATAAAAGCTGACACAGATGTCAGGCTCATACTAGGCCCGACTTATAAATGCTGGTATGTAACTTTTGTGCATGCAAATTTTAAGGACTCAGTAATAGGGTCATGAAGTGAAGTTTTGAAGACTATAAAGGCTGTATTGGTAATTGCTCTGCCATTTTTAGCGTAAGTGTTTGTTTCATGCTAGATGTATGTGCAAGTGAACATGTCAGAAACAGACAATTCTGTTTTTCAGTCATCACCACAATGTCAGTGTTTGCTTGTTAATAACGCATATTTTGACTGTCTAATTTGCCATGCTTTCCCAGATAGTTTGGGAAGTGATAATTGGGAATGAGGAAGTGCATTTTTGCAGTTTCTTATTGAGGTGTGTTAACGTGAATTGGCCTAGGGGCGACATCTTCCCCTTGCACTGGACACAGCAGATTAATCAGACCTGCTACACTCAATTCTCTCCTCTGGTCGTGGCCACAGCACCAGTGTAAAAATAACCTCAAGATCAAATCTATACACTCTCCAACATGTGATGCATTGTCCCACTATCAGACCAATACGGAGCCAGAAGTATCTTGTTGGTTGACAACTTGCGACAGCCAGAACTGGCAACAAAAACACTGAGGCATATGAAGCTGTCAGAGCAGCTCTGAACCTGAACACCAGGGCCATGATACAGTGTCTGTTTATGGTTTGTCAAGTTAAATGACAGAAGCAAAGATAGAAACCTATAAATAGAAACCTATTGCTTTAAAGCACGCATCTCAGAACAATAAAGTAAATCATCTGTCGCACACACATAGGTTCCTGCCAGTGTTGTTTTTAAACTCTTGTGTATGTTGGCATCCTGCATTAACCAGACAAAGCATGAATGTCGCCCAACTCCTGGTACCCTTTTCTTCAGGACACCTTTTCTAGCTAATGTGACAAGAAGTGCGAGCTGTGAAAGACCTTTTGTTATCTGTTCTCAGCAAGGAATCTCAGTGATGTCTCCTGACAGGAACAGCATTGGGAGGCCTTGTTAATGGCCTTTGGTTTAGAAATCATCCGCTTCTGAGAGAAAGAAGTGGCAGTATGAGCTCTTAAGCAGATCTGCTCTCGCTTCCTTTAAAAATCAATACAAGCAATTCTAAACAAACCCACATGCTTGAATTTATTTAAATTCAACACTGCGGTTATGCACTTGGATTACATCTCACACAAATGCAAAAAACAACAACAAGAAAAAAAGAAAAGAAAAAAAAAACAGACAGATAGACTGAAAAAATGGCTTGAGTCCTGCAATATTTTTTTTTATTTTCACAATTTAGAACTAGTTTATATACAGCATAATGTAAAAAGCATGCATGGTCTTAAAAACAAAGTTCAGATGACATACATCAATGTATGATTTTGTAGGATTTCTAATCGGAATATCCATTAAAGGTTTTGTTGGCTAATGGAATCACTTTTGTAGACTCAATTCAATGGACAGACCATTCTTGACCATATTGTCCTGATCACACCACAATGCTGGAGCATTGTTATGTGGTTGCTAGTGTGAGCGGAGTGATTGTAATGCATTGCTTTGTGGTTGCTAGGGTGTTCTGGGTGGTTGCTAGTGTGTCTCTATGTGATTACCAGAATGTTTTGGGCGGTTGACAGGGCATTGTGGTTGCTAAGGTATTCAGAGTAGCTGTCGTTGCTAATGTTTTCTGGGTAGTTGCTATGTGGCTGCTGTGTTAATGGTGATTTTTGCAGTGCCATTTCTAGTGTATTCTCACGGATCTATCTAATGACTGGATTGCTCATTACATGATCAGTTTCAAAATACCAGTAAATTCTGTGACATCATTAACTGGAAATGACCTTTAAACAGCTGCGCTTCCCGGTGTTGTCTTTGGAAACAAAGAGGGGTATATGCGGTCATTGTTTTTTGATGTTTTCATCTTTGCATCAAACGCTCACATTCATGCAGCTGCTTTTGGCCCAAAGACATCGTATTAGACAACTTTAGACATTTCTATGACTTCCATAAACAGCACGGAGTAAATGAGTGATCTGCGTCTGAATGTTATGACTGGCCCAGAGTAGACGTCTTATGTCAGCGCATTCTGAACTCTTATGTGCTCAGTAATCTTGTGCTGCATTCACACAGAGCACATTATGGTAATTTACCAGCAGATGTATGTGTGGAAAGGGCTAATGACTCACAGCTAAAACCTTGACCTAAAATTATCTGATTTGAAGCATATCAGTCACACAAGATTAGTTTTTAAGATATGTGTGTGTGTGTGTGTGTGTGTGTGTGTGTGTGTGTGTGTGTGTGTGTGTGTGTGTAAATTAATTGTTACTTCAAATTATGGTTTTTTTGGTTAGCATATTTTTTGGTTAGGATATGTGATATATTGAAATCATTAATGTGGGTGTGTCTTGCTGCACACTGCCGACACAGGTAACTGATCCAACATAAAATATATTTCTTTATGTTCATAATTATGCAGGACATATTAAACAAGAACACGTATCTGGAATTAGTATCAGAAATTGATTTGAATATACAATACAAGCCTCTGTTACTAAATTTCTCTATGTTTTACTGAAATTTAAAGCTTACCATTCATCATCATGAAAATAAAGCTTCATGTCTTGTGTGTAGTCAGTGTTATTTCTCTGAATAAGTTATTATGCATGTATTTTATTTCCTGATTGAGCGTGTATTTTATTTCCTGATTTTTCAGAATGAGCACTTTGTCATGTGTAATCTGGATCTCATCTGCCGATGTTCATCATGTTCATCTGATTTACAATACTGTAATGAATATGATATATAACTTCTTATACACATGGGAAATTCCCAACATTAAACAAACAACCATTTATAGGCTTAGGACATTTGCATTGTAAGAATGCACAGGGATACTTCAGATATAAAAACAGACTTGTTAGGTGATGTTTTATTCATAAAAATAATACTACGTTTTAATTTAATAGAATGTAATGAATACCAACATGGCGGCACAACGGCTTAACTTTTATGACGTCATGGGCAATCCAGTTCTCTATTATAAATCAGTGGGTATTATAGAATGTTACAGTTATACAAAGGTGTTTTGGATGGTTGCTAGATGTTTGCTTACTGGCTCCCTGCAATGTCTTCGACAGACTGTACAATTTAAACAATGTTATAAGAAATATTACAAATCACACTGTGCTACATGGATCTCATAAATTGGGGTACGTCATGTATGTAGACGATGATGACACCTATTGCAATGTAGGCTACAAGGCAAATTACTATAGTACAATAAACATCATTAGCATGCACTAGTGGTAAACAAATAGAGTTAGATGAATCGCACTTTGGCAATTGTGGTTTCCACATATTGTTATACAGACACCTTGAACTTGAAGCAGGACCACCCTTTAGGAGCCACAACCAAAGAAATCACCGCGATTGTTTCATGTCGGTCATCTTTTGTTTGGGATAGCCTACAATCGTACAGTGTACAGGTCCTTCTCAAAAAATTAGCATATTGTGAAAAAGTTCATTATTTTCCATAATGTAATGATAAAAATTTAACTTTCATATATTTTAGATTCATTGCACACCAACTGAAATATTTCAGGTCTTTTATTGTTTTAATACTGATGATTTTGGCATACAGCTCATGAAAACCCAAAATTCCTATCTCAAAAAATTAGCATATCATGAAAAGGTTCTCTAAACGAGCTATTAACCTAATCATCTGAATCAACTAATTAACTCTAAACACCTGCAAAAGATTCCTGAGGCTTTGACTTTTAAAAACTCCCAGCCTGGTTCATTACTCAAAACCGCAATCATGGGTAAGATTGCCGACCTGACTGCTGTCCAGAAGGCCATCATTGACCCCCTCAAGCGAGAGGGTAAGACACAGAAAGAAATTTCTGAACGAATAGGCTGTTCCCAGAGTGCTGTATCAAGGCACCTCAGTGGGAAGTCTGTGGGAAGGAAAAAGTGTGGCAAAAAACGCTGCACAACGAGAAGAGGTGACCGGACCCTGAGGAAGATTGTGGAGAAGGACCGATTCCAGACCTTGGGGGACCTGCGGAAGCAGTGGACTGAGTCTGGAGTAGAAACATCCAGAGCCACCGTGCACAGGCGTGTGCTTTTGAACCAGAAACAGCGGCAGAAGCGCCTGACCTGGGCTACAGAGACTTTTGCTCAGTGGTCCAAAGTACTTTTTTCGGATGAAAGCAAATTTTGCATGTCATTCGGAAATCAAGGTGCCAGAGTCTGGAGGAAGACTGGGGAGAAGGAAATGCCAAAAATGCCTGAAGTCCAGTGTCAAGTACCCACAGTCAGTGATGGTCTGGGGTGCCATGTCAGCTGCTGGTGTTGGTCCACTGTGTTTTATCAAGGGCAGGGTCAATGCAGCTAGCTATCAGGAGATTTTGGAGCACTTCATGCTTCCATCTGCTGAAAAGCTTTATGGAGATGAAGATTTCGTTTTTCAGCACGACCTGGCACCCTGCTCACAGTGCCGAAACCACTGGTAAATGGTTTACTGAACATGGTATTACTGTGCTCAATTGGCCTGCCAACTCTCCTGACCTGAACCCCATAGAGAATCTGTGGGATATTGTGAAGAGAAAGTTGAGAGACGCAAGACCCAACACTCTGGATGAGCTTAAGGCCGCTATCGAAGCATCCTGGGCCTCCATAACACCTCAGCAGTGCCACAGGCTGATTGCCTCCATGCCACGCCGCATTGAAGCAGTCATTTCTGCAGAAGGATTCCCGACCAAGTATCGAGTGCATAACTGAACATAATTATTTGAAGGTTGACTTTTTTTGTATTAAAAACACTTTTCTTTTATTGGTCGGATGAAAATATGCTAATTTTTGAGATAGGAATTTTGGGTTTTCATGAGCTGTATGCCAAAATCATCAGTATTAAAACAATAAAAGACCTGAAATATTTCAGTTGGTGTGCAATGAATCTAAAATATATGACAGTTAAATTACATCATAACAATATAGAAAAAAATCAACATTACAAAAACATTGCTACAGTTTAAATACTGTAAACTGACTGGGCACATTCTGGTCAGGTTATTTTTTTTTTTTTTTTTTTGGATCATCTGCTGTGAGACGACTGTAATACTGATTGCTTATAAACATTATCTCTTTAACAAGCCACATAAACATGACTATCATTTATGCTTTCCTTAGCAACCACCCCTTGCAGCAGTAGCAATTAAGTAATAAAAGGCACAAGTAATGAGAATACCATGTTATTGTATAAGGTAGTTTAGGGAGTGATGTAAATACCATAATGTAAGAATATGGTAGTCATTTAAAACCATGGTACGTATTACTATCTAAAACACCACTGTGGTATCACTGGTGTATTTTTGTAAGGGTACATCCAGATGATGTCCCACAATGATGCAAAAAAATGTATATGAGATTGCTCGACAATCCAGGTGAAAAACCTTTAACACAGATATGGGCTGATGATTAAATATTAAAATAGAACAGCCAGAAGGAGATTTCATATCAGATTTTTATTACATTTCCTCTTGGATCAGTGGAGCAGAGAGAAAGAGAGAAAAAGAAAGATTGTTCTTTGTTATGCCATTAGAGTGCAACTGAGGTCAGACCCTCTCTTTTATCATACCTGTCTCTCTGACTCCTAATCACATGCAGACCTCCAGGCAGGTGACGATTGGTTGAGTGGAAGTCTGACCCCCTGAATGCAAGAAAATAGAGATTATACAGACACAGATGATATAGTTATTTGTGCATGTTGAAAGAAATGAAAACAGATTAGATCTGAAATAACTATGTACAAATTTATTTTTCTGTTTAGGCAACATGCATAAAAAATAATGGACCACCTACATTTCTACATGTTTAATAGTATGTGAGTGATGGTTAACATCATGAAAACCCCACAATTCAAGAGGAACAGCAAACCAGGCTCATTGTAAAAATGTGCCCCTACATTTATTCTTTTTATTTTTTAATTTTTTTTTTTATTATTATTTATTTACTTTTTTTGTAAAACTCTAAAAACCTGCCTATACATGCTGAAACACTGTTGGCAGTAAAACGCCAACAACCAACATGTGGTTCTTTGCACAATACTATGTTATTACCTCAAAACATTTTGCCTTAGTGCATAATTTGTAAACTAAAACATGTTGATGTTTCATCATAACCAGCTCCATATGTATGGATTTTGCAAAGCAAATGCAGAGCATATAGCCTCTTTCAGACTCTCAGCCCAAATCCAATTTTTGTACAAATCTGACTGAAATCTGAACATATTTAGCTATTCTGAATGGCAACAAACTACATGAAATCCGTTTTTTGCAAATCCTATTCAAATCGAAATTCTGGAAATGCATTTCAGTCTAACTGCTCAGATCAGATTTTGTTAGGGATGTAATGATTAACCGCGAGTCGGTCGAAAATTGATTCAAATATGTGATGATTCAAATTTGTTGTGATGCCAAACAAATCGCAATACAATTGGAGTAGGAGCTTATATGAGTGTATCTCTGAGGGGAACTGACTATCTTTAGAAAAGTTTACATGGTACTCTCTTTTCATCTTGCTTCTGAACAATGCATATTAAAGTAGTGCTCATAGCAGCTCTGCTTTGTTTACAGAGGTAACCCAGGAAACACTGTGCATCATTGCTGTTCATAAGTGCCTCCTGCTGCCAGAGAGTGAATCTGCATCTAATTCAGCTCGTCTGCCGTTTCCTTTAGATATGTTTATAAAGTATAGTTTCACAAAACTAAAGTAAGACCATTCTGTTTTTGCTTCAAATTTCAAAATTATACAGTCTAATTTAGATTCACATCTACTCATGCTGCATGTATGCTGCATCTTTGTTTGGATCATGATTAAAATCCAGTGGTTGCCTCTAGATTTAAATGGAAATTAAAATTAAGAAATTTATTTTATTTGTGTAACTTGTTTGATTTGGGGTTTGTTTTAAAATTTCAATTTAGTTTTATTATCAAATTTCACAAAGAAACGTGCAGCAATAGCCTAATAAAACGACACATTTTCATTTACTGTATAATGTCTTCAACCTCATTTTGTTAAAAAAAAAAAAAACTAGGAAGACTTAATGCCAAGTCACGTATTACAATTAGATCTAGCCAATCGGCACTCAACACTAGGAATATAAAAGCCCTCTACTCACCCTTCATTGTGTTTGCAGATACTGCCACGATGTTTCCCTCCATCCTCCCCACCACCACCAGGTTGGCCCCGTCCATGCGGGGGTATGCACCACCCTGCCATCGTCTTCGGCAGGAATAGCTGGAATCTACAACGTCTGATTCAAGCCACAAATGGGGCTTTCGCCAAAATAATTATGTTCTTTGTATTGGTTTTGTAAATAAATACTTTTGAGTTTTAGCTTCACCTCCTGAGACTTTCTGATAGAAATGTTGTTGCTGCAAATAGCAAGTCACACGGAAAATGACAATGTACTGCTAGTCTAGCCACCTCTTTGAGCTTTGAGACCGGCAGAGATGGTAACATGGAATAAAGCTGTGAAACAGCTTCCTACCTTTCTGCCGCTGCCTCTTAAGACGTAATATTGTTATCCCTTATTATAATCCATTGTGACATCAACATGTCGTCATGTTGTAAGACAGCACCTGTATTGCAAACTGTATTGCTCGTAATGTTGTTGTTTTTTTAGCATAGACATACCAACACAACGTCATTGTCATAGAAACCAATGCAGATATTGAGAAAAACAAAAGGACGCCATGGACAAACAAATCGTAATTGAGCAGTTATGATACACAGTCTGTACAGTCATTTATTTAGATCGGATTCAAATCGGATATGAACAAAAAATGAATTTGAACTGAGAGTCTGAACAAGGCGTATGAGTCCCATGAAACAAGAGTCACGATGAAAGAGCTGACTGACTTATAGAAGCAAGCTAAAATGGATAGCTTCAACCATATTTAATTGCCTTTTGTTAACACTGTTAGGTTTAGGGTAGGGTTCAGTTTAAGTGGTATGTTATTTTCAGACACAATATAGCGCTAAACTTTTAGCACCACTCACTGGACATTTTATTTACGCACTGCCATGATACATACAACAACCAGCATAATACAACGATTATGTTGGTTCATCTGTTTCAGATAAAACTGAGCACACATTTTAGTACCACTCACTGAACACTTCACTTTGAAATTGTACAAGAAAATGAACAAGGAACAGCGCGATATCAATTTGCAGAAATTATACCACTGGCTGTAATGTCTGTTTTGGGGTTTTGTTTCATGTTCTTGTTTTCACGTCTTTTATTTTGTAGTTTGATTGATGTGTCATGTTCTCATTGGTTATTGTCTTGTCATGTGATTCCCTTGTCTGTGTGTTATGTTCTGATTGGTTCTCTTGTTCATTGTGTCATGTTCTGATTGGTTGTCCAGGTCATGTGTCTTGTTTCCCATTGGTTTGTTCTTGTCATGTTACCCTCATTGTTTGCTATAAGTAGCCATGTCATTGTCATTGTCTCTTGTCATTTAGTTATGTTGTAATCTGCTGCCGGTGAGTCATGTCTGTTCATGCCAAGTCAAGTCTGTTCATGTCAAGTCAAGTCAAGTCTTTGTTTATTGTTTGGATGTTTGGATTACTGTAAATAAAACTGCACATGGGTTCTCACTACACTCGCCTTCAGTTGACTCATTACACTGGCATATTTTACCAAAGAACCTTGGCTGGGTCAAAGACTATAAAATACCCAAGACGTGTCACTGGTATAGTTTTGAATTGGGAGAGCCAAACCCTATTCGGTAGAGACATCGCGTCACTGCAGCTGCCGTTAGATGCCCCGGTTGCTATAGAAACAGTCAGCATTCTGGAGACATGTGCTTAGGACTGTGCATGCACATTGGCTGGTCTAGCCTGAAAAATAAGCTTTTTTAATTCTATTGCAGCATAAGAAACAACATTTATGAGACAGTTGTTGTCAGATTTCATTGTTGATTTCAAATCTGAAATTTATTCATAAGCTTGGTGAACAGTTTTGTAGAATTTAATGTTTCCCCATTCAAAGAGAACAGAGCTGCATTTGCATGCCCAAGAGGAGTTTCTGAGATGGCCACCGAGTGAAATACTTGTCTAAAAGGGACTTTGACTGGGTATATGTTGGTTGCCAGGGCATTGTTATGCGGTTGCTACGCATGTTAGTTAGTTAGGCTACTTACAGTACATTTACATTGGTTGTTATAGCAATGATGTAACTGTCACCAAAATACTAAGAACACAACAACTTGCCTCACAACAACTGAGACTAGCTGTCAGTGTGAAAAGAGGCGAAAGGCGAGGAGATTTTGCTTCTGCTTTTGTCATCTCACAACATCCAGTATCCACGACAGAGCATAAGAGGACATAAGTGATCAATTTTACAGATTCACCCATATAGTTTAAAAAATGGCTTGATCACTCATTTACTATTTAATATGTAGTGATTGGCACAAAGTTTGTTATCTGAGGAAAGACTGACTTATATTTGTGTTTTCTGATGCAGCTTCAGACAATATTGTTCATACTGTCTGGTATTACAGTATTACAGAGAGAGAGAGAGAGAGAGAGAGAGATGCAGTCCTGTATATAATCAGTATTTACTTGGGAAAATAGCAAATCAACAAGTTATGTGATTCTCTCACTTACTGCGTCATACATTTACTTTCTCTGTATTTCTCTCTGTTCCATTTTAAAGACTTCTTTCCCATATGAGACTAAATGAGACTGTGGTTGATATATCTGTTGTAATTTTGAAGCTAAGCACAGAATAGGGTTATGTGTGTGTTTGCTTCCTAGCAGCTATGATATCTTTTCAACAAAAGGCACCACAACCGCTGTGATGAAGTTCACCGATGAGAAAGCATGTGTTATTAAACTAGAAAGACTGCACTGGCTACCATTAAAATTGTCAAGCAGTACCAATTCTCTTCAGTGGATTTAAAGGTTACGCATGTATTCTATCTATCTCAGTTTAATGGGCAGAGACAACTTTAAATGATGGCCAGACACACTTAAGAAAGTTTGGTTATGCCTGGTTTACACCTAGTAACCAGTCAGAGCACCCTAACAATGGCTAGCAAGTAGAAACCAACCAGAAAACCCTAGCAAAGTCAACAGACAACCCACAACCAGAATACCCAAGCAACACTTAATTAGTTCTAAACTCATTTAAAAGACATCAACAACACTCATATAATAACTTTATATTCTGTGCTCAGCTTCAAAATCTTAACCACTAATATTTTCACCACTAATATTTTCACCACAATCTCACATGGTCTTATATGGACAGAAAACATAAGTTGTGATGGAGTCTTAGTTCTATCAATAGTTGCTGCTTTGATGGAAGCAGACCTGAATGTAAGTTTACAGTCATAAGAAAAGGGCAGAGTTTAACTGGACTAAATGTTTAAAGACCAGCATACATCACTTGAGAGAAGTCTGTCGTTTCACTGGAAGATCATGTCATGACATTTTAATTATATATTTTTTAAATTGTTTTCTTTTTTTTTTTTTCTTAAATGAAACATATACTGTACATGGATAAACCATTCACAATACGATTTCTAACATACATTTAGAAAATAAAAAGAGTGAATTTTCATCAACTCTTGCTGATGTTTACTCAAATAAACTAAAAAAAATAAGCAACACATATTCATTATTAACTAAGAGTTTTCCCTCAGTAAACTCTCAGTTTGCTGCTTATTGATAGTAAGTGAGGTAGTTGCGTTTAGGTATAGGGTAGGGTTAAGGGATCTAGAATATGCATGCAGAATAAGGCATTAATATGTACTTTATAAGTAATAATAAACAGTCAATATGTTAGTAATATGCATGCTTATAAACAACTAGTTAATAGTGACCAGTGTTCCCTAATCTAAAGTGTTGCAAAAAAATAAAAATTAAAATCAAGCAAGCAGCTCAAAATCCCTAGTCTCAGCCTCAGACGTCACACCTACAGATCGTTGACTGAACATCTGATGCATACAGCACACAAAAGTGGAAACACTTCAGGAATTTCAATGTCGTCATCGGCTTGGTTGAATAGTACAGGACGTGTGTGTCACATTCTTTAACTTTCTGCCTGGAAACAAATATGACGTGACACCAAACCCCCTCATGTTAGAAGAAAGCCTTCGTGTTTACAAGTGTGATAATAAGCACTAATCAGGATCAAGTGAACACTGGATTTTTAAAAGTATGTTAAATATTTAAAGTTCGCGGCATAGAATCTTTAAAATATGTACAAAAGTTTTACACACGGTCTGTTATTGTGAGGACATTTCCATGCCCCTAAACATGACGTGGCACAAAGCGAAACGTGATTGGTTGATATATCTGTCAGTCATATGGCCCCTTGCCATTCAAAGCGGCCAGGGTTCCCAGACCTTCTGCCGTCAGTCTGAAGGTCTGGCTAAGCGAGACTAAAAATGCCCTACTTTGTGTAACGGGGGTATTAAGCCCGTCGTGTAGGGGAAATGGATTACGGCTGCCCTGGAAGTTTGGACAACGAAAGGATCTTGGTCCCCGTTCCCCAACCTTTTAGTCTCGTTACACACTAACGCGTGTATGTGGTTTCTTACTTTATTGTGTCGGAACACTACTGATTGACAAGGGTAGGCTTCAGGTATGTTAATGTTACACGTTGGCTTCCTGAAGTGAAATTGCATACATGAGAGTACAGTGTCGTATGCTCCTCCCTCCCCAGATCTAATAAAATAAGTGAGACTCCCCCACTCCCTGACAGCTCTCAACAGAAAGATACACTGTAGATAAGTGTAAAAAGGAATTAAACTATTTATTCTTTCAGATTTCTTTCTCTTATGAATTATTTTTTCTATTTAAGAAATCAATTAACTGAAAATAATACAAAGAGTTTACAGTAATTGTGCTGTCTTTACAAATGCACACAATCACCTTCAACACATCAATTGAAAAAAAACCTTTCACTTGTGGATTAACAAATCCCTTATGAAACTTCAAAATGAGATCACATGCAATTTTTCAATTGGTAAGCCCACAAAATCTCACCCTTTTTCAAATGATCACCTTCAAACAATCACATTTGAAAACAACAAAATAAAAAATAAACAATACACAATTAAATCTCACTTTAGAATGAGCACTTATATGAAATGTCCTTTCAAAGGTTTAGTCACAGTAACTTAATTTCCGTAGTCCACTTGAATTATCACAGTTCCCTGTTTATCAGTTCAGTCACTGAGTAAAAAGGAAAAAAAATTAGAAAAATACCAGTTCGTAGAATGATGAATGAGGGTGCGTTGTCTGGACGTAGGGTGCGTTGAAATAAACTGAAGATCACAGTTTTAAGTTCAAAAATTCTTGTAAAAAATATCCCAAAGATAAACGGTCTCAAAAAGGATCAAACTGAGATGAATCAAACGGAGATGTCCCTTGGATGGCAGGGTAGCAACACAATCTTCAAACTCGGATAAGCGGAAAAGTTAAGTATCTGCATTAAATGCTTTATACAGCAATCTCGGTCTCACGTGCGCTGACACGTGTGGGAAACTTAATTACACGTGCACAGTCCCATTGAAATGTTAGCCCTTGGCGCTGCATTTCAATCAAAACACGAAAAGTGCAAAATGCAGCAAAAACACATACAAGTCTCTTGATGACAAAAATCAAGGAAGGTTTCACTCTAAGCGTACTCACAATTTCCGTGGCCTTTGCAATATGTAACTGCGTCACTCTTACAGCCAACACGCCTCACGAGAAAAACTTGAAAAACTATTTTTTTCTAGGAACTGTGGTTCACTGTCCACACCTTCACTTAGTGCTGTTGTCTTTTATTCGACTTAAGCCTCGATAATCTTCCGTTGAAGCAACTTTATCGAATGAGCTTCTCGATCACAACACTGCACTCACTTCTGTGTGCGACACAATCATATGCCGTGCTCTTCTTCGTCTCCCCCTGCTGCAATTACAGCATGCGCAAAAAACGGAACACTCGCCAAAATAAAAGTATACCAAAAATAAACTCCTTTCAAAATAATATACCCGTTACATTCCACCCTGCTAAACCCTGCCACTCCATTGACATCTCCGGCAGATTCATCTCTGAAACACAAAACAACATGTTAGAAAACATGACATTATAGATGAATAACTTGTTATTACCCAAAGTTACAGAACACTCTGAACTCTTATTTCACAACATAGTCACTTCTGTACTTCACAGGTAAGACACCCTTGTAAGACACCTAGGCTCAGAAATACTTTCTCTTTCAGCTTCTGAAACATCAGCATCATCGGAGTCATCTTGTACCCTCAACTCTGATTCTGCTATTACATTCTGATTCTCGTAGTTAACACCCTGTCTTATTCTCTCTGACTCCTCTTGACCCACCCTTGTGTGTGCATGGTAAGTGGAGTGTCGTAGGGTTTCATGAAAGCAGACAAAGTCTGACGTGTTGTGGGTGATGGGAACGAACAGTGCCGAAGCTGATCTCGGTGTACTACTTTTGTAGGACCCCCCTTTTCTGGTTTGACGGTAAACACAGGTATGTCTGAGTGGTTTTGCTTTAGCACTATATATGGTGTGTCTTCCCATTTATCCTGAATTTTATTTCTACCCCTGTGTTTGTGATTGCGCAGTAGCACCCGATCTCCAGGCCTCACAAGAGCTCCAAAGGATTTGCGGTCATAAATCCTCTTTCTCTTTCTGGAAGCCTCTTGAGATGCTGCGTTTGCAACCTCCACAGCCGTCTTCAATCTTGCATGATGACCTTTCACCCAGTCATCCAGGTTATCAACCTCATCCTCGTCTAGATCCTTTTCTCCAAAAACGTCCATTGGTAAACGTGCATCCCTTCCGAACATTAAATAGAACGGAGAATAACCAGTAGATGAATGGACGTGACTGTTGTAAGCCATTACCAGCTCTGGAAGGTGAGTCTTCCAATCTCTCTTCTTCTCTGGAGGCAAGGTTCTTAACAAGTCGTGCATGGTACGATTAAATCTCTCACATTGAGAGTTTCCCTGTGGATGGTATGGGCTTGTACGACTTTTTCCTATACCATAGATCCTGCAAAGCTCTTTGATCACATTGGCCTCGAAACATCTGCCCTGGTCAGAATGCAGGCGAGCCGGACAGCCATAATAAACGAACCAGTGCTTGAGCAGGGCCTTGGCTGTTGTATTTGCGGTCTGATTCCTGGTAGCAACAGCGACTGTGAATCTGGTAAACATATCGGTGAGAACGAGCACATTTTCATACCCTCCAGAAGGCTGTTCAAGCTGTGTATAATCCATGGCTAGGACCTCTAATGGAGCTGAAACATTACTGCATGTCATAGGAGCTCGAAGCCTGGGGAAAACGTCTTTGGCTAGTGTACATCTCTTGCACTGCCTTATCCAGCATGGAACATCTGCAGACATGGTAGGCCAGTAATAACTGCGTCTCATTAGAGTTAATGTACTTCTTTCTCCAAAATGACCTCCGTGTTCATGTTGTCCCTCATACACTTCACGCTGTATAGGCTCAGGAACAACCACCTGCCAGATCTCTTCCCCATCCCTAGGGTCCAGGATGCGTCTGAACAGCACTCCCTGACGCAACTTAAGACGGTCAAACTCTTTGGCAAGCTTTTTCATTTTAGGCTCCATATAACTGTGATGCATTTTACTTGGTCTCTTGGTATCGCATACTGCTTTATAAATGGGGCCGATCACAGGATCGTTCTTCTGCTGCTTTCCGATCTCGCTCCAGCTATACCCGTTTATTTCTCCTCTTATTGATGCTTGAACCGCAGCTTTACCTTCAGGTTCCTCTTGGTCAATCCTCTTGCCTGGCCACAAGCATGCTCTCACCTCATCAGCTCCTAGCCGGATGAAATCCTTTCCATCATCATCCTCCTCCGGTTCCTCCCTTGAGGGGATCCTCGACAGGGCGTCCGCATTTGTGTTGTGTCGGCCAGGTTTATAGCAGACTTCAAAGTCATACTCCGCCAGCTGCGCTACCCAGCGCTGCTCAACTGCGCCAAGATTAGTGGAGTAGAGGTACCGTAGCGGGTTATGGTCAGTAAGCACAGTGAACTTTGAATACATAAGGTATTCTCTAAATTTTTCTGTGATCGCCCACTTTAATGCAAGCAGCTCCAACTTGAATGCACTATAGTTTTTGTCATTCTTCTCAGAACCTCTTAGTCCTCTGCTTGTGTATGCCACCACACGCTCAATCCCCTCCTGCTTCTGGCTGAGGACCGCTCCCAGTCCGTGACTACTTCCATCAGTGGTAAGTCTAAAGGGCTCACTGAAGTCAGTATACGCTAGAATTGGTGGGGACATTAAACACCCTTTCAACTCATCCAATGCGGTCTGGCAGTCTTGAGTCCAAGTGAATGTTACTGAGGTCTTGCTTCTCTTTCCTCCACTTACCAGTGCATGTAGAGGTTTGGCAATTTGAGCGAACCTTGGGACAAATCTTCGGTAATAGCTCATAAAACCAAGCACTTGCCTGACTTCTCTCACATTTCTGGGAACTGGCCATGTGTCCAAAGCTTTAACTTTCTCGTTATCCACTTTTATGCCTTCTGAGGAGATCTGGTGCCCTAAAAACTTTACTTCAGGCCTTAGAAGGAAGCACTTGCTTGGCTTTAACTTCAGACCATGTTGTCTTAGCCGGTTAAAGACAAGTTCTAACCTCTCACAGTGACTTTCAAAATCTCTGGAGAAGATAATGACATCATCCAGATAGACCAGAAGAACATCGAAGGCCAAGTCACCCAG
This sequence comes from Cyprinus carpio, assembly GCF_018340385.1. Taxonomy (NCBI): domain Eukaryota; kingdom Metazoa; phylum Chordata; class Actinopteri; order Cypriniformes; family Cyprinidae; genus Cyprinus; species Cyprinus carpio. The sequence continues at coordinate 6,934,490 of NC_056584.1, read as the reverse complement.
CACCACACCCATCAGGCGCTGAAAGGTGGCCGGAGCATTGCACAACCCGAACGGCATCCTGGTCCACTCAAACAGCCCAAATGGGGTGGTGACAGCTGTCTTCTCCCTATCTTTCTCACTCACAGCCACCTGGAAATACCCAGCAGTCAAATCCAGTGTAGAGAATAGTTTAGCATTGCCCAACGCCTCCAAGGACTCGTCCACCCGTGGAAGCGGATAAGCATCCTTATATGTCACTTGATTCAGCTTTCGATAGTCGCAGCAGAAACGCACACTGCCATCTTTCTTCATTACGATAACTGTGGGTGATGCCCAGGGGCTACTGCTCTCTTTGAGGATTCCCTGGGACACCAGGTTCTGGACATGTCTTTTGACTTCTTGAAATATCTGTGGTGGTACTCTACGATGACGCTGTTTTATTGGTGGTGCTTCGCCAGTAGGGATATCATGCACCACAGCAGTGGTGTAACCATAATCTTGGTCATCTCTAGAGAAGACATCTCTGTGTTTTGATAACAACTCAGCGAGCCTTTCACATTGTGCTGGTGTGAGACCTTCATAATTTACTTCAACCGGAACTGGCGGCTGCATGAGTAAGTTCTTATCAGCCTGAACATTATCTTCCTTTAATTCTTTGACATGAAGTACACCGTCATCTTCCTCCAATTCAAGAACATTATTTGTGACCACCTCTTTCGGCTTAAAAATAGAAGCCACTCTAGATCGGGGTGCAATTCTAACGGTCTTTCCACTCAAGTACAGCATACGCACAGGGACCCTTCCACAGTCTGTTTTAGCAAGAACATGAGCCACTAAGAGTCCTTTCGACAAACTAGTGCCAACTGCAGGTTCTACCAGCACATTACTCTTCACCCTAGGTGACACTCCACAGCGGCCCTCAAGTACCTTCTCACAGCGGGGAGGAATAGTGACAGCTTGTCTTCCAGCAATCTTAACATACCCAATCCTTCCGTCAGGCCCTAGATGTCCTGCTTCCTTCTCAGCTCTAGCAAGTACCCTGCGGACTTAAGCTTCATCTCGCTGACTATACTTGTCTACCTTTTCCATCCCCTCTGCTGAGATAAACAGAGACTGCACTTCATTGAGTATATTCATACCGATGATTCCAGACACTCCTTTCATTTCCTTGACATCAGGACTTGTGTCAGTCAGAACGAATATACACTTACTAGGAAGCACTTTTCCCAGACATTCTACATCAGCCTGTAAGCAACCTAAGACAGGAATGTCTAGGCCATTGGCCGCTGTCAGTTTAACCCAGCATGCAGAGGACAACTTTAGCTTTTGCTCCCCAAAGTGCTGTCTGAAGTGGGATTCAGAGATGGTGGACACCTCTGACCCTGTATCTAAGAGGCACTTGGTCTTGACACCAGCTATCTTCACCTCAACAGCGAGACAATCCCCAAAAGCACTATCCTTCAGTTTTTCAGCAGTCTCATCAGCCAACCATTCTGCTGTGTGACATCTAATCAATGAGGGCCCTGGGCTTTTCTGTACTGCACCTCCTGAATCTCTCTCTGTAACTTCAGCGGACTCCACTATACACTGTGATGGGGCTGGTCCCCTCCCAGGCTTGCCACCTTGTGTACAATAGCGACTGGTGTGTCCAGGTTCACCACAAGAATAACAAATATAACGGCCTTCACTGTCTTTTAGCGGTTGATTCTTTGGACGGCTCTGCTGTGGTCTATCCCTTTCTTTTGCATGAACGATTTGATATAATTCCTCTTGACGAGCAGCTATTTTCTGAATTGCTTCATGCAACTTTTCTAAAGACATAGTGGAGGGAGCATCCTGTGCTGCAGCAGCATTCACTACCCCTCTGGCACGGGTACTGGGCCTGACATTACTAGAAGGCTGTGCTTTTTCCTCTTCTGACCAGGTAATTGCTGCTTGCATCAACTCCACGAAACACAAATCTGGCTCAGCTTTAATTCTGCGTTTCATCTCTCGACGCAGGAAGTCATCTTTTAGGCCTAGCACCAGTTGCTCTTTCAAAACCTTTTCTGCATCTGCCACTCTAGCTGGCTCTCGGCGCTGAACACGATTAAGTCTTTCCCGGAGGTCATATGCATAGGAGCGTATTGTTTCTCCTGTATTCTGAGAACGATCATAGAAGTCCTTCAGCCTTGTACCAATGGGGACTTTATCTCCATAAGTGTCAGGGAGAACAGTGAAGATGTTGTCAACAGACTCCTCTTTTCCGTCCATCATGAACTTCACTGTGGCTTTGGCCTCATCTTTTAGGTGCTGTTTCACCAGCTCAACACGATCCTCAGTGGGCACCCTCATGACTTGAAATGCAGACTTCATTGATGCCACCCATTCTTCAATACTCAGGTCTCCTGGTTTTGACACGCTACCAGTGTAATCAGGGAGCTTCCGGTCCCTAGGGATATAAATGGCAGCTGGGGTCGTTTGCGCAGAGGCCTGGCTCTCAATTACCACCTTTGCTAAGGATAGGGCTTCTCTCTGCTCTGCCCTGGCTTGGTCAAGTGCCCCTGCCTGCTCAGCAAACCTCCTCTGCATCTCTGCCATCTCTCTTTTCAGTTCCTGCAGCTCAGACATCTTCGTACTTGACAACAAACAACTTGTGAGCCTGTAGACGTGTGACTACTTAAATGTGCCTAATTCGATCCTGTTCGTGACGCCACTTTTGTAACGGGGGTATTAAGCCCATCGTGTAGGGGAAATGGATTACGGCTGCCCTGGAAGTTTGGACAACGAAAGGATCTTGGTCCCCGTTCCCCAACCTTTTAGTCTCGTTACACACTAACGCGTGTATGTGGTTTCTTACTTTATTGTGTCGGAACACTACTGATTGACAAGGGTAGGCTTCAGGTATGTTAATGTTACACTGTGGCTTCCTGAAGTGAAATTGCATACATGAGAGTACAGTGTCGTATGCTCCTCCCTCCCCAGATCTAATAAAATAAGTGAGACTTCCCTACTCCCTGACAGCTCTCATCAGAAAGATACACTGTAGATAAGTGTAAAAAGGAATTAAACTATTTATTCTTTCAGATTTCTCTTATGAATTATTTTTTCTATTTAAGAAATCAATTAACTGAAAATAATACAAAGAGTTTACAGTAATTGTGCTGTCTTTACAAATGCACACAATCACCTTCAACACATCAATTGAAAAAAAACAATCTTTCACTTGTTTAACAAATCCCTTATGAAACTTCAAAATGAGATCAAATGCAATTTTTCATCAACTGGTAAGCCCACAAAATCTCACCCTTTTTCAAATGATCACCTTCAAACAATCACATTTGAAAACAACAAAATAAAAAAAATAAACAATACACAATTAAATCTCACTTTAGAATGAGCACTTATATGAAATGTCCTTTCAAAGGTTTAGTCACAGTAACTTAATTTCCGTAGTCCACTTGAATTATCACAGTTCCCTGTTTATCAGTTCAGTCACTGAGTAACAAGGAAGAAAAATGAGAAAAATACCAGTTCGTAGAACGATGAATGAGAGTGCGTTGTCTGGACGTAGGGTGTGTTGAAATAAACTGAAGATCACAGTTTAAGTTCAAAAATTCACTCAGTCTTGTAAAAAATATCCCAAAGATAAACGGTCTCAAAAAGGATCAAACTGAGATGAATCAAACGGAGATGTCCCTTGGATGGCAGGGTAGCAACACAATCTTCAAACTCGGATAAGAGGAAAAGTTACGTATCTGCATTAAATGCATTATACAGCGATCTCGGTCTCACGTGCGCTGACACGTGTGGGAAACTTAATTACACGTGCACAGTCCCATTGAAATGTTAGCCCTTGGCTGCATTTCAATCAAAACACGAAAAGTGCAAAATGCAGCAAAAACACATAAGTCTCTTGATGACAAAAATCAAGGAAGGTTTCACTCTAAGCGTACTCACAATTTCCATGGCCTTCACAATATGTAACTTGAAAAACTACCTTTTTTCTAGTAACTGCGGGTCACTGTCCACACCTTCACTTAGTGCTGTTGTCTTTTATTTGACTGAAGCCTCGATAATCTTCCGTTGAAGCAACTTTATCGAACGAGCTTCTCGATCACAACACTGCACTTACTTCTGTGTGCGACACACTCATACGCCGCGCTCTTCTTCGTCTCCTCCTGCTGCACTTACCACATGCGCAAAAAACGGACCACTCGCCAAAATAAAAGTATCCCAAAAATAAACTCCTTTCAAAATAATATACCCGTTACATTTGCCCTAACTTGCCCTAACTTTGTTCTTTTGTTTTCTGTCAGTGTTTACTGGCCTTGTCTGCAGAAACACAATGCTCTCATGAATTTATCTGTAGGCATTTTTAAATTCTTCCATTATTAATGAGATTCGGAATATAAAACATCAGGTGGTGTTCTCATGCATATCACAGGGCATAAAACTGGCAGTGTGCTATTATTATCATATTATTTTTCACACCCTGCTTTATCTGAACTTTCGCACAAACATGAAAAACAAAGACCAGAAACCACGGTGAAACCAAGTCAATTAACATCCTTGGTAGATGTGTGGCAACATCTGTGAATATAATGCTCAGTTTTAACATTATGAGCTGCTAGGCTGATGAAGATAGTGGCAGAAGAGTCAATTGTCTTACCTAACAACTGTCAATCACAACAGACATGAGCACTTTGGGTCTTTACACTGTCTTCAGCAGACATTAACCAATTTGATTTTTTGTTGTTTTTTTTTTTTTTTTTCCCCCTTTCATCAGGCCATGATGGATTTTTGTAAATTAGAACTGTCAGATGAAATAGAGGAAGCCAGCTCATATACAATTTTCAGTCAGAGTTCCTCCTCTTGCTATAAAAATAAAAGCAACAAGCCTGAAATGTGCATTTTAAAGTGAAGAAGCAATCGATCAATTAGAGAGACTCATTTGAAATAGTCTGTGTTTAGCTCTCTCAGATCAGTAGCCAAGTGGCAGTAAGTGAAAATGTCCATTTCTAAATGTCACCATTGATCAGGTTAAAGCTTGAGATAACTGCTGTGGCAGATGATTAGTGCCACAACATGTATAAAGGAAGAGAGAGTGGTTGACTTCTGCAATGTACAAGCAAAACAGCCTGTTTAATAAAGGAAGTTCACCCAAAAAAGAAACACCACTTGTCTTCATTATTTATTGACCCTCAAGTTGTTCCAAATCTGTATTCTGTTTCTATGAAATATAAAATGAGAAATGAGAAAAAATCAGAGCTTTTCAACAGTTCATAGTGACCCCAACTGCCAAATGCCAATGAAAATGAAACAAAATACCATGAAAGTGGTTTTCAAAGCAAATGTTATTTGCATAAGACTGACAATGGTATGTAAATATTCTGAAAGCAACACAGGTTCTTACTTTTCTAAAAATTAAATATGCAGGATGGAGATTTTAAATCTGCAACAGAGGGGATGATTTTCAGCTAATAAAAGTCTGTGTTCCTATATATACACTATAGTATAGTGGAGTTTAATAACACACCAGCTTGGCTAGTCTGAGAGGTCAACTAGACCATCTGAAGACCAGCTTGTGTAGCCTGGGAGACCATTTTAACCAGCAAACCTGCTTTGGCTGGTTTAAGCTTGTCCATACCATTATGAATGTTCAGCATTAAAGTTTAAATATGATTTGTCTGTTCAGATAAATGCACCAAAAAATTACAGACGGGTTAAATGAAGATGCAGATTCCCTCTCTGACAGTAGAAAGCACTTTTATAAAAGCAGAAATACCTTTTACTCCGGGACAAAAGACATTATGTACATTTTTGTTTCTGACACACGCTAGTCACAGAGAAGAAAAAAACTCAAACAAAATTTACATGTTTTCAAACACCTTTTGCTTTGGTGTTTATCAAATAACACCTAATACAAGAGTACAGAGACAACAGAGTCAGTTCTGGATCGTTCTTCTCTTATTTTTTGTCACCTAGTAAAATACTCTATTCGCAAGCACCATCAAATCCAGAGTGGTTTTACAGTGGGTATAGTAAAAAATCCGCTCTCACACCTACTTTGGTGTCATTTTTTTTTTTTTTTTTTTTTTGATCGGTGCTCAGCGACGCTTCAAGTCAAACAAACAAACAAACACGTGCACATATTTGCATCGCTTTGAACGGTCCCTGTAGATCTCACCTTCTCATGCGCAGCCCCATGATTGGTCGATTACAATACCTGCATGTTATTGGTCAAAATGCTTTGAATGTTTTCGGCAATATTAAAATCCTGGCCGGGATGTGTCCCGTCTGAATGGCACATATGGCCACCCTAATATATATGTGTGCATGTGTGTGTGTGTGTCTAAAGTTTGGTTTTGTTAGTTTGGTATGTTGCAGTTCAATCATTTAGAATATAGTTTGAGATGTTTACAGTTTAAGGTTTTCTCAAGTTTCACACCATAACTACTTCCACATTTCACACTTCACACATAAAATATTTATATACTGAGATGGTTGTCACCATTGTAGTGTGTTTGGGTGGCAGAACTTTGGCAGTGGACATGGTGAATTTAATCTCCTTTTGGACAGGAAGGAGCATCCGTTCAGTAGGCTAACTGCAATGAAATCGCTGTTAATCCATTGCGCTGGTCTTATCTCACTGTTCAGTGCTAGCAGAGGCATACTGTGTGTTTACCAGAGATGCTGATGACTCACAAGCAAGGCTAACACAGACCACAAACAAAAGCACTCTTTTTCTCTCCTTCTAGCTCATGAAACCAACACATTCATGAGAACACACAAACACACATAGACACTTCTGTGGAAACAGAAACCCACATAGATGCCACATGCTGAAGCTGATAAGAGCAATGCAAGCTACACCTTGTGGTGATCATGCTTCAAACAGAAAACTCAGAAAGATGCACTCTAATGTACATTCTGAAATGACATCAAGAATTACAATAATTACTGGGACGCAATCATACTGCTAGACATGAGAGAGTTTGAAGTACTGAATGTAATGAAAGAAAATTAGAATCTCACTTTAAAGGGTCAAAGAATACAACCAGATACACTTGCCATAACCATTTCATAATCATGGTGCAAAATATGGTGAGACTGACTATAACTAACACTTGAACCATCACAGGGAATCAAAACAAGAAGTTGAGGTGGATTAAAAGTGAATAACCCAGACAGTGTGTTGAAACAAAAGGCTTGAGAAAAAAAGAAAGAATGAAATAAAAAAGGTTTCCTGTAATATTTACTCAGTGAAGCTGCAACAGTACTAACCTGAATTGTATACTCAAATTCCCACACAAATGGCAGTTACCACCTACCAAAAGATTGTTGCAGACCACAAAGGCCCATTCATGGCAGTGGTATTTCCTGATGGCAGTGGCTCCTTTCAGCAGGATAATGCACCCTGCCACACAACAAAAACTCTTGATGATGATTTGAGGAACATGACAAAGAGTTCTAGGAGCTACCTTAGGTTATGTTTACACTTTTCATGTTTGGTTCGAAAATGAACTCTGGTGCGATTGCTCTGTTAGTGTGGTTCGTTTGAGTAAGTTTGAACACTGGCATCTGAACCCTGGTGCGCATCAAACAAGCAGACCGAGACCGCTAAAAAGGTGGGTCTCAGTAAAACACCAAACCGTACAGTTCTCAACCAACGATTCGGCAAGCACTTGCTCTGCTGCTCAACTTAAAATGACAACACATCTTTAAAATGGTTTAACAACACATAAAACAGTTTGGCTAATGTATGTTTCTATCAATGGATACGCATTCTGGCTTCCCAATACATAACAACAACAACAACAATAAAAAAATGTGTACGCTGATTGGCCAGCTATCCAGTGCGTTGTGATTGGTATTAATGACTTATATATTGCAGAAATTACAAACAAAAAGCACAAAACTACTGATTATAATGACTTATACTGTCTTTTTACGCGTTGCATTGCATTGCGTATCACGCTGCGTAAACATAAAGTCATGTCTGGAGAAATGACAAACAACAAGCACTATTCTAAACTGCTCAAAACTCGCGTTTGAATCATCAGTGGCAAATTCTTTAAATATAAAATGTACTTACAGACTGTGAGTCAGAAGTGCCAGACTGTCCTTGCAAAGTTGGAACTGCCCCACTTTATAGAAACAGACACCGGCATTGTAGGCTACTCTCACAGGAAACAGTCCTCCTCCTCTGCAAAATGCGCTTCACACATCTGAATATATAGGTTGAACTGTTCCGGAACAGAGTTGTAAATACAACTTAACCACTGATTTCTAGCTGTGTCCTTTTTTGGAAGGCCAAACAAAGTAGTTTTGCTTTCACAACGTAACACACAGCATCTCAACAACATGGCGGCTGCGGCAACAGCAAGAATAAAATTTATGCCTTTACGTCTTTACGTGAACATTTGGGCGGCGTTATGCAAATCTTCCAACATCGTGAAGTAGAAATGCCTTGACTCATTTAAGCCTTGCCAGTTTAAATATAAAAGATCCAGAAGACGCAAATGAGAACTCTCGCGTGCACCATGAGAAGATTTGTGTGCGTGCTCATCCGAAGCGCCAAACCCGCGTCTCAGAATGTGTGCAAATATTGAGTTTGTTTTCAAGTCATGCTTGAAAGGACAAAGTCACACATAAATTATGTCAAAATGTCTCTCTTGGTGAGTATCCTACTGTAGCACACATAGTCGGTTGAACGTACAGTATCAGTGTACTGGATTGTCTTAAAGTGACAGCACTTTCTTAATGTTAATCAAACAACAAAAGACAAGGAAATTACTCACTGCTCTTGATTGAATAGCTTTTCTAACTTTAATAAGGATTAACCTTTAATTTATACAGTCAAATATGCAATGTTATTTTACATTTGATTACTTTATTCAATTTCTATACCAAACAACTGTTAGACTGAAAAAAAAACTCAAAAGCACTGTTTATTTTATGTGTATCTTTGCTCGTTGCATTTATTTGTTCTGTTGCTTGTAATTAGATTATTTTCTAAATTTGTATTTGACAATATAGTCCTTTTTTTCTCTTAACATATTACATACCGAACCGTACCGAAACCGTGAAATGGTGATACAAACCGAACCGTTAATAACTTAAACCATTCCTCCCCTAGTCTCGGTCTGCTTCCAAACGAACTCTGGTGTGGTTCAAAAGAAAAATGAACCCAACACGGACCAAATACTTCTAAATGAACCAAAAACAGGAAGTAATGACAATATGTGACGCTATGCGACTTGATTTGACAATGCAGAATGAGCAGTGTATCCAAAACAAAAGGAGCAGAGGGCAAACATTGAGCAACGAGGAGCCAAAGTGCCTTTTATGAGCTCTCCTTGAGTTTGCAGATCATAAGTACACGCAAATGAGTGTGCTTAGTCCAGCAGACGGCATTAGGTGTATTCGAATTAAAGCGGTGCAAAGCAGACTGATTGGTGAATGGGTACTTTGATGTCATACATCAATCAGTCTGTGCAGCGCCACTTTAAGTCAAACACAGCTTTTGTTTGGGGTGCTCGGTGAGTTCCATCACAAAATATACGTCATTCAACCCAACAAATCAGGTTGTGAACGTATCACTATGCCTTTAGGATAAGTATCTTTAGGTTCGCTGTCAAAAATGCCAGTGTGAACGCTAAGTGGACCAGGACCAAAAGTATCGTTTTCTTTTTTGGTCCGGACCAAACAAACCAAGGGAACCGAACTACAAGTGTGAATTCACCCTTAGTCTCCAGATTCCCCAGATCTCAATCCAACTGAGCATCTATGGGATGTGCTGGACCAACACATTTGATTCATGAAGGACCTACCTCACAACTTGTTCCTTATTTGGGCAGCATGACCTACATAATATCAGACAGGTGGTTTTAATGTTGTAGCTGATCAGTGTATAAATAATTAACACTACGTATAAAATCATTTAAAGGCTGAGTATGTGATATGTTTCAAAAACATTTTTTTTATGCTGGTTTATAGTCTTTTCATATCCAGGTAATCACTAAGTGGTCTAAATGTATTTATATCATCTATGGAAGGCAGAGGACCATAACATTTCCTCCAATCATATCCCTCGGTCCGAGGACTATGATAGGTTTTCCTGCCTGCCTGTTAATGTATGTACTTGCATACTGTACCTCTATGCACCCTGTTTGCACGGATATGATACGTCATCAGCACGTTCCATTACGCTGTTGTAGACTGAGCTGGAATGTACGGTGTTATTATTGTAATGTTACATGCTTTGTACTGTAATGTTTTCTCATCTGTGAATGAGACTTGAGGTAATCTGACAGCGTTGCATTCAGCCCTCCACCAATGCTGTCTCTCATTGTGTCGCTGGTTATTAGCCACTGGTCTTTCAAAGCTAGCCACCTTGTTTTGGAGGAGGCGTGACTTTGAAGAGTGATTTGCAGGGATCTCTTGCTTTCAAAGCTAGCTTGCTATTGGTAGCCTCTCTGAAATTGCCTATCACTACCTTTAGGATTAGATTCTTTCCTAACACCACCGTAGGACTATAGTTTACACGATCAGGATCATCTAATTGACATCATATTTATTTTATTTATTTTTTTCAGTGGAGCAGGCTGTTGGATAATCCACACGCCACAAGAAAATTATACAGGTGCATCTCAATAAATTAGAATGTTGTAGAAAAGTTAATTTATTTCAGTTATTCAACTCAAATTGTGAAACTCGTGTATTAAATAAACTAAATGCACACAGACTGAAGTAGTTTAAGTCTTTGGTTCTTTTAATTGTGATGATTTTGGCTCACATTTAACAAAAAAACACCAATTCACTATCTCAACAAACTAGAATACATCATAAGACCATTAAAAAAAAAAAAAAAAACCTTTTTAGTGAATTGTTGGCCTTGTGGAAAGTATGTTCATTTACTGTACATGTACGCAATACTTGGTAGGGGCTCCTTTTGATTTAATTACTGCCCTCAATTCGGCGTGGCATGGATGTGATCAGGTTTGTGGCACTGCTGAGGTGGTATGGAAGCCCAGGTTTCTTTGACAGTGGCCTTCAGCTCATCCGCATTTTTTGGTCTCTTGTTTCTCATTTTCCTCTTGACAATACCCCATAGATTCTCTATGGGGTTCAGGTCTGGTGAGTATGCTCGCCAGTCAAGCACACCAACACCATGGTCATTTAACCAACTTTTGGTGCTTTTGACAGTGTGGGCAGGTGCCAAATCCTGCTGGAAAAGGAAATCAGTATCTTCAAAAAACTGGTCAGCAGAAGGAACCATGAAGTGTTCCAAAATTTCTTGGTAAACGGGTGCAGTGACTTTGGTTTTCAAAAAAAAAAAAACGCAATGGACCAACACCAGCAGATGACATTGCACCCCAAATCATCACAAACTGTTTCTTCCAAATGAAATACAAAACTTGCTCTCATCTGAAAAGAGGACTTTGGACCACTGGGCAACAGTCCAGTACTTCTTCTCCTTAGCCCAGGAAAGACACCTCTGACGTTGTCAGTGGTTCAGGAGTGGCTTAACAAGAGGAATACGACAACTGTAGCCAAATTCCTTGACACGTCTTGATGCCTTGACCCCAGCCTCAGTCCATTCCTTGTGAAGTTCACTCAAATTCTTGAATCGATTTTGCTTGACAATCCTCATAAGGCTGCGATTCTCTCAGTTGGTTGTGCATCTTTTTCTTCCAGATTTTTCCTTCCACTCAACTTTCTGTTAACATGCTTGGATACAGCACTCTGTGAACAGCCAGCTTCTTTGGCAATGAATGTTTGTGGCTTACCCTCCTTGTGAAGGGTGTCAATGATTGTCTTCTGGACAAATGTCAGATCTGCAGTCTAGTGAACCAAACTGAGAGACCATTTTGAAGGCTTAGGAAACCTTTGCAGGTGTTTTGAGTTGATTAGCTGATTGTCATGTCACCATATTCTAATTTGTTGAGATTGGAATTGTTGAGAGTGAATCGGTGGGTTTTTGTTAAATGTGAGCCAAAATCATCACAATTAAAAGAACCAAAGAACCAAATGAACTTTTCCAAGACATTCTAATTTATTGTATGGTCCTCAACAATTGTTAAAATAATCGAGGAGAGCATACAAAAATAATAATATACTGTAAATACAGAAATCCTATCCTCCAGAGATTAGATTTCTCAGAGGCACTTTGAGTTACACGGAAAACATTTGTCCAGTTTCTGTACAAAAAATTTAATTAAATTAAAAAAAGTAAAAATAAATGCACAGTGTTTGATCAACAAATTTCCATAACCTCCCAGTTCCATAACTAATCATGTACAAAAAGAGCCATAAGACATTTGTCTGAGCTTGAGAAGTAACTTTATAATTTTTACAGAGAACAAGTTGATATTTTGCAGTTCAGTTTATACAACAGGTGTTGATTTCAGAGTAACCACTCTCGAGTTTTTAGGGAAGGATTCTTCAGACTGATTCAGACTGGTCTGTTTTTCTGAGTAGGGCTACACTAGTCATGCTGTATGTTTTCTGACTCACTGTGAAGAACTGATTTAGTCAGATTAACAACTGATTCAGATTACAGTCAATTGTTTGTGAAGGGCACTAGACTGGGTGTACTGCATGTGTGTGCAGCCAGTGAGGACAACTTATAGAAAGACATGCTTCTTACCATTATTGCATGATTTATTTTTTCCCCAACACATTGAAGCGCTGCCACTGAAAAGCAGTCCAGGAAATACTGCTTTAAATCATATTTTATGATCTACACTGGGACACCAAGTAATGGAGTGGCAGTTCCCAACATATGCCACATTGGTAGAGCTGTTTCCTAAATGGATCTGAATAAATGTGCCAAAAAAAAAATAATAATAATAATAATAATAATCAGATTTCTGCTGCCGTCTGAATAAAGCGTCAAGCTCTAGTTCATGATAGTACATATTCCTTTGTCTGCTCATACCCCACCTTCTTCTCTCTTCATTCCACCTCTGCACCTCTTCAGGCACCTCTGATTGGCTGTTGTGTCTGAGCCCTGATGACTTTAGAAGCATTAAATGCTGAGTGTCTCCTTCATTCTCTAATTCTCTTCTTTTTCTTGTCACAAATCTTCCCTCTTCAAACACAGCCAATTACAGAAGAAGCCGAGAATGAATCTAAATTGCAGGTTGGATATAATTGTTGCATTTCACAATTTGCATATGATTTCCTGTCCCTCTCCTTGATCTCTCACAGGTGGTGAGTTGCTTTTGTACCCTGTTGTCACAAACCTGGATAGAGACGGAGGGTTAGTGAAGCAAATGGTTTATTTACAGGATGCAGTATGACAACGATATAGAAAGTGACTGAATGGATGAAGCCCAGAGCTCTGGTGAGTAAGACAGTGGAAAACAACAATAGAAATTCAATGGAAAACTGCAATCAAAAAAATAGCAACATAGAAAAAACAAGTCAGACAACATTTCTCAAGAAACTAATCGAAGAAGTGAATGGTAGACCGGACGCAGGAGTACTGGCGTGATGATGGCTTTATCCAGGTGAGTGATTGCTGGGTGCAGGTGCAGGTGATCAGTACTCCGGCGATTGGGATCGGGAGTGATTAGGATCAGGTGCTGGTGATGATTGGGGTGGCTGTGACTGTGAGTTCCTGACACCACCCTCTTCTCCAGAGGCGGCTCCTGATGCCCTAATGCGACCTCGACCTCTGGGTGCGAGACAATTTGGATGTAGTCGATGGAATTCCTCCAGAAGCATGGGATCTAGGATATCGTCCCAGGCCACACAGGAACGCTCCTCTGTTCCATACCCCTCCCAGTCCAACAGGTACTTGAGCCGGGCACCCCATCGCCGTGAGTCCAGGATATCCTTAACTTGGTACATGGATGGTTGATCGAGGATCTCTAGAGGAGGGGGTTCCTGTGGTTCTGGGGCATCTGGAGTGGCAGGAGAGAAAGGTTTTAGTAGGGAAACATGGAAAGAGGGGTGAATGCGGTACCTGGGGGGTAGGTGTAGCCTGTAGGTGACGTTGTTGATCTGCCTCTCGACCGTGAACGGACCAATGTAGTGGGGACTCAGCTTCCTGCATTGCTGATAGAGATGCAGATCCCGTGTTTAAAAGCCAAACCTTATCTCCAGGATGGTAGACTGGAGTGGCGGCATGTCGAACATCCGTGAAGGCCTTGTGTCTCCGTATAGCGAGCTGGAGATGGATGTGAGCTGAGTACCACACTCTCTCACTCGCTCGGAACCAGTAGTCCACAGCTGGAATGTCCGATTGTTCTCCTGTCCATGGGAAAAGTGGAGGTTGATAGTCGAGTTTACACTGGAAGGGGGTGAGGCCAGTGGTACTCTGCCGAAGGGAGTTATGTGCATACTCGGCCCAGGGAAGGAAGCAGTTCCAGCTGTGCTGATCTTCTTGGCAGTATGCCCAGAGGTATCATCCGAGTTCTTGGATCTTCCGCTCAGTCTGGCCATTCGTCTGGGGATGGTATCCGGAAGACAAGTTCACAGTGACCCCCAATAGGTGAAAGAAGGCCTTCCACACCCGAGAAATGAACTGGGGACCCCAGTCTGCCACTTTATCCTCAGGTAGCCGAAAGTTTCGGAAGACCTGGGAGAATAAGTGCTCAGCCATTTCCAGGGCAGTTGGTAATCCTGGCAGGGGAATTACTTTACAGGCTTTAGAAAAGTGATCCACAACCACCAAGACACATGTGTTACCTTCAGATTCTGGCAGGTCAGTCACAAAGTCAATCCCCAGATGTCGGAAGCTGACGAGGAGTGGAAGACATAGCACAGACTGAGCAACTTTGGGAAGCTGACGAGGAGTGGAAGACATAGCACAGACTGAGCAACTTTGGATGTACCTGATGACATCCCGGGACATACTAGGCCACCAGTACCAAGTTCGGAGGAGCGAGAGGGTCCGTTGGCTGGATGTCCAGAGCCCGGTATACTGCGATTGCCGCTGGGACCTGGGGACGTAAATCCTCCCTTCTGGGCCTCCCAGTGGAGCAGGTTCGGACCGTGTCGCAGCTCTGATGTCCTCGTCCGAACTCCATATGATGGGGCTGATGATCATGGCTGGAGGAAGTATAGGCTCGGGGTCTGATGGAGTGTCAGGAGAGTGTAAACAAAAGAGTGCATCATCCTTGCAGTTCCAGTTTCCAGGGCGGTAGGTGATTTTGAAGTTGAATCTGGTGAAGAATGGCTCGCACACCGGTGGTGGAGGCATCAACTTCAACCACAAATGGAGACTCAGGTTTCGGGTGGTGAAGGATGGGAGCCGTGCTGAAGGCCTTTTTGAGTGCTTGGAAGGCTTCGTGGGCGGTCAAACTCCAGGACAGGGACTTGGGCTTTCCTCAAAGGAGGGTGGTCAATGGAGCTGTTATGTCGACTGAAATCTTGAATAAAGCATTGATAGAAGTTATCAAATCCTAAGAACCTCTGGAGATCCTTCACTAACTGAGAAACGGGCCATTCAGTGATGGCGGTTACCTTCCCCTGGTCCATATGGATACCTTCTGGGCTGATGTTATAGCCTAGGAACTGTATCGTGGAGCGGTGGAATTCACATTTCTCCAGCTTCAAGAACAGATGGTGTTGTCGCAACTTCTGTAGGACCTGCTTAAAGTGATGGCGATGTTCAGCCAGGTTCCGGGAATAGATGAGTATATTGTCGATATACACGATGACTGACTTGTGGAGGAATTTATTAACACCTCATTCAGAAATCCTTGAAACACAGAGGGGGCGTTGGCGAGTCCATATGGCATAACGCAGTACTCGTAGTGCCCGGAAGGGGTAATGAAGGCCGTCTTCCACTCATCACCTTTTCGGATACGAACGAGATTATAGGCGCTCCGCAGGTCCAGCTTGGAGAAGATGTGGGCTCCGCGGAGTTCCTCAAGGGCGGCAGGGACCAGGGGAAGTGGATAGGGGAGTTTGACCATCTAAGAGTTCAGGGCTCTGTAGTCGATGTATGGCCGCAAGCCCCGGTCCTTCTTGCCCATGAAGAAGAAGCTTGAGGCAGCCGGTGAGCTGGACGGTTGGATGAATCCCTGATTGAGAGCCTCCTGGATGTATTCCTCCATAGCCTTGCACTCCGGGATGGACAATGGATATACTCTACCCTTGGGAAGTTTTGCTTCAGGCAGCAGGTCAATGCAACATTCAAATCCAAAATGAGGTGGTAAGTGGGTGGCAGCCTGCTTGCTGAAAATATCCTGGAATGCCACATAATCAGATGGGTTCGTTGGAGCTACAGTACGCTCAGGGCTCTCGATGAGGGTGGATGTAACTTGACACACTGGTGATTTGAGTGATGGACGTGGAAGGGTGGTGAGACAGTGTTGATGGCAGAACTGGCTCCAATGAACAACCTCACTGGAATCCCATCTGATTTCTGGAGAATGTAGTGCGAGCCAGGGGCGTCCCAGGATGATATCCACCGTTGGTCCCCCCAGTACCAGGAAGTGAATTTCCTCTTCATGGAAGAGCCCTATGTTGAGGGTTAACCCTCTGGAGTCGATTAACGCGGATACGCGTTTTGTGGCATATTCTCCTGATAAGACAGAAAAGAACTTAAATTACACTTTCAGTTTTGATCGTACAGATAAGAGCAATACATCAATCGAATCTGTAAAGGGTCTACTTTTATTTGTATACACACATAATAACAACAAAACTTGAAACAGAATGCATTGTCTGCCACCTTGGTTCTGCGTGATCTTCATTTAGAAACGCGTCATTAAAATGAACCGTAACTCAGCAAATACTCAACACAGAGACATGAGAGATGGATCTTGTCTGGTTGACATGTCTACTTTTAAACTGAGCAAGTATTACTGAAATCAAATATTCTGTGATAAAGTAATCCATATGAAAACAACACGATGTCCAGTCTTTCATGTAAGAGCTTTATTGCCAATTATTTATCAGAATCAGAATCAGAATCAGAAAGAGCTTTATTGCCAAGTATGCTTACGCATACAAGGAATTTGTTTTAGTGACATAAGCTTCGAGTACACAGAGACAACAACAACAAAAAACAAATTGCAAATAAATAAATTGTATGAACAGTTGTGCTATAGATGACAATGGATTAGAACAGAGTAAGATGCAGAGATGTACTTGGATGGAGGGGTAACAAATAATTTTTTTTTTTCATAAGTGGTGAACATTTAACTGTTCATGAGGTAGATTGCCTGGGGGAAGAAACTGTTCTTGTGCCTGACTGTCCTGGTATTTGCAGCTCTGAAGCGCCGGCCAGATGGCAAAAGTTCAAAAAGGGGGTAACTTGGATGAGAGGGATCCAGAGTGATTTTCTGAGCCCTTTTCCTCACTCTGGATGTATACAGTTCTTGAAGGGTGGGCAGGGGGCACCAATAATTCTTTCAGCAGTCCGAAACCGTTCTCTGTAGTCTTCTGATGTCTGATTTTGTAGTTGAACCAAACCAGACAGTTATTGAAGTGCACAGGACAGACTCAATGACGGCTGAGTAGAACTGTTTCAGCAGCTCCTGTGGCAGGTTAAACTTCCTCAGCTGGCGAAGGAAGTACAACCTTTGTTGGGCCTTTTTAACAATGGAGTCAATGTGATTGTCCCACTTCAGGTCCTGAGAGATGGTGGTTCCCAGGAATCTGAATGACTCCACTGCAGCCACAGTGCTGTTCATGATGGTGAGTGGGGGGGGAGTGCAGGGGGGTTTCTCCTGAAGTCCACAATCATCTCCACTGTTTTGAGAGTGTTCAGCTCCAGGTTGTTAAGACTTCACCAGACAGCCAGCTGCTCAACCTCTTGTCTGTAAGCAGACTCGTCACCGTCATGAATGAGGCCGATGACTGTAGTGTCGTCTGCAAACTTCAGGAGCTAGACATAGGGGTCTTTGGAGGTGCAGTCGTTGGTGTAGAGGGAGAAGAGCAGTGGGGAGAGAACACATCCCTGAGGGGCACCAGTGTTGGTGGAGCAGCTGTTTGACATGAATTTCTCCAGTCTCACTACTAGCTGTTTGCCTATCTGTCAGAAAGCTGGTGATCCACTGACAGATAGAGCTAGGAACAGAGAGCTGGGTCAGTTTGGTCTGCAACCCACTTCACACTTTCATGTGTCCCTTCATTATATAAAATGTTACCACGCCCACACGCCGAGCGTGCTATTGATATTACAATTGTCTACGTGAAGTTCACGGCGGGTAACCACCCACTTCACAGCAAACAAAGCAGTGAGACTGTACTTCACGTTTTTTAAATGTTACCGTTTGCTTCGCGCTGAGAGGAATAAGACATAATTCACCTCAATAAGACCACTGAGAGGAATAAGATTTGGATTACCTCAGAAAGAAGAATGAAGTGGCTTGACCCAGCAGAGATCAAAAACATGAGTAAGTCTTTTTTATTATTAATCTACTTGTATAAGTTTTCATATAACTTGTACACATTTTACTAGTTAGACTTAGTCCTGACTAAGTGTATAATCAAGTGAAACATTATGAAGTTTCATTTACATCACCTCAATGTTTCACGATGCCAGGAAAGTTTTTATTTTTATTTTTTATTCATTTTTTTAATGTTCTAATGTATAACATAGACAGAAATATGATATAAAAGTAATATGAGGTATGTGCCAGGTATGTGATGTTCATTTATATATTTCAACATGACACAATACCAGTCAAAACTTTTAAACTTTTTAATGTTTTTGTAAAGATTACTCTTCTGCTAACCAAGCCTGCATTTATTTGATCCAAAATACATAAAGTTGCATTTGCTAAAGCAGTAATATTGTGAAATATTTTTTACTATTTTAATTAACTGCTTCCTATTTTAATATATTTTAAAATTTAATTTATTCCTGTGATCAAAGCTACATTTTCAGCATCATTACTCCAGTCTCACTCCAAGTGTAACAATATACACTGTACCATTCAAAAGCTGGGAGTCAGTATATATAGAAATTAAAACTTTTTAGCACAAAAGTGATGATAAATACAATAATCATGTTACAAACTATGCTGTTCTTTCAATTAATAAAATATATATAATAATAGTAATAATAATAAATGTTTTTTGAGTAGCAAATCAGAATATTATAATGATTTCTGAAGGATTATGTAACTGGAGTAATGATGCTAAAAATTCAGCTTTGATTGTTCCTAACAAACTGTTTAACTGCACTCGCAAGTGAATCTCAAGTTATTTTGTGGGATGATAAAATATATTCTAAATAAACTACAAACATAAAAATATAAAAATGTATTTTGTCCTCACATTCTTTATTTTGTCCTCACATTCTTTATTGTAACTCTTCCCTCTCAGTCACACACCTGGCTGAAAGGCATATTATGCAGCTCATTGTCCGGGCCTTTGTCTTCTCAGGTGTGAATCACAAATATTCACAGTCAATCACGCCTACGGCCCTTTCAAAACAAATAGGGTCTTAGAAAATTTAAATCAATCTATCGTTTTCTGTGAGTGAGTAAACAAGATGATTTTCACATAATTCTGAAGCAAAAATTCTAGGCTACAAGGTCCATGTTTGACGGTCTTGTGAACAAATGTTCTGTATGTGTTTTATGACCTTATTTCAGTGACTTCAAAATTATAGTTTTTCCACTAAAAAAAAAACACAATCATGTACATACATGCTATTTATATATTATTGTAGCCTAGTTTGTACTGATTACAGTGTTATTAGACTTTAGCCATGTATGTTTATAAGCAACTGAAAAAAAGCACAAAAGTCAGGGGATGTCAAAACATCTCCAGGCCTCCAAAACCCCTCAGACCCCAGAGGGTAAATGGAGGTGCCTGAAATTTCACCCGCCCACATCCTAACGGTTTTCCCTGAATCGTTTCCACTCGGAGCTCCTGGGCATGTCAACAGCACAGCAACTGGAAACAACTTAAGAGGCTGTGCGAGATGAAGTTGGCCGAGGAGCCCGAGTCAACCAGGGCTGAAAAAAAAACAGAGCAGTCTGGAGTGAGTAGTTGGACTGACATGGTGGAAAACGTAGAAATCACAGGGTTCCATTGATTAGTACTCACCGTAGGACATGGAGGCTTGACGGGGCAGGCATGGATGGCAAGATCAGGTGAGGCACAATAAAAGCAAAGTCCCGCCGTGAGCCTGCAATTACATTCCTCAGTGGATGGTTGGGTAGAATCCACTTACATGGGCTCTGTTACTGAAGGGCCTCTGGTGGGAGAGCCAGACTGGTGGGCGGCTTCGGCGTTTGGGCAGGCGGCTAGGTGTTGTGAAATGCGATTAGCTTTTATCATGAAGTTCTCTAATCTGATGGAATCCTCGTAGATCACCATTTGAGCACGGATCTGGGGATGAAGACCTTGGCAATAAGTGCTCAAGAGAGCTGCCTCGTTCCATCCACTAGCCGCAATCCAAAATTGGATGGTATATTCACTAGTCGATGTCTCTCCCTGACGCAACCACAGCAGTTAATCGGCGACGGAGATCTCATCCGCAGTGGAGCCGAATACTTCCTTGAAGTGATTGGTGAAAGCTTCATAAGAGTTATTCATGACACTGTTAGCATCCCATATGGCTTTTGCCCATTGCAGGGCGTGCCCAGACAGTAGAGAAATTAAGGCTACCTTTGTACGGTTGGTTGAGAATCTCTGCGGTTGCGCCTTGATGTACAATGAGACTTGTAATAGAAAGCCGCCACATCCAGCTGGTTCCCCCGCATATGAAGCAGGCAGCACCATAGGACTGGCAGATGCAGACTGGGGAGTGGATGTAGACGTGAGTGCTGCATGGAGAAGATTGCCCAGCTCCAGCAGAAGGTCTTTGATCCATAAAGTTGTCTTGATAGGTCCGGTCTTCTGTCACAAACCAGGATGGAGACGGAGGGTTAGTGAAGCAGATGGTTTATTTACAGAATGCAGTATGACAATGATATAGAAAGTCACTGAATGGATGAAGCCCAGAGGTCTGGTGAGTAAGACGGGGGGAGACAGCAATGGAGATTCATTGGAGGATGGCGATGGAGATCTGAGGGCAGAGAAAGAGCAAGTTAGAGAAGATAGGTCTGGCAACTGTTCGGCAACATGAACGGTAGACCAGACACCAGAGTACTGGCGTGATGATGGCTTTATCCAGGTGAGTGATTGCTGGGTGCAGGTGATCAGTACTCCGGCGATTGGGATTGGGAGTGATTAGGATCAGATGCTGGTGATGATTGGGGTGGCTGTGACTGTGAGTTCCTGACACCTGTTTTGTATCTAGTTCTTTACCATTTTTCCCCATCAGATTTTAACATAAATATTAAATAGTTTTACCAATAATGATTCTATTTCTCTGCTTGTTCTGGGGCTCAGAATATTTATAATTACATTATAGAAGTATATGTATATATATACAATTATAGTCTATATATTATTTAAATAATCAAGTTCACTTAAGGTTTGCTTGAATTATTTTTTACACAGACTGTATTTTCAGTGTTTTAATATTATACATTTATTTGTGAACAACGGGGATCACTCAGTGTTATTTACTTCCTAAAACTAAACTTAACTAACTAAAACCATTAAAAGTGTTGTTACTTGAAATAAAATCTTGAGGTCGATCGATTAATCGGCGCCGATAGTTGACTGCTGGAACAATAGGCAAAAATCCATGCTGATAGTTTTTCCAGGTTGCGTCCATTGCTGGAGTGGCTGAGAAGTTCCGCTGTCATTATACAATACAAAAGTGAGAGTGGCCTCTAGAGGCTGAATCACTGACACCACATGCTGTTTGTTTTGACACGTGACACGCTGCACAGAGCTGGACACTTGTGTACACATTATACTATAGTGCATGTTTTCATATTATTACTAGGTAACTAATTTGTTGATTAGATGCTGCATTCGTGGAGAAAATGAGAGCAGTATGTTTGCTATCAAGTCTGAGAGGATGTGAACATTAGCAACACCTCAAATGGTTAAAAAAAGTGACCAAAACATGCTGACTCAAAATGCTTAATGTCATGGTTGTTACCATCTATCTGCATTAGTTTATATCCAGCTGGTTCATTAATGGATTTGTTAGCAATGAAGTTGCAGATTTAAAGCTGTGACATGAGAAAGCAAACTGATATGTTCATACAGCTGAAAGAAATCCTGCTGCGCAGAGAGCCATTCACACAGTTTTACATTAAGGATCATGTGATGTGATTTCAAGTTTTCCTTTCTCTTTGGAGTGTTACAAGCTGTTTGTGAATAGATAAGATCCCTAAAGTTGCAAAGACTAAAGTTATATATATATATATATATATATATATATATATATATATAAATATATATATATATATATATATATATATTTTTTTTTTTTTTTTTTATTTTTTTTGAGCCCAACCGATATGGGTTTTTTATTGGGCTGATACCGATATCTGGGTGTAAAAACAGACCGATACCGGTATATCGGGCAATATTCTTTATTTGTAGGCTATATTATATTACAGTATGGTCAAAAGTTTGGACACTTCCTTAAAAGTGTTTAAAAAAAAAGAATGCATGAAGCTAGATTAAAATGTTTTTGTTTACAAGCAGATACCCTGTTCTTTCTTTGGATGTTTTGTATGTTCAGATATTCATATAACAAAATATATACAAACTAAAACCTAAATAGGGACATAGTAGTATACTTAAAGTTCACTTAAAGAAATCGTATGAGTATACTTGCAGTATAAAACTACTAAACTAGTAGTTTACTAACACTATACTTCAAAGTGTACAAAGTATTTAATTAGTAAACTATCAGTATACCTAAGTTCACTTTTAGTATAATTGCAGTACAAACTACAAACATAGAGGCAAACTAGTTGTGTACTCAAAGTTTGCTACTGTTATACTTAAAGTATACTTTTATATACTAGAAAGTGGGCCAATTTAGTCCCAAGGAGTATTGAAATAGTACACTTACAAGTATACCACTAGAACACTGATATTTGTATACTTCAAATTCCATGAAATTCCACGTTTAGTACAGTCAAAAGGGAATATTACTATTATTCTAAAATCTCTGAACACATAATGCTAACCTCTAACATCATTTGGTGAACATTTAAGTCTCTGTTTTACTTCACTAGACAAGACATTCTCTACCAAAGCTGTATGTGTGTGTTATCGATGATATTCTCTCACCTTTGGATAAATTTGGGTTGTTAAATCTAACTTTGGCTTGCATGATTTTCAGTCTATTGCAAAATGGAGAACACGTTCATCATCTCATGCAACAACACTCCAAGAGTCCAGACATTTTGGAGATGGCGTGAAATTTGTCATAGGTGGGAAGAAACCCCTTATTTCTGTAAGTAATGTATTTTCAGCATTTAGCTATTCTTAAGTGTCACATGATCAGTAATAAGTCACTACATGCTAGTTTCCACACTCCATTAAAAAAAACGCAACCAAACCCCAACAACTCCTAAGTCTATCAACTTGGGCTCCAAAGTGTGTTTTTTTCAACAGGATATTCTCTGGATGAATATTGTTATGAAAAACACTGTGCTCAATACAGTGCTGTACTGCATGTGCAGCCTGACGCATGTTGACCTGACCTGTTGTCTCATTCATTGGAGAATTATTGTTGATGAATTCCCACAAACTCTTGCAGGGATCCGGATACTCCATAATGAGAGTGAATTTTTGGGGGTGCTCAAACCACTTGTGCAGTTGGATGATGTGAGGGCTTATGGGTTCTTGCCTCATAATTAGCAGCAGTGCAACTTCTGTAATGAGAGTTTTGGGATGCCCAGCCTACAGAAAAGACATGACAAAAGGTTGGTTGGTTAAAACACACATCATTTTTAAAAGTGCCATAGAATGCAAAATCACTTTTATAAGGTGTTTGAACATAGTTGTGTGGACGCAGTGTGTGAAATCAACCTGCCTATAATGGTAAAAGTCCACCCACTCATTGTTTTATAATCCCAATAGATCATAAACAGTCTCTCCACACTAGCAGTTCCAGATTTCTCACTATTATGACGTCATAGTCGGGGAAAGTCCCACCCATTTGTGACAGAAAATAACAAAACAAAAATATTCAAACCAAAATAACATAAAAAAAAGCTAAAAAAAAAAAAAAAAAAAAATGTAGGCGCCAGATAGCGATCGCATCCAGAAACGCATGGGTGATAAGACATCTTTATAAAGACGCGATCACCTGTGTTTGCTCTTTTAGAGAATTGCTATGTGCTGAAGCACGCAGGGGAGCTAGCCACTGCACACTTCTGGTGTGGCTGTCTGTCCGGCGATGATATTGTACCTGCCGAATGACCGTGACCACCGCTGCTGTGCCGTAACACCCACACTCATTGGCTCTCTTTACCCACACTCATTGGCTCTCATTTGCTCGTTTAGTTACAACTCGAAGTGGATTGGTCTCTCTGGCAAGATCCCAATTTCATCTGTCATCCGATGTGACGTCGAGAGTGACCGACTGAAAGGGAACTTTGATTTATGTGATCTTTAGGCCCTGTTTACACTAATGTGTTTTTGTTTTAAAACACATAACTTTTGCTATGGTTACACCCATCGTTTATACTACCCCAGTGTTTTCGACCCTCGAAAATGCTGCAGACCCCATTTTGGTTTGAAAACTCTGTCGCATTTCAGTGTAAACAGACCAAAATGGAGACTTTTGAAAATGATGCCGTGGCTGCCCACTTTCACTCTGTGTATCCTTGACGACCGTGTAAACAATACAATCATGCACTATAGCTGTTGCTGCATCCCAATTCGCCTACTTATACTATGCCATAAAAGTATGTACTCTTTTTGTGAAGAAAAAGTACATGTTTTTGAGTATGTAGAAGAATAATAGGCAAGCTTTAGGACATACTACTTTGTCATAGCTGCTTCTTTAACGGATGCTCTGTTGCTTAGTTATGTGCATTCTGTCACTGTTTAAACTGCACTGTCAATCATCTTATCACAGTTAACATCATCCACATTTCGTTTAATTTGATTTTCTACCATATTGGAGAGAAATTAAGAGGTACGTCGATCTGCTAGTCAGGGGTCTATCATGCCGAGAACTCTGCTCATGTGTTTGCATAATGATGCATTTGATGACCAAACGTATCATTATAAAATTCACAGTGTTGCTGCAGATGAAATATAATGTGGATAACATTAAATAATTTTTTTTTAATCAGGTTAGACATTGATTATTTATCACTCAAATCCGGAAGTATCACGTTGCTATGCCAACACATTTATAGTGTTGTTGCGCTCTCATGCTAGTTAAATGTACAATACCAGAGGGTTAAACAAATTAATAATCTCTAGCCTTGCTAGCAAAGTACTATTCTCAGCATTTAAAAAACACTTGTAATCCTGTTTACCACATCTACCAACTGAGGTAATACAATTTAAAAATAACGTTACATCTGCTGGTGCCACCATTTTTTTTTTTTTTTTTTTCAAATAAATGATGGTTGTTTACGGTGACTTTTGAGAATTGTGGGTTATCTGTAGCAGCGAAGGATACACCTCATGCATCCTCCAAATTCTTGTGAAAGAAGGTCGCATTCAGGGTGCAGCTTTTGAAATGAGATACACAGCTATAGTTGTACCTGCATGAATGGTGAATGGTGATGTGACATGCTTTTTCGTATGTCTAGTGTGGACGGAAAATGTTTCTGAAATGCAATGAAAACGCCAGTGTAGATGGGGATCATTTTCATTTTAAAAATCCGTTTTAAAACAAAAATGCACTAGTGTAGGGCCTTAGTCTGCCTTCTAAAAATTGCCATATTTCATAACAAGGTACCTTTCAGTGATACTGTGCAATTTAGAGGAGTGTAGGTTGGTCAGTGGGGTAACAACTGTACCTGCATCAGTATTGTATGTGAATGAGCGAGTTACTCATTTACTGACTGAGCGATGTTATTTTATTTTAGAGATATACTCATGAGCTGGTTTTTAATTGTTATTTTTTTTTTTTTTTTTTTTAAATTAAAACTTTTGTTGAATGTTTTAGAGATTAACTGTTCCTAATTTGAACTCTTAATCTTAATTTTTCATTGATTTACTGATGGACAGTGGGCTATTAAAATCCTAGATGTGATATATAATAAAGAACAGGAATAAAAATAAAGAGCTGAAAGAAGAATGGCATCTTTCAAGACATTTTGCCATTCAAAATCATATATTTTGACTATTTTAGAGCATTACAGATGAGTGTTTCTACTGTACTTGACATGGGTACAATTGGAACAAAAACACTTGTCTTTATGAACTAACTGTGGGAAATATGAACTAGGGTACTACTGATCTATGAAAAGAAATAACACATAAAAAAATATAATAATAATAATGCACATTTTAACTAATTATTCATGTGTGGTACTGTAAAAAGTAAAAAGTCTTCCAACTGCACACGGTCTACCCAAATATAGCACTGAACAGTTTGTGTGATAATTTTATTCAAATAACTGAGAATTGTCAATTCTGATAAAAATCTCTAACAACATTATCCAAATTGAGTACCTTCAGTGTTCTGCTAATGCATTAGAAGACCAAAAGAGCAAAGCAGGATAAAACATTTGAGAGGATTGACTGCATGAGAAAAGATTGCTTGTATAATGCTTTGTACTCTTATGCAACTAAATCATCAGGGCATTTATCATTTTTAAAGTTCATTATTCTCTGAGAGGGCACACAAAGTGGACAGCGAAATAGAGTATAATCTCTCATCTCCTCTTTGCCCTGATATAATTGCTCATTTGGATGATAGTACAGCCAATCACTTGACCAAACACTCTGGCCCACCACATTATTGAAAATATTGAGCATATCTTAAATCTACACTGTAAAAAGATTACTGTGAAATTTACAATTAACAAGAAGTGAGTTGCTGTAATATTTTCCACAGTATGCTGACTGTAAGATAATCACAGTTACTATCAAATACTGTATTTTTTTTTATTACAGTAAAAATCACAGTACCATAATTACAATCAGAGTAATAGAATGCTGTATTTTTTAACACAGCAAATACCATCCTACTGTAATGAGCATTACTGCTTTAATTGTGTACTATAAAAGACACTCATTTTGCCACAAAAATAAAATGTCAACTTTAAAATGTGAAAATACATAAAAATGGCATAAAAATATATTTCAATTTAGTATTTTTCAGTCTGTAAACATTTTTTATTTTGCGTGTTTTACTAAAAAAAAAATATAATTTTTAACTATTAAATCTTTTGTGACCGACTCTGTTCCAGTATAGGGTATATGTCAAACATGACATGACAAACCAGAAAACAGTTCTTATTACTGCCGCTGTTCAGAGAATGTGTTAAAGGCATTAGAAAAACCGAGATAATTTATTTTGAGGTAAAAAGCTAACTTAGCTAAAAGTTAGATTGTTTTTAGTAAATTTCTAACTGCATCTGGCAGTGGTGGGTCCTTGCATGTGCAGCTGCCTAGTGCTGCTTTCTTCTCCTCTTTATACTTAATTTTTAAGCAGTTTCTATAGCATGATATATGACAAATATAGAGCACACATAATGTTACGTGATCCGTGTTATGAGCGAGGACGAATCTCTCCACTCGCAAGCGGATTTCTTTCACTCACACAAAACTGGATGTGTGCTTTTAAATATACATTGCTCTTCTATGAATTGGCTCTGCTCTCGCTCAGATATTGTGTGTACACGCTCAAACGTTGTCTTCATCACTGAAGACCAGAAGAGCTTTTTTTTAAATTCAAGTGAGGAGTAGGCTTATCTCACTAAATGGAAGCAAGCTGATTATAGTCAGCCTTCTCTAGTTATTTTATTAATAGCCTACTTATTTTAGTTACAGTAAGTGCTTAAATTGTAAATATATTTATTCGATTATTTTACTTAGTGCATTTTGTTGATTTTGTATATAGTTTTGCAACTAACAGAAATAATCACTGAGGGTGCTTCTGAAATTAGTGAGGGTGCTCTAGTCTTAATGCACATTTTCACATATTTTGTCCCGTCTATGGTTATCACTATGTAAATCATTGCTACTTTGAGAGTGAACCCTGCATAAATATGCAGACGTCATTCCCGAAACTTTGCAATGTGTGTGTGACCGAAAAACAAAGTTCTACATTTTAAATGGATTATAGACTAGAAAGCTTGCAAAGAGTGCTCATAATCACTAAAAAGCTGTCACTCTTTGTTTAGTGAGTGTATAAACAATATATTATAACATACATTGTGCCGCAAAACTGCAAACCATCACCCCCCATCCCCCTCTTATCTCTTCCTTGTTTTGTGTCCTACTTTAAGCTAAAATCACATTGTATCAGTCATACATTATGGATGTCTGGCCAAAATCTTAAGAGCATCCTGTTAAGATGTTAGTTGATACAAAGCCTTAAAGGCAGGGTGAGGAGTAGCTTCACAAACGATTTCACTTTTGAAAGTACACTTAAGTGTAGTGGCTCAAGGGAGAAATGAAAGGTTTAAGGTCTGTCTGAAAAAGGGGTTTCAGTCTCAGGTTATCTGAGGGCACGAGCCAGTTGTTTTCCATCGAGTCACAGTGGAATATTTCTATTCTTTGAGAACTGCAATGGATGAGCATGCAAGCATGTTTGTCATCATCATGTTGTCATGCTTCAGTTGTGCATTTGCAAATTTGTGTTTTAGACACATGACTGTGGAATATATACTGTTAAATGATCCCTAAGAGAACTACAGGTTTCTTTAGATTATGAGATAACCCCTTAACACTTAAAGGGACTTAATGGGAATGTGGCCCATTTTCCAGGGGCAGTTTTTGTTTTAGGTGTCTCTAGCTCAACCTAGTTTGAGCTTTCCTTAAAAATATCTGTATTTTTACTGCACATTCAAAACATCTCACAAAGAATAACATGCAATGTGTCAGATATGTCATGTGCTTGTTTAAAAAAAATAGTGTCCTTGTATACACAGTGTATAATTACGATTTTGAATCCAACAAGATCACACCTGCTTGGAATTTTCAAGTAATCCTGGAAACCTTGATTAGCTGAATCAGGTGT
Organism: Cyprinus carpio; assembly: GCF_018340385.1. Taxonomy (NCBI): domain Eukaryota; kingdom Metazoa; phylum Chordata; class Actinopteri; order Cypriniformes; family Cyprinidae; genus Cyprinus; species Cyprinus carpio. The sequence goes on along the minus strand of NC_056584.1, from coordinate 6,905,533 downwards.
GTTTGATTAGGGTTGGAGCAAAACTGTGAAGAGCTGTGGACCTCCAGCAATTAAGATTGAGACCACTGGTTTATTTAGGGTGACCAAACTTGCCATTTTCCCAGGACACGTCCTGGCCAGGATTTCTATATTGCCTATAATATCCAGGTTTTGGCTTTGGTTTCCTGTTTTCATACTTAATGAAGGTAATGATCATTTGACCAATAACATGCAGACATCGTATGTAAACGACCAATCGTGGTGTGTGAGAAGGTGGGATCTACAGAGAATGGTCAAAAGCGATGCAAATACATGTACGTATTAGTGTTGGACTTGAAGCAGCACTGAGCAGACCGATCGGTGTATGACATCAAAGTACCGTGAGAGCGATTTAAAAGCACAAGAAGCCGACTGCTCTCTAGAGCTCTCACGGTACTTTGTCATACAACAATTGGTCTGCGCAGCACAAACAAAGCCAAAACGTGGATATATATAGAATATAGAAATCCTGGCCAGGACGTGTCCTGGGAAAATGGCACATTTGGTCACCCTAGTTTATTGTATTAGTAGACTGCAGCCTCTCCCCCAGACAACCAGAGCCATCAGAGGAGACCACCTCTGGTACAAAGCCCAAGAAGGACAGGACTTCTCATTGATCAAAATGAAGTTTTTGCCCTTCACCCACCAAGAGACTGATTCCTAAGATTTGGCCTGTGACCACCAAAAAAAAAAAAAATCCTTATGATTTTCTAATTTACATTAGATATTATATAGCTGATTGCAGTTGATAACAAATAATAGCTTGCGTATTTGTTTGATACATAAGGTTCTTCACCTTATTTGTTTCAGAGTAGCAACAGTTTATCTTACCATAAGATAACATAGCTCTGACATAGCAACACCCAACTGAATCACTTGCATTTTATGCATCTTTATTCCTTTTTCATTTATGGTATTCATTTAGTAGCTGTGATTACTCTTGTCTATCTTTTGTTATAAAACGTATTTTATTACACTTGTGTCTTCCTTGTGTTGATAATACAGTAAGAGGTTCTAAAAGTTAGATATCCCACCAGTCTCATAACCCACCTTAAGTGATACGTGCAGATCCAAAAATCATCACGCCACTGGGGATGTGAGTACCCACTATTTCGCCTCCCTAGGTTGGCGAAAGCAAATTCACTACAGAATTAAGTATGAACAAGAATCAAACAAAATAAAACAATACAAAAATAAAAAAAGAACTCAAAAAATACAAACAAAGCTAATAAAAAAAATATAAAACAAAACTTTATAAGGGAGACATTTCTTATAAAAATAAAAAAAAACACACCACGGAGCAGAAGGTGGTGATGATGCACCTATTACACTGCTTGCCAGCTGCCATTAAAAACCAAGAAGAATTTTTTTTTTTTTTTTTTTTTTGTGGTACAGTATGTAAGAGAATGCGGCTGAGTTAACGTTTTGTGACCATATGTACTTAACATTTTGGTTACGTTTTGGATTGCTTACCAGGTTTGATCTTTTTCAGGTGACTAGAATTCTCTTCAGGTTCATACATATAACTGTATTCTAGATTTTATGTCTAAAGTTGTTGAGAGTACTTCAGTGTGTTTATGTAATTCCACCATTGAAGCAGCACATTCTTGTGGGATGGAAGATGACTGAGTTAGTGGAAGCGCATCTATTTGTGTTCTGTGCAATCTGAGGACTTTTCAGAACATATTCAGCACTCTGCACTTTCAGTTGAGACAGCATCTTGCTCGTGGGCCTAAATGATGGAAGAGGCATTTAAACTAAAGAAGCAGTAGATAAAGGGAAGGGAATGGAAGTAGAGCCTTGTACCTGCAAACAAATAAAGATACTGAGGGGGGAAACTGGAAAACACATTTTCAATCAAAAGAAATGACAGAATGTAAAGAGAAGTAAACTAGGATTTAAGTGGTGTTATAATAGAGTTTGGTTGTATGTTAGTAATTCAGAGCTTTGGTTCTCTCTCCTCTTTCTCCAGCCATTGGTAATGAAAGACAACATTTCAATGTTGACAAGCATTATTTATCCCTCTAACGTCGCTTTAAAGCTGCTAGGGCTCAAATGCCAGCAACCGCCAGCAGTAAATCATATTCCTTGGATATGAAAAGCAGCTAATTCAGCAGTGACAGTTTGAACCAGTACTGAAATTTCACAGAGTTAATGTTGCTAGTCATATTACTGTGGAATACGGAAACCCCCTCACAAGGAACCAACTTATTCTTTTATTCATAAAAAAAGATTACCTCAATGAGGAACAGATTATCGATGATTAGTAGTTATTGTCATATTTATACAGTGTAAACATTAAACAGATCCAGTCATATTAAGCCTTACATTTAAAAGAGTGTCTAGTTTAAAGTCAGGTCATTGCAACTTATTTTGGCAAAGAACCGAAATTTAAAGTCAGTTCATTTAGATGCCATAACTACACCATTTGTTTTCTCCATTGACATCCATTTAAGAGTAGAATTTATTTATTTATTTTTTTTTTTTTTTTTTTTTTATTATTATTATTATTATTATTTTTTTTTTTTTTGGGGGGGGGGGTTTTATTTATTTATTTATTTACTTTTTTTTTTTTTTTTGGGGGGGGGGGGGGGGGGGGGGGGGGGGGGGGGGGGGTCTGTTTTATTTATTTATTTAATTATTTAAAAAAAGTCTATTATGCTAAGGCTGCATTTATTTGATCAAAAACAGTATTATTGTGAAATAATTGCAATTTAAAACATTGTTTTCCATTTGAATATAATTTAAGATGTAGTGTGTTTTCCTGGGACGCAAAGCTGACTTTTCAGCATCATTATTCCAGTGTTCAGTCTTACATGATACTTCAAAAATCATTCATTCATGCTTAAGCAACATTTCTTATTATGTTAAAAACCGTTGTGTTGCTTAATATTTTGTGAGAAATAAGATGCATTTTTGATTAATAGATTTTTTTTATTTTATCTATCTGAATAAAACTTTTTTTGTAAAAGCTTTTACTGCAACTTTTGATACATGTAATGCATCCTTGCTGAATAAAACCATTAATATAATTCCATTTAATGATATCAAACTTTTGAACGGTATATGTCATTAGATTACAAGTGAATGTTTTACCAGCGACAGATTCTTTTTAAAAGGACTCTTAAAACCACTAAATGGACATTTTTGTCACAACTCAGGATAGTTACTAGTGAAGTGTTTGGGACTGTCAGCATGTCATGATATATCTCCCTACAATTGTTAGTCACATAGTCTTTATGGTTTCTTACCTTAGTTCCTATGAACAAAGATGACAGATTTCAAATTTCATATTTGAGGGGTTCTGTGCCTGGGGTATAGGGCTTTCTTAAAATGGGAGTTTCATATTGTATTTTTAATGAACATAAACGGATTATTATTATTATTATAACTGATCTAAAATCAAGGCTAAGGAATCATCCATTTTTAAATTTCCTCCAGGCAGCACAGACATCTTTGACTCACTAAAGCAATGATGTGCACAGGGAGCCCCTGCCCCTTTAATCACCCCATCCTAACCCATCCCCCACCCCAGACCGTGACTGTGCCATCATAATGCCTCTGCTCCTTAAAGCGTTAAAAATAAAGCCAAAAGTATAAATAAAAATGAAGAATGGAGTGAACAAAAAAGAAGCAAAGGGCTATAAGCAGAGTTAATATTTTTGGCAGTCATTCAGGTCAGGTTCACATTTAACCACCTACACAACCTGGCTAGAGACAGGGCAGAGATGAGTAGACACAGCTATGTATAACACTGTCTAATTATTTCGATCTGGAATAAGCTCGTATTGAGATGTAGCTCATTAATGTGTGACATGACCGTGACAAGGATGCACCAGGCATGGTGAAGAGGTAATTAGTGGTATGACGAATCCTCATGGATTTCTGTTATGAGCATAATTAGCGTTCAGGGCACCAGTCTGACTGACCACACGCCACCACTCCAGCTGCCCCTCTCGAGACGGACCCATTGTTATCTAGCGAGGGCCAAACTCTTAACCCCACAGTAACAATCTGTGGAGGATACTGAGAGATGTGATCATGCATGCAAGCTGAGAACTAACAATTACCCAAAAAGTGCCAGAGTCAACTGCTATTTGTTTTGATATAAACCTTGCATAAACTCTTCATAAAAACTATAAAAAAACTATTTTAATATTTAACTTAATTCTTTTTTTTCTGAAGTCTTTTTTTATGCAAGAACAGGCTACTGATTGCTACAGTAAGATGAAGACAAGCTCTCGGCTTTTGAACACAGCGCAGACTTGTAGGAGGTTACACCCCTGTTGGACATGTCAGTGCAACCTGTGCTTTTCTCTCAGTCACAAACGGGATATGGAGAATGTGAGGAAAAAGTCCATTTCAAAAATCAGCATGAATAATTACAGAGTACTTTCATCATGAGAACCCCAGACATATGTGAATAAATGAGGCTGGAATATTAATTATGAAATAGTTTGAATGCTTGCCGAAAGTAATCTACAGGGCCAGTCTGAGCGTGCCAAACTGCTCAAATCTACAGTTACACATGATAATGGTAATTAAGTAATATCAGCATTATTGTAAGATGAAATCAACAAATATTTATGAATAGCATTGGGATGAAAATTATAACAATTTCTTCTGTCTGTGAAATTTGACAACACAGTCAGGTCTTATTTTGTTTTCTGTATTTTTATTTTTTATTAGTTTTATTTATTCATGAAGAACATCCTTGAACAACCTTTCTTTTAAGAACAAACCCTCTAAGCCCTTCTTAAATGCTTAACTAAGAAGGAAATTATAAAAATAAAGGAACAGATAAAAGGACAATTTAGCCAAAAATTTAAAATTCTGTCATCATTTATTCACCCTCTTATTTCTTTTTCCATGCAATTACAGTAAACAAGGATTGAGACACCAAAGCACCATAGAGAAGAGTGATTATTACACATTTATTCGTTTGTATTCCACATATTTGGAATGACATGAAATGAGTAAAAAAAAAAAAATGACAGATTTTTATTGAAATGTTTTTGCTCTCTATCATGACACACCAAGAACAGATCAATGTTCTCTACAGCAAAGATTATTTACCCTTACAGCTCAGTGAACAGTGAAATCATTAGTTCTGCTGTCCAGCTCTGTTTTCATTACATTTCATCTGCGAAAGAGACAAAAATGCAAGGGATTTTCATTAAGAAAGGCTAGTTGATCTTATTTTCTCATATTGTGCACAGTTGCTAAATGATTTTATTGCATACATCTGCGGTAGATCTCTTATAGATCTCTTCAGGACAGATTCAACATTATGAGAGCTTAAAGCATTCCCTCATGCCCTCATGCAGAGCTCCTCAACCCAAGTTGGAGGCATCTGCCAAGGGGCCACGGCTTTGATGCAGCAGTGGGTTACCCTGAGATGAAAATGTCCCAGGCGTCAAGCATGGGATGGGACATGGGCTTTCAGCCAGTAATGAAGGGGCCACATGTTGAGCATTCCAAGAGAATGACAGAGGAGAATGACATGAGGCCGAGCAACCTCTGGAAAGCCCTGAGGGGACATGAAGTCCCTAATTTGAATGATGCCACTAGTCGCTTAACAGTATGGGAGTGTAATCCATGCCTGCATTTGGGCAGAATCGATAACTGTCCCCAGAAAGACCACTCTCTGGCTGGGAGACAAGGAACTCTTGGTTAAATTGTTTCTCAACCCAAGGTGCAACAGGGGGCTGAGCAGCAGCGACCTGTGAGCAATAAGTTCCTGTTCTGATCTGTCTAAAACCTGTCTTAGAGTAGAAAGAGCCGCATATATGCACTTCATAAAAGTGTGTGGGGCCAGGGACAGTCCTGGAATGACTGTGTACTGATAGTAGGAAGTGACGCACTGCCTGTGATGACTTCTGTGCCGCTGTAAACCACTCGGCAAACCCATCCATGGCAGGGCCAAATAGTTCCTTAGGAGAGACTTGCTAGTCTAGGAAGGCAACCTTGTCAGCATCACTGATCACTGTCAAATTCAGCCAAAGGTGGGGTGCTCCAGCACCACCAAATTAGCCACAGCCTTGCCGATCGCCTGTGCATTGGCCTTAGTAGTGTCCAGAACCAAGTCAGTCGTGGTGTGCATCTCTCTAAAGGCATCAGAACTCTGGCCGGACTCGTCCATGGTGCAGAGAAGTTTGGCCTGGAGAACTTGAAGTACCGCCATCATGTGAAGCACTGAGCCAGCCTGGCCAGCCGCTGAATAAGCCCTGTTTGATAGGGGTGATGGTAGTCCTGCAGGGCTTAGATGGCTGTGCATGGGCTTTCAACCCCAGGGACGATGGAGGGCACAGATACGCAGCAACCATCTCTTCCAGAGGGGGGAGCTTGCTATAACCTCTTTCTTCAGTGCCATTAACAGTGGTGAGAGTGGTGGTAGTAGAATACATCCTACAGTACGTCCTGGTGAGTTCCTGGTGAACTGCTGGCAAGAATGGAGAACTATCCCTTCAGGTACCACTAGTTACAATAATAATATTACTTTTTGCAGTAACTAGTAGTGTAACTAATTACCAATAAGATTTCATTAATAATATTACAGTTACCATCCATAAAACAGCTCGTTACTTAGTTACTTTTGATGCCTCGAACCCTATAGTGATTTGAAATCCAATAATTCCTAGATTTTCATAGTTTTCACAACTTGCACAGGCACATGAAGTCATCAGTGTATAACCTGAATGCACTGTAAGCCACTTTCAGCGTCTGCTAAATGCATATTTGTAAATGTAATCTCTAAATTTGCTTGTTTGTTTGTATGTTATTAAAACCACCTATCTTGTTTTCGCCCCAGAGGAATTGTGGCCTTTCTCTTTCAATCTCACTTGCATATTTGGTCCATAAAAAGTTATATTTATCCCCTAGACATCTATATTTTCTTCATTACAGTTTGGCTGATTGAATGAATTTGAAATAACTTTTAAAAATGTATTGTATCTTCATTTTTGTGCCAGACTCTTTTTTATGTACTCAGGAATGAGCTTTTCATAATGTATAAGGTTATGAAAAATAAAAACAATGATATGTTTTGTTGTTGTTGTTGTTGTTTTTGTTTGTTTTTTCCCTGCCTGGGAGCAGCCATTGTTTAAATATTATTTTATTATGTTTGGATGAGGTCCTCATTTAGCACAAGACCATACTAAAACCTTTTTTTTTTTTTTTTTTAATGATCTCTCTACCATTAAATCGCTTTTTAATTAAAGCAGATTTATAATCAGGGCTTTCTATTTGCTATGGGTAATTAAAGCCCATGGCAGGAGCTGTAATTATCAGTCTTTAATCATTGCTTTGAAATTGAATACTGTTCAGCACATAGTTCATATCAAAATAGTGAACTGAATGAGGGATAATATCCCCTATATTCAAGTTCATGCACAGATCTGGGCCAGCAAGTGTAAATGTCACTCACAAATGTAAGCAGGGGACTAACTCAATGAATAAAGAAAAGAGGCGCCCTCTAGCTGTCATCTCTTTTCGTTTTATGTCTATACTTTTACTTTTACTCCAGACTGCATGCTCAAGGTTTGAAGGTCCACATTTTAAGTTACAACAAAACTGTGATCTATCTATCTATCTATCTATCTATCTATCTATCTATCTATCTATCTATCTATCTATCTGTTTGTCTGAGGTAAATCATTTTCTGCTTTTCCAGTGTAGCCTATGTCCCAACAATAGGCATACAAATATGTACAGTATACAACTCTTTAATAAAACAGTGTTACAGAAAAGGTGGCACTTTGGTGACATGTTATCATTGTAATATACCAAACTATCAAAGCTATAAAATCTGAGAGTGTGAAGTGATCTAATTTAAACAATTGCTGGCCACATGATGACTTCTGATTATCAAAATGTGCATCTCTTTAGCAACTGTGGCCATTATGAGAAAGCTAACTTTTAAATATACAAAACAAATGTGATTGTTCGCACAGGGAATTCATAAAGTATATACTAGGAGCTAGGACACTATGAAGTCGATTTTGCAAGATGAATATGTAAAATCTGTTTTTAAATGTAGACTCTCAACGAATGATAAGTGTCTCCTGAAATCTGTGGATAGACAACAGAACATCGAGAGAAGAGACATGAGAGTACTTCAGAAGCTATGTATGTGCGTGCTTGCGTGTGCGCGCACGCATAACATCACTGTTCGCGCCCGGTGCCTCACTCGCAGGTTGGATTCGGTGCATCGCGGAAATCCAAGTGCCCTCATGATGCCGCGTGTGTGGAGTACAGCACAGGTACAAGCGCACCGCGAGCGCGCAAGTTTTATCCAAACCGAGAATGCCCAGAGAGACGGCGTCTTATCCAGCTGCTTCCCTTTCGTGGTGGACACTTGAAGAAGGGTGAACTTTGAAGCTAAATCTGGGAGTATTTGACGCTACCAACTGAACATGACTTTCATCTGCACTCGAGGATTTAAAAGTTCGCGAAAATGAAGTTTGGCAAAAGCGTCTGTATCATTAACGTGGGTGGCACCAAGTACGCTTTTCCGAAGGACGTAATCAAGGATTTCCCTTTGAGGAGAGTGAGTCGTCTCCACAGTTGCGCCTCGGAGAGAGAAGTGCTAGAAGTGTGCGATGATTACGATAGAGAGAGGAACGAGTTCTTCTTTGATAGACATTCAGAAGCGTTCGGTTTCATTATGCTGTACGTGAAGTACGGCAAACTGCGCTTCGTCCCGCATATGTGCGAGCTGTCGTTTTACAACGAGATGATTTACTGGGGTTTGGAAAGCTCTCATTTGGAGTTCTGCTGCCAGCGGAGACTCGACGACCGCATGTCCGACTCCTACACTCACTTCACCGAGGAGCACCACGAAACGGTCAAGGAAATTAGGACTGATGAGTCGAACGGGAAGCGGGACTCGCAGTGGCTGGAGCGAATGCGCAGGACTTTCGAGGAGCCCACCTCCTCTCTGGCCGCGCAAATTTTGGCGTCCGTGTCGGTGATTTTTGTCATTGTGTCCATGGTAATACTTTGCGCAAGCACTCTTCCTGACTGGAAAACTGCCGAGAGCAACATAGTGGAAGAGCACAGGTACACAGACTCTTTAGAGCATCCATCCGGGTATTTATGTTTTCTTTCTTGTATAAACTTCCTAACTTTTTGGTGAGATTTCAGCTGTAAAAGTATCCTCACAGGGGGTCTTTGACACGGGATGCGTTCTTGTGTTAAAATAAATAAATAAAAACAGCTAGACGCCACGCAGCGGAAATGAAACGGCATGCAAAGATGTCTTGACTAGTTTTTAAATGTTGGATATCTTTTAAAGGTGCGCTTGATTTTAACACTTAATAAAATGCTAGACATGATAAAATAAGTTGTATTTTTGACTAAATATGTGATTTACAGTCACATGCAATAACCTACATGGAGAGAGTCTCCTCATGGGGCTGACATGTTGAAATCACATGACTAGCCAAATGCTACTTCAGTTATAAATAAATTTACTACTGAATATTTTCGCTCAATATATATATATATATATATCTATATATATATATCTAATATATATATATATAAAGCAGCTTTTCTGTTTTAATCATGAATGTTGTTCTTGAAATTTCTAAAATCACCTAATTAATTGCAGTTATTTTATTAATTTTATTTTAGGCCTGCACTATTTTTAATTGCCTTAGGCTAAAAAGAAGTTAGATTATGTCTTTGTCCGTTGCGCGGTGTCTCACGCCATTAGCAGTCAAAATCAATTCAAAAACACGTCTCATCAGTTTTAATGCAAGCTGTTTGTCCAGCTGTTTTAATACAAGAACACATTGTGTGTATGTGCCCAATTCCTCATAAAGCAATGCCTATAAATATTAAATACGCATCTGCAGCCACACTTGTCTACAGTCTTCTGTATCATGTGTATATTGTCATGTTGTCCTTTTTCCTAAATGTTTGTCTTTTATCTTTCAGCATGAAAAGAAGTCATAAAGTTTCATAGTCTAGTGAACAAATAGCCTACTCGAGCATCTCGAAGTTAAGAGCTCCACGATTTTCACTGATTGTGAGATTGGTAACATTGTGTGTAGCTAAAAGCCGAAGCGAAGTTGGAAAGCACACTATTTTGAGGAAGCGAGAGCTATCTCTCTCCAAGGTGCTGAATGAAGGTTGAGAGCCAGCTGTAGATCATGTGGAGGAATGATGGACCATTATCTTATAATAAAGTGCCAGATTCTAAACAGCAAAACATGTCAGTTTTTTGATATTATTTAAGCTTGAATGTTTTTCTCTGACCCAATTTAAGGGCATAAAAAAAAAAATAATAATTAAAGAAAAAATGACAATAATATGACAATATATAGTTAGAAACCCGCAAAAAACAATGTTAGAAACAACCACTGACCACTAGTTTATTAGCAATGTCCTTGTTTTTTAATATCCTTTTAACCTCTGTGTTTGTTTCATATTCATAACTGCCACACGGACTGTTCTGAAGGTACTGGTACCTGAGGAGCAAACTTTCATTCTATGTGTGTTTTTTAAAAAAAAAACAACATCTACTATGCTGAAAAAAAATCATTTTTGTTTTTTTAGTATGAGTGTCAGCTGTCATTAGTATGAGTGATTATGTCTTTGGGGACATCTCTCAATGTCTCCATTTTTCCTCTACTATGCTTCTATTCCAGCTCAAAGTTGACTTCTGTCAGAAAAGCACATCTGACACGAAAGCATCAGGCAATTTTTTTGCATATAAACTGGAGTTCCACTCCACTTGATGTAAAATGGGACATTTTACGCATCTATTTTGGGGTTATAAACACAGGTGCAGAAATAGGCCACACCAGTGATTTCGGTGTAACAGATGTTGGTAAAAGCCCAAATCCAAAATTGTTTAAAATGGAAAAACAGTATTTATGTCCAATTTGTCAAATGGTTGTGAACCAACAACTTGTTTCTCTTTTAGAGAACTAACTTTGCTATCAGTTGCCAGATCTCTGTTCCACCGATTCCACCGAGAAATTATAATCTCACCTTCAGAAACAAATTTGAAATTATATTGATTTTGTTTTTAAAATGAAGAGAAAATGGCAGGGCTTTGAACTGGAATGGTTTGCCTTTAATTATTTATTTATTTTAGTTATTTATACAACCCTTTAAGACCCAGCAACCCTTTTAACAAAATGCCAAAACAGATAAAGAAAATGAGCATTGACATTGACATATCACTCAGTCCCTAACAATGATTGACATTCTGTAAATATGCTTCAATCCATTTTCCTGTCTGGCTTTCATCAGACATCATTACTGTCATCATTAGACTCTGAGAGGAATACAAATACTGTGATCAATATTGGCATTACTCCATAAAAAGTGTTGCTAGGCCTTATGGGATTCCAAACAGTTGCATGGATTAAATAGCAGAGTGCATTTCAAAATGCTTCAAGACAGCAATAGTTCTATTTCATGTAAGATATAATGAAAATATACATTTACTGTGCATTTGTTCCAATTAGCAGTTGAATTTTAATTAGTTAATGGTCTGCTGTTCATTTATTTATTGCTAATGTAATTTCATCAGTTTATTAATTCTAAGCCATTATTAAAGCTGTAGGCACAATTTTGCATTCATGAATAGAAGCATAATTCTGAAGGAAGTCGGCCCATTCCTAAAGCCATTGCTAGCTTTTTGACCTTACTACTTTTTGCCTCAGAAAATTTCAGTGTGCTTTTCAAAGGATCTGTGAGCAAGCAGCAGTAGCAATAAGGAAAGCATTCAACAGCTTAGCAAACACGATGATGAGTCTCAGTGAAAGCTTTAAAATGGCTTTGAATTATCACAAAGTGATGTAAGCACTTAGGCACCTTGAACTTAAAATCTGATGTGGTTAATGAGACTACTTTCTATTTTTTTTTTATTATGGATCAACATGTTCCTTTTCCCATTCTTTCTCTCTCAAACTTTCTTTCTGTTCTTTCTCCATCACTGTGCACCTGTCCAGGATCATTGAGGCGGTGTGCATCGGATGGTTCACGGCAGAGTGCATTGTGCGCTTCATTGTGTCCCGAGACAAGTGTGAGTTTGTGCGACGTCCGCTGAACATCATAGACCTGCTGGCCATTACCCCCTATTACATCTCTGTCACCATGACGGTTCTCACTGGAGAAAACTCTCAGCTGCAGAGGGCTGGCGTGACGCTGCGCGTGCTGCGCATGATGCGAATCTTTTGGGTCATCAAGCTAGCACGTCACTTCCTAGGGCTCCAGACTTTGGGGTTAACGTTGAGGCGCTGCTACCGTGAGATGGTCATGCTCCTGGTCTTCATTTGCGTGGCCATGGCCATATTCGGGGCGCTGGCGCAACTACTAGAGCACGGCCTGGATCTGGAGTCCGGGAACGAGGAATACGCTAGCATTCCTGCCGCCTGCTGGTGGGTTATTATCTCCATGACGACTGTCGGCTATGGAGACATGTACCCCATCACTGTGCCAGGACGTGTGCTTGGTGGCCTGTGCGTCGTGAGCGGTATAGTGCTGCTTGCTCTTCCGATCACTTTCATCTACCACAGCTTTGTGCAGTGCTACCACGAACTCAAGTTCCGCTCGGCCCGCTACACCCGAAGCCTGTCTGCCGAGTTCCTCAATTGACTCTGAGTCAAAACCTTCCGGAAGGTTTAACTATCACAATTAACGGGACTCAAACCTCGTCTTTCTACTAGAGAAATCGATGGCTAGTGCAAAGATCTCCCTAGGCATTTCCATCTGCCACATTCATCTCCAGAACAGACTCTCTCAGCGCCGCTGAGCTTCAGTATGTGTTGTATCTGTTACTCAAGGGGCTGGAGGAGGCTACCATGGTGACGGTATCACAGAGGCCAGGTGTCCTTGACAAGGAAGGAAACTTTCAGAGGCCTTGAAAAGACTCGCTCTCGCAGAGATCTGCACTTTACCTTATACATGTGGCATTCCTCCAAAGGATTTAGCTTTTGAATGCCACTTAGGCAGCCCACAGTGTTGGCAAGCAGATATGAGAGAAATAATTTAATCATCTTGTCACCCAGGAACCTTTCTCTTTGATGATGCCTTCGTTTATAAGCAATGAAGTTTTAAAGCAGTACCACTTTTTCCAGTATTTAAAATATTTAGAGCCTCTTTTTACTGACAATGGGTTACAAAAACATGAATTTAAATCACTCTGAATATTCTTTCCAGGCTAAATTGTTGTGTAGACCCAATTCAGTGTGACAGCAAACCTCCAGAGGTAGTGGCATATAATGAGCGGAATAGACTGAGAATTACAAGGATAAAGCGAGAGCTGTGTGGCCAGCTATGCTGAGAGGAACATAACGGGCCATGGAGAGAGAGTGCTGTCATGGAGAGTTGGGTGCTTTGGATGACACCACGCAGAGCATGTAGAGTTCTCCCTGAATCCTCTACCTCTGAATGTCCTCTACTGCCTTGCCGGTTTTCATACGGGAGCGAGATGCCTTGAGGCTCGTACACCTTCTGGGGTTTCACAGAAAGCTCTCTGTAAATCCACGGAAGGTTCTGGAGATCTTTAGTGACACAGCTACCTCATGGCATCTCCTCTCATGGAGTCACCCATGCCACCCACTTCTCCCCGACTCATTGCTGTCTCTAATTTGTTGTGGCTCTTATGTTCCTTAATGCACTTAAAGGAACATTCAGAGAATGTGCTGTTATCTGTCTTTTTGTCTTTACACGTTTCTCCAAGTACATCATGGGAGGACTTCTACTTGAGGAAAAAAGGGCGTAAAATTGTACCAGAACTGTTATTTGATGTTAAATAACATGTAAATAATCATGACCTGTTTAAATTTTAAGAGAATTTTAAAATGGAAGTCAACATTTAAGAAAGTCAACATGAAAATTGACCCTGTGTGTTTTCTTGGTGCACATTCATCTGTGCACATTATTCCAGATTCAGAAAAGTTTGTTTTAGTTTTCTTTAGCTGATGCCACAAATCCCTGTTATGTTTTCAACCCCTTCCCTACAACCACCAGGTTCATTATGGCACATCATATCCACTTTTCAGCATTCAGTCAGTTTCAGATGATTCTGTTACATGTGTTAATATTCAGATCATAGAAGTAAAAAGAGTTTCATGTTCACTTTAAAAGAAAACATACTGCATATTAGAGATCTGCATTATATTTGCAATATACTTTTACAAACTATTTTTTTTTTTTTTACAGTATGGTAAACATATGAATAATTCCAATGTTCATGTATGCATCACATGATACATAACAAAATATGGTACAAGGTTTTTTTTTTAACAGTGCAATAATGATTATTCATGCATTTTTATTATTTTAATATTTCTCTTTTATTTATTTTTTTATTCATTCCCTCATTTATTTCCTTTATATATATATATATATATATATATATATATATATATATATATAATACTTTATTCATGTTTAAAACCACCAACAATAAAAAACCAACAATAATATTAAAATAATTCAGGACACGTATTTGGTTAAAATGTGTTATACTTTATTCATGTTTAAGGGGACCAGCAGGCAAGAACCATCAATAATATTATATTTAGTATGATTTTTAAAGATGTATTTTATATTGTGTACAAAATCTCCCGTCCCAAGGAATTTAGTTAAAACAAAACAAAAAATTGACATCAGATTGACAAAATGCAAACAAGATTGCCAGTTTAAATCTAGACAAACTACCTGTTTAAAGAAGTGAGTAAAAAAACTTTCACCTTTTCTAAGAATAATTCCTCTTGTGCAAGGTGCGGTTCCTCTCTTCTCTGTAATTACCAGATTCTCACTTATCATAGTCATCTCACAGTAGTTTATGGATGGAAACCAGCAGTCACTGACTGCAGCACAGGCCTTTGTGAATTAATAATCAGAAGTCTGTGTGATTGGAAATAGATGCATTCTGTTTTTGGGTTACAGGAAGCATAATGTGTCAGACCAAAATTTGCTAAGATTTCCCTCCTCATTAATTAAACCTCCTGAAGAGATCATGCTGATCTGCTCTCCAGTGTGCCTTCAGATCACTTCAGACACAGACTCCCTTGGCTCACATGTACACACAACACCCAGAAATTAATGTGAAAGTGAAAATAAGTGAAATCCCTGAAATTAGTTGCAGACCACAGGTGTCAGCTGCCACTCATTGGTTCTTAATACACTTTCATCCCACTGCTTCTCTCTATTGTCTGCTTCATTAATAATGGTAGACATAAGGGATCTTTATGTAGCCTACAATGTTGGCCCACTTTTCTGACTCACAGCCTGTAAGTACTTTAACATATTTAAAGAATTTGCCACTGATGATTCAAACGCGAGTTTTGAGCAGTGTAGAGTGGCGCTTGTTGTTTGTCGTTTCTCCGATAACAAATGAAGACATGGTTTTATGTTTACGCAGTGGAATGCAACACAACGCGTAAAAACACAATATAAGTCATTATAATCAGTTATTATGTCCCCACTGGATGCAATAAATGCCTCGTTTATAATGGGTTTTATTGGTTCTGTCTCTGCGCTCCAGGAGACCCCATCACAGTATAGTAAGGGGCGTAACATTTCCGTCGCACACTTGAGGTATTCAGCCAATCACAATGCACTGGACAGCTAGCCAATCAGAGCACACCTCGCTTTTCAGAATGATGAGTTTTGTAAAGATCGATGTGTTTCAGAAAGGCGGGGAATAGAGGAGAAACAATAATGTACAGTATGTGAAAAAAAAAGTTTTTTGAACCTTTAAGCACATAAAAAGTTATTTTTTAGCAACGGCATATGACCCCTTAGCCACGAACATGTGGATAATAACATCTCTTAAACCAGCTGATCTCTCAGTTTGTCAGTAGGATGTGATCTGTTTTCCTGCTAATTCTCACAACAGCAGCAAGACATTTCGTCAAGGAACATGTAACAGTTTTATTTTATCAATTTCATGTTGCACACAGAGAATTCTCATCTGACACTTGCAAAACAGTGTTGCCAAAAGTAGTCTAAATGGACATAAATATGCTTACTGTAATACTTTTTTATGTCATTCTCTGTTGTATTATATTTAACTTAGCAGAAATTAAGCTTCTGATATGCAGCGTTCTGACACAACTTATATATATATATATATATATATATATATATATATATATATATATATATATATATATATATATAATTTTTTTTTTTTTTCATTAATCTTATTTTACTCTATGTACAACAGTTTTGAATTATGATCATATGTTGTGTTGTCACTGATATGATAGCTTGGGCTTATCACACATGGCTTGAGCTTTTTGTAGGGATTTTTATACCCACAATAATGTTTAGTTATAGACTAGTGTTTGAAATCCACCTGTAAAGTCTTAATATACAGTTAGGGTATTTTTTCCCCTCTTTTTTTCTGCATTCACTTGTACTGTAAGCTTTCAATGTCTTTTTTAAATAGAAAGTCTATTTTGAATAAACTAGAATTTGCCTCGGTGTTAGCTAAAGCAGGTCTTGACAAAATTCTTGACAACTTGATTTTAATAAATAGTACAAAATAAATTACTGTTTTGTGTTTTTATTTTTTATTTATTTATTGTAGCGCTTCCAAATAAACACAAAATAATAAGCGTCATATGCTATATTAATCATAATAAGCTCCATATGTTACGTAAACTTTACATTTTTTTATATTTCATTTTTTTTAACAGTATTAAGAGGAGACAAAAAAAATTCTAAATCTAAAATCATATTAAAAAGTCTTATTTGTGTTTCTGAATAATGTTAATCAGACCTTATTATAGTCATAAATCCCAAACAAGAGGAGAAAAAAAAAAAAACAACCTTAAAAACGTTTACATTTCTGAAGAAAGCAAAAATTGATAATTCCTTTTTTTAGTAATAAGTATTAAACTGAACACTTTTTTTGTACAGTAAAACAGTATTATTGCTGGGAAATATTACGATTAACAATTTACTGGCCACAAACGTTTGAGCAGTAGTATAAATGATCGTATTCACAATTTAATAACAGTTTTTGTCTGAACAGAGGCAGGTAGGGTTGAGACTTTTTTAATCGGGCAAGAATCGGGCTGCTAAGTGACGTAATTTCCGACGGGGTCCTCTCACTCTCGGGCACAGAGAGCAGGTGGTGGGACGCGATCCTGTCTGCAGTGTGACACTCAGCATTATCAACGAAAATGTACTATAAGGTCAGCGGAGTCACTGGGAAATTAACGGGAACCACGGCGGCGTCCGCTTACAGCCCGCAGGTACTCAAACCTTCCGATGCTGTTCTGTGAGAAGCGAGAATCTGGAGTGACCTTCACAGACACTCAGTCACTGCGCGAGTCTGTGCTGATATTATAAACACTCACAACTACCCCTGGTTTATTGTTAGTGTTGTCTTAGATTAAAAGTAATGTAGTCAGCGTCTGTCATTAACGTGAATGAATCCGAGTGATTAAAGACCGAGCTGCAATGTCCTCAGCAGGATTTTATAGTTCCTTAAAACACAGTTTCTCTGAGGTCCTGGAAGCCAGCTGCTGAGAGGAAACATAACCGTTTCAGCATGAACAGAAATTATACCAAATAATTATAAAGTTAAGGCGTTTAATGTCAAGAACAGCTGTAGAGTTCAAAAAACATCTTTTGGATCAAAGAACAGCTGCCCTTTCTTTGTTTTCTTATATGCTCTAATTCTTCTATCAAACAGACTTTTTGAACAATCCTCATGCAGCTCTTTTCCCTGCTACAGTTCTTATTCAGTGTATCCATAAAGGTCCAAAGAGGATAAAACCCTTTTATGAGTGTCAGTCATGATGGATGATTAATTGACTAGTTTTTGTATGTGATGTAAGTGTATCCCGGTTTGTAGACTATATGTGACCCTGGACCACAAAACCAGTCATAAGAGTCAATTTCTCGAAACTGAGATGTATACATCACCTGGAAGCTGAATAAACATGCTTTACTTTAATTGTTAGGACAATATTTGGCAGAGATACAACTATTTGACTATCTGGAATCTGAGGGTGCAAAACAAAGTCAAAATACTGAGAAAATCACCTTTAAAGTTGTCCAAATGAAGTTCTTAGCAATGCATATTACTAATCAAAACATAGGTTTTGATATATTTACAGTAGGACATTTACAAAATGTCTTCATGGGACATGATCTTTATTTAATATCCTAATGATTTTTGGCATAAAAGAAAAATCGATAATTTTGACGCATGTAATGTGTTTTATTTATTTATTTATTTATTTTTTTGCCTATGGCTAAAAATATACCCTAGCAACTTAAGACTGGTTTTGTGGTCCAGGGTCACATATACGGTGATTTTTGTGTCCTTTTCAGACCTTGAGATATGGTTCACTGTGAGCGACCTTTGTGGGGTGTAGAGCTGTGTAAATTTGTCCTTTTGTGTTTAGTGGAAGAAAATGCCAGCATAGGGGTTTGGACTGATGTCAAGATGAGAAAATAATGGGAATAGTCGTTTTTTGGTGCCATAATGTCTCTGCAGCTCATCCGTCATTGTGTTTGTCCTGACAGGGGCTGAAGGCCACAGTTCCCTCTCAAGCTCCGCCCATGATCTTTGCAGTACCAACCAAGGTTGTTTCAGAGACCGGCTCAGTGGCACACTACATGGGAATCAACAAAGTTCCTGAGCTGCAGAAGATTTTCCAGGTGTTGCACTGTAATTGTTGATATGTGAATTGTTCATGACCCAGTGATTTAGATATTTCATAACAGAAAAGGTATTCCATCCCCTTCGACTATTTTCTTTTTTATTTGAAACTTGGACATGAGCCAAAAAAGCATCACATTTTGCAACACCCGAGTTAAAAACAGAAGACTCAAAACCGTACAACTAATATTATAAATTCAAACTCTAAACTGTAATTGGAAAAGCCACATTCAAGTTCATAGTAAAAGGGCACATGTGTCATTGGACACTCAATAATGCAAAAAGTTGCATTGTTGTTAAAAATGATACGTTTTTGCTCCCATATGTAGCTGATAGCTGCACAAATATATTGTTTATCCCACTGTCGTTATACAGGATAACTAAATTTCTGCCATCACAAATTATACAGTTGCTCTTAGTCATTAACTTATTCGCTAGAATACATAAAAGTGTTCTAAATTAAACTATATATATTGATAATGCTAAATGTTTGTATTAGGGCTGGGTATTAAAACGGATTTCACAATTTGATTCTGATTCACAAACACTTGATTTGATTCCGATATTGATTTGTTGGAAAGGTTAAAATTAACATTCAAATTCAACTGATATTTATTTTTAGATATAATAATCAACACTTAAAAATTGAGTTGTATGAAAACATTAAATTGTACAGTTTTTATATAATTTTTTTATGATAATTATATAAACTTTTTCTCTCAGAACTTGTTTTCATGATAGATTTATTCAAACATTCAGTAAATGAGATGTCACTAACAGGTTAATTAAAAATATAATGTAAAATAGTGCATATGTTTAGCAAAATGCTCGTCTCGATTTGTAACGAGATTATGGATATTGAATGTATTTCCTGAGGTAAATGTAACGTTACAAGACATTGTGTTATATCAGAATTAACAAAACACAAAGCTTAGTGCGATTATTGAATGGGAGGCACACTACAAGTGATGTTTAGGGAGGTTTTGTTCATGCAATCATTATTGGTTCATCCAAATGAAGAGTGAGTGAAAACGATTAATCGTTATTGTCAGCCCAGCCCTAGAGTGAATCAGTTGCCAACACCTCAATCTGGATCTGGGTTTCTGCTGGTCTCATTCTTGCCAAAGCTTACCAACCCACAAAGCTTAACCTATTGCGATTTATTGGATGGGTGTGCACTACATGTACAGTTCATTCATCAACTGAAAACAGAATTGATTGAGATTTAAGAATCGATATTGGTTCATAAAAAGAGAATCTATTAAAACTGAGTTTTTTTTTTTGTTTTGTGTTTTTAAAACCCAGCCCTAGCATATTTCATTGTTTTTAGTAGAATTTTTACGACCCTGTCCGTCAAATTGACAGACAATGTTAAAGTCTTACGCAACCTCTGATATATGTATATATGTATGTGTAATGTATGTATGTATGTATACAGGTCCTTCTCAAAAAATTAGCATATTGTGAAAAAGTTCAATATTTTCCATAATGTAATGATAAAAATTAAACTTCATATATTTTAGATTCATTGCACACCAACTGAAATATTTCAGGTCTTTTATTGTTTTAAAACACTGATGATTTTGGCATACAGCTCATGATCATTTAAGATTTTAAAGGGAAAAAATGTAAGGGAAACAGGTCAATTTAGCTCAAAGGGAATCATTTAAGATTTTAAAGGGAATTCGAACAGAATCACTGTTTCATGGCTGATCACTGAAACGGCCAGCGATTCACTGAACGAGCCGTATAACATCAAATCTGCACTGGATATTAATATCCAAAGTATAGTGAAAACACTATTAATTAGCACAGTAACAAGATCGGCAGTTTAAGACATTAACTTGTGAGCACAAAACACAAGATACTTCTCTTTTCAATATAAATAAGGCTTTATTAGATAAATCTAAGACATATAAACTAATCTAACACATAAGCACACGCACTCACACATTCACACAAGTTGCAGGAGGATAGAACGTTAGGAAAGAGTGATTTTAAGAGAATGAAAATGTGAAATCCCAAGTTTACAGCAATACGTGAAATTGCATAGACATGAACAACCATTTAATCACTTAATTAACCCTCGCACTGAGTTCCTCAATGAGGTTAAAATTATAGTAGATAACACCAGTACAGATGTGAGTCTGGAGGTTACTTGCGTTGCCTGTTTAACGGGGTTCCCTTTGTTGTCGCTGAAAAGGGGGTTTCCCGAAGTTGCTGATTGGCTGGAAGTTCAGTAGTCGTTGAAGTGACGTCTTGGGAAACCCGTGGTTGGGCGTTGGCTGAAGATGCGGAGTTGTGGGCTAGTTGTAGTTTCAGACGGGCACGCGAGGTCAGATCGGAGACACGGCGTTACAAAACTTAACTCAGAACACGAAACTCTCAAACGGAAAAAGAAAAGAAGAAAAGTTTGACGAGACTAGGTGGTGTTTCTTCTCATCGTGGCTAAGTAGCAGCAGGCGTGCAGGCCGAAGCACGCTGGAATGGCGCTCGAAGAACGCTAAAAGTGATGACAAAGCATGACTAAAAGCTAAAGCTAAAAGCCGGCATGACTGATAGCAAAAGCTAAACGCAAGCTCAAAGCTAAAAGCATGACTAAAAGCTTAAACTACAAGCAAAGCTAAAAGCCGGCATGACTGATAGCAAAAGCTTGACAAAAGCTAAAAGCTAAAAGCATGACTAGATGGTGTCCTGAGTATTTAAACTGGCCTTCTGGCCACACCTCAAATGTTGTCTTGACCAATTAGATATTGTCTTTTCTCGTGTGTGTGCATTGTTTGTCCCACCCATTCATAAATCATATGTTATCTTATCAAGCACGAGGTCCGAATTTTCCGCGCTCTTGCAGGGTATAATTTTGGACATGATTCCTATAACAAGTATATGATACATTTGACAAATAACTAATGGTCAGAAATGTTTCAAGCAAGAATATTCGAACACACACACATACTAAACATGAATATGATCCCTTAAGCTATTCAAGAGTTATTTTAAAAAAGACATACACAATAAGTGATTAGAAACATTAAAAATCAAATGAGTGGGTTACATAAAATGATATGGAGTTAAGCAATGGACTGATATCCATTTAGAAGTCTTTTTTTGAGTTCATTTTGGGTGCATATATGCATTGGAAGGCATTCTCTGTGCCATTCTGGGGAGTAAGGATATGTCCTGTGGAGACCAGAGTGGTTAACAGGTCTCCTTAGGAATTTCAGTCTGGTTTTGCTAGGTGGGGGGAAGTCAATCCAACGATCTTGTTTTCTCTGTCATGGCTTTACATGTGAGGCTCAGACTGTCCATCTCTTCGATTACTTGCCCCAAATTAGACCATCTCTTCTTCAATTATTGAAATTGTCAATAATTGTTCTAATTGTTTTTAATGTTGAAAGCTGTTCTGTGAAAGAGTCGGTTATCAGACTGTGGTGCTGGGAGTTGATTTACAACATCCTGCCTTTCTGTGGAATTCGGCTCATGTTTCGACCAGGCTCCCGATCGAATCTTTAATTTGTCTGGTAATACTTGGAAAAAAAATAGCATATTTCATCCGACCAATGAAAGAAAAGTGTTTTTAATACAAAAAAAGTCAACCTTCAAATAATTATGTTCAGTTATGCACTCAATACTTGGTCGGGAATCCTTTTGCAGAAATGACTGCCTTCAATGCGGCGTGGCATGGAGGCAATCAGCCTGTGGCACTGCTGAGGTGTTATGGAGGCCCAGGATGCTTCGATAGCGGCCTTAAGCTCATCCAGAGTGTTGGGTCTTGCGTCTCTCAACTTTCTCTTCACAAGATTCTCTATCAACTATCCCACAGATTCTCTATGGGGTTCAGGTCAGGAGAGTTGGCAGGCCAATTGAGCACAGTAATACCATGGTCAGTAAACCATTTACCAGTGGTTTTGGCACTGTGAGCAGGTGCCAGGTCGTGCTGAAAAACGAAATCTTCATCTCCATAAAGCTTTTCAGCAGATGTAAGCATGAAGTGCTCCAAAATCTCCTGATAGCTAGCTGCATTGACCCTGCCCTTGATAAAAACACAGTGGACCAAACACCAGCAGCTGACATGGCACCCCAGACCATCACTGACTGTGGGTACTTGACACTGGACTTCAGGCATTTTGGCATTTCCTTCTCCCCAGTCTTCCTCCAGACTCTGGCACCTTGATTTCCGAATGACATGCAAAATTTGCTTTCATCTGAAAAAAGTACTTTGGACCACTGAGCGCTTCTGCCGCTGTTTCTGGTTCAAAAGCACACGCCTGTGCACGGTGGCTCTGGATGTTTCTACTCCAGACTCAGTCCACTGCTTCCGCAGGTCCCCCAAGGTCTGGAATCGGTCCTTCTCCACAATCTTCCTCAGGGTCCGGTCACCTCTTCTCGTTGTGCAGCGTTTTTTTTGCCACACTTTTTCCTTCCCACAGACTTCCCACTGAGGTGCCTTGATACAGCACTCTGGGAACAGCCTATTCGTTCAGAAATTTCTTTCTGTGTCTTACCCCCTCTCGCTTGAGGGTGTCAATGATGGCCTTCTGGGTTAACCTCTTACCCATGATTGCGGATTTGTGTAATGAACCAGGCTGGGAGTTTTTAAAAGCCTCAGGAATCTTTTGCAAGGGTTTAGAGTTAATTAGTGGATTCAGACTGATTAGGTTAATAGCTCGTTTAGAGAACCTTTTCGTGATATGCTCATTTTTTTGAGATTTTGAGAATTGTGGGTTTTCATGAGCTGTATGCCAAAATCATCAGTATTAAAACAATAAAAGACCTGAAATATTTCAGTTGGAGTGCAATGAATCTAAAATATATGAAAGTTTAATTTTTACCATTACATTATGGAAAATAATGAACTTTTATCACAATATGCTAATTTTTTGAGAAGGACCTGTACAGTTTCTGTGTGTGTGTGTGTGTGTGTGTGTGTGTGTATACATACGTACTTATATATTATATATATTATATATATATATATATATATATATATATATATATATATATATATATATATAAACTGATTGTACTCTGTTGTGTTTCTGAATTGAACAAGCAGCAAAAATCTGTTTTTTTGTGTGTGTTAAACAATATGACCTGTTACAGAAAACTGATGGAGCACCGGTTCACCTGAAGCGTGGAGTCATGGACAAGATGCTGTATAGGACCACAATGGGCTTGACAATTGGCGGCACCCTCTACTGTTTAATGGCTCTCTATATTGCTGCCCAGCCCCGAAAACCACAGTGACCCACCCTGCCTCTGCCCTTGTAATTGTTAAATATATTGCAATTATTATGGTTGGAGTGATGACAGATTTTTGTCATTTTGCTCTAAAAGACTGTGACAGAATTTTTTTATTTACACCAGTATTTTGATTTCACTCACTGGTTATACAAGTACATCTAGATCAATCTGAGAAGCATCTGATTTCATTTCATATGTACATTTATTACATAAGAGTTTATTGTATCTGGTTTGGTCGATCACTATGTTCTCATGGGGCCATCTGATGAGAACCTCTTTCTAGACAGTAGAACCTTTACCTTGACAGTCTGTTTTTTTACAATCAGGGATATTGAAATAATGCACACACTGATGTACTGACCTATTCGCGTCACCTCATATCTTTTGAGTAAATGACAGAAAGCTTGTCAACCTGTAAATGAAGTCCTTGCAATTTGTGTCTAGCAGAATAAATATATTTTGTTTGTAAAAAGTGAACAATGAAAGCTTTTTGTGTGTCATCTTTGTTGAGCTGGAACGGTCTGGATGGCTAAGATTATTAGCAGCAACATCCTGTGGTCTTCAGCTCCATCTCATCATACAGGATATGAGTCTGATGTGTAAGTGTTATTAGTGTTAATCGAAACATAAAAGCATTTCAGAACCTATAATTCACTGAGGTTAGATAAGTTCCTTGGGGTACAAAGTTATCAGTCACATTTAGATCTATTTTGTGTTAGGCAACCAGAGAATTAACATTTCTATTGATTCTTAACATTAGATTGCAGTATAGTGCAAAACTTACAGCTCTGCATAATGGCTACTATTGATTTTTTTTTTTTTTTTTTTTTTTTTTCTCGAAATGAGCATCTGTCTTGGATTCATCCTTTACTGTAGTGATGCTGTATTGATTTTCGATAAACAATGTGCTTTAGGTTTGGTTAAAACCCAAAACCCTTAATATTCCATTTAAATTGAGGCCAAACTATTTAACATCGATAATTTCAGCCTCAAGCCTGTTGTGAAAAATTCTTACCAACAGTGAGGCCATCTTAAAATTTCTGTACTGAATTGTTATTAGTCTGGCCCTTTATATATATATATATATATATATATATATATATATATATATATATATATATATATATATATATATATATATATATATATATACATTTTCAATTTGTTTTTGGCATACTGCCATGCAAACATGTGGGTCAGTGAGATTTTTATTTTACATTTTTATATATATATATAATTTTTTTTTTTTTCAAAGTTCATATTTAAAGGTCAGAATTAAGATGTTTACATTTTTCCACAATATGTTTATAGTATATTTTAAATTACTTTTCATTGAAGGTTGTCAAGATGCAAAAAAAACAAACAAAAAACAAAAAAAACAAAGGCAGCACAAGTCTTTATGTATATGTATGTATATGTATATGTGTGTGTGTGTTGTGAAGAAATGCAGCTTTGGTGGCTAAAAGAGACAACTGGAAATTATAAATTGCATACAATACATTTGTCCTAAAAGAACAAATGTATTGCATGTCTAAGTCATTTTCAATATATCCATTGTCCTAACACGCATGTCAGCTGGTCGTCTCTATCTCTGTTAGAATCATGCTGCGATGCACAGAGAGCTGGTGCTCAACATTGCCGCTGCCTGCAGCTATTGAAGGCCGCAGGGTAATCATACAGCTAAGACTGCAGTGATGGACCCATCTCTCCAGATAGTGATTACAGCAGGACAGAACACAGTGCCCTGGTCACACAGGTCTTTGCTGCCATTAGACCGACAGTCTGGAACTTCCAGACAACAGTGTCATTAATGTTATTTATGCCATCTTATCTCTGTTTGCTATCGACCCATACAGCATAATTGCATATCTGTTAATGCCTATGAGACATGATCATTTATTTGCTGAAGGATTACTGCTACAACAGTTCTCATAGCAACTGACTGGGTGTGATAACTAGCCTGGTAAAACCAAAGCCTCTACAAACAACTACCCTGACCTCACCTACACAATGGAAAGCTAATGCAGGTGAAACTGGCACACACTAATTGAGAAGCACATCTGCTGTCTTATTTTAGTTCTAACGACATACTGTTTTTCTGCTCCCCAGTGTATTTACTAAATAGCATCCTTTGTGATGCACTGTGTGAAAATAATTTACAGTTTTTAATAAAATGTGTCCTTGGAATTGATTCATTAAAGGCATGTGCTTTCAGGAAGCTGTGAGTGTTTCAAAGTTTGAGAGTATGACGAAAAAGCACACTGAACCTTTTGAACATTTTCAATGAAAATTAAATTAAAACAGATAGTTCACCCAAAATTAATAATCGTGCAATCATTTCCTCACTCTCATGTTGTTCCGAACCTATGACTTTTTTCTTCTGTGAATCTCTAAAGATACGTCTCATGTGTTTTTTTTTTTCTCCATACAATGAAAGTCAGAGGAGTCCAATATTGTTTAAACACCATCGATTCCAAAGTATATTATTTTTTAATGTTCCAAAGAAGAAAAAGTCAAACAGGTTTGGTCTATCATTTGAAGCACTCTGTGAACAGGACTAGAACTTGATCTTGAGGAAACAACATTTCATATGACAAGATCACGAGAAAAGTTGTTTATGTCAGGATTACGAGAAAATCAAGCCGTGGTTAAAACAAAACAAGAGTATGGTATTTCAGAGCTTCTGTAATCACTTTAGTGGCTAAAGCTGCCAATAAGTGTTTATAGCACCAGCTATATGCCACTGAAAAATTCTGAGTTTCTTGTAGCTCAACCTTTTTTTTGAGCTGTTTTACTGGCCTGTCATTAATAAATCCATATCTCCTGTCTTGAACCAATAGCCTTATAGCCAGTGTTCTGACATCTAGCATGGGTGCCCACTTTGCCTTCTTTCTGTTCTTTGTACTAAAGGCAAAAAATGGCAAAAACAGGTCTATACCTCATGTTAAACACAGACTATCTGTTCCAATCGATTCAAGATCTTCTCAGTTGTTCGCTCACAGAAATGACTGGCTCCTGATGGACACCCAGGGGGAATATTGTTATGATAATTTGTCACCTGTGTGTAGTTTTTAGAAAAGCTCTCAGCCAGTGCGAGTGGAGAAGTGCTAGGCAGAGAAAGTCCCTGCGGAGTCTCTTATGCGACAGTCCTCAGTGGTTAAACTGTGTTGTTAATTTTGAATAATAACCTCCAAGAATAAAATAATAAATGTGTAAATTAACATAATATGGGTACTTTCAGTATCAGCATATAGGGTCGGTTGGATTAATATTTTTAAAATTTCTCATTTGTGATTTTTCTGTTTTTTAGGAAAGGATAACTCAAAGCCTGAATGACCGAAAGACCCCCTGCACATAAACTGAGAAGCCTATCAACATTTTGTATCTTAAGTAAAAAATTGCTGAACATTTCCTCCCCCTCAGAGCATACAAGGTTTATTGGAACAGATTTGGCATTACAAAAATACTTCAAGAAATTCAGCATTACAACACTTGCTCACCAATGGATCCTCTGCAGTGAATGGGTGCTGTCAGAATGAGAGTCCAAACAGCTGATAAAAACAAAGTATAATCCACAAGTAATCCATATGACTCCAGTCCATCAATTAACATTGTGTGAAGTGAAAAGCTCAGTGTTTGTATGAAACAAATCCAACATTAAGACATTTGCAACTTCAAACTGTTGCTTGCAAAAAATATGAGCATTCTATTCATAATATCACTTTCCTCAGTGAAAAAGTAATCTCGTCTGAATCAGGAGAGAAATATGCACATATCCAGCAAAGCCAAAACAGATATTGTAAACAAATATGTTGATAGAGATTGATGTGAGAAGACAACAGGAGATAGGCTTTTTCACTAGAGAAAGTGTCGTTATGGATTATGGACTCATATTTTTGGCCAGAAGCAACTGAAAAAAAAATGCATTAACGATGGGGGTTGTTTCTTACAAACACTGCTATTTTTTGTTGTTAAATTACTGAAATATTAACTTAGGTCAAATGAGTTAAACTGACAAGTTCTAAGCCAATAAGCAACAAGATGTGTGACATGAACTAGGAAGCTTTTCCGCATTTTTTTTATTTTATGGTACACATTTATCTAACATCATTATTTTTTAATACACATTTTTGCATACCAAGGCACTATGACTTCCACCTGTACCTTCTTTCCCCCTGCCATTCTGCTGTCAACGCCTCTGCTCTCCCTCTGTGAAAATTAGGGTCACTAAACCCTCTGATAAGAGAGTTTGACATAGCGATGCCTCGTTAATTTCAATTTTGTGGTGTGTCTGCATAAATCCTTATTTGCATAAAATAAAATAAACAGCAGATGTTGTGACAGGCCAACTCATGAAAGGCTGATTAGAGATCTAAACCGGGATGTGAGGGGGAGGAGGAGACTTCTGAGACCGTGAGAGGAGACAGACAGTTCAGAGACAGTCAGTAAAAAAAATTCAGAGCACTCCTGGCTCTGTGAAATCATATGTGAGATGTTAAGCACTGCACCTTGCATGTTTACCACAGCTTTGAAAAGAAAAAAAGCGAAGACGAAGCAAAGCGTGGATAGCTGCAGAGTAAAGGGAGAAACAGGCCTGAGAGCATAACAGCTGAATGAGTGATCCAGTCATTTTTATTTAGCTTTATTATTAAGCTAACAGTATCAAAGGATCTCACAAATACCCTGCAATTCACAAATACATGCAACAAAAATACAAAAATATATTATACCACAAACCCATATATGATGATCTTGTAATCCAAAATCTATTTAATCACCCGACATTGAATTGTACCATAATATTCTAACAATCTGATCACCAGCTATTGAAAAAAAAAGGTTCTGGTAATACTAGTTTAGTACGGAGCAATGCTGGTGGAAAAAATCCTATGGAGTGGGAGGAAAAAATAGTTTTCAAATCTTTTGTGTTCTCTCACACAACTTTTGTGGTCCCTCAAGTAACGTTGCATTCGCTCACAAAACCAGTTGAGTTTGGACAAACACTTCCTGTTTATTATGTTCCTGTGGCTCAGTGGTCCTGGGTTCGATTCCCAGGGAACACACATGCAAAATATGCATAGCCTGAAAGCACTGTAAATCGCTCTGGGTCTGACAAATGCATTAATGTAAATGTTTACTTTACAGCTTGCAATGGTTCACACAGATCCGTACATTCACAATGGAACGGTTCATAGACTTTTATTTTGAATTTGGACTCAAGTATAAAGAAATACAAACAATGCTTAGTTCAAGGCATGGTTTTGGGACATTCTAAAGCACTTAATGTGGCTTATTGTACTAAACAGTGACATTTGAGGAGAGAAAAAAAACAGTAATAATAAGTACTATTAATACTAATAACACTATTAATGTTAATAAGCTTATTAATAATTTTACTATTAATAAAATATTATTTACAGACAAGCAGAACAGTCCAAAATACGAACCCAACGCGCTAATGCACATTAAAGCGATAGTTCACCCAAAAATGAAAATTTGATGTTTATCTGCTTACCCCCGGGGCATCCAGGATGTAGGTGACTTTGTTTTTTTTTTCAGTAGAACTCAAATTATGATTTTTTAACTTCAGGCTTTGCAGTCTCTCAGCTGTACAATGCTTGTCAATGGTCACAGAATCTATGAGAGAGAAAAAAACATGCACAGAAAAGACCAAATTAAACCCTGCGGTTTGTGACGATACATTGATGTGTAAAGACACAAAACGATCGGTCTGTGCAAGAAACTGAACAGTATTTATATTGTCTATTTTTTTTTTTTACCTCTGATTCACGCAATGTCCGAACTGTTAGAACTCTTGTGAATGCGCTTCACAGCAGCCTGCATCATCTTCTTCATTGGATTTTTACGGCAGTTGGCATCCATAATGTTGCATTACTGCCATCTGTTGTCTCACTCTAGCTTACTCAATTTTTTTTTTTTTTTTTATTTATTTTTTTTTTTTAACTCTTCTTTCCAGTCCAGTTCTCCTTAGAAAATTAAACAAATATCTCAATCCTTGGTCATTATTTCCATACGTTACTATATTTTTAACATTATATTCTAATATACCTATTTCCCATAGCTGATTCATGAACTCTTGCCTTTCTAGTATATATTTCTTACATGATATAAAGATGTGATTAATTGTTTCCTCCTCCTGACATTCATCACATAATCCTGTTGGGTGACAGCCTGCATCATCTTCTTCTTGCTTTATGGCGGATCGCAGACTTGTAACTGCATTACCGCCACCTATCTCTCAAATGGTCCATTAACAGTCTATCTATAATCTTAATCGGGAGTGTCAATGGTACACTTGAGAGATAGGTGGCAGTAATGCACTTACAAGTCAGCGATTTATAAGGAGCCAAGAATATTATGTAGTATCAGAGCCCGTCTACGGAGAGCCTTCCCACTCCCTATTAAGTCCTATTGTCGATCGCCATGAGTGCAAAATGAATGGGAGTCTATGGGGCTAGACGGCTAATTTGTCCCTTTCATCCGATTGCCGTTGAGAAATCTCAGATCTGATTGTAGGTTTTGCAAGTTCAACATGGGTCATAGGTCGAAAGTTGAATGAACGAGTACTTATGTCCTTTTGATTTCTTACAGGTTGAGTTGTTGTTGCCCATAACACGCTAGCATTCTGCCAATGAACGTATAACGTATGACGTCATTGACATTTTAAAAGACTTTTTAAAGCAAATAAGTGACTCTAAAAAATCTAACACCCAGCAATGTGTAATTTCTTTGCATCTCCTTTCGAATACAACATTCAAATTACTAGACAAAAAATTATATCCTGAGAAAAGTGGATTTTGAGGGGTATACCGCCATTGACCTCCATTCATTCTGCACTCGTCCTGTGAGCGCCCTCATATGGAATCAGAGTGGAACTGCAACCAGTTCAGAAGCCGTAAGTGTAGTGAGAGTGAAACTTCTCACCATATTAGACATTCTCTGGTAGTATACAATGTCAGGTTTATTAGAAATAAATAAACTAGAGCAGAGGTGAAATGTAGAAAAGAGAAAATAACATACAGAACATACAAAAATAAATAAATAAATAAAAAAGCTACCAGAATTTACATTTTTGGGTTTTACAGATCCATGGTGATATAAGCAAAAGATATTGTGAATTGTGAAAAAAATGCATATAAAGTTATTTAAAAGTTTTGCAAGCGAACGCAACATTTTTCAGGGCAACGCAAATGTTTTGCGAGAGAACGCAAAATATTTTAATATCATTGTTTCCTCCCGCCAATTCTCACTATTAACTACTTGCTTATTAGCACGCATTT
This sequence comes from Cyprinus carpio, assembly GCF_018340385.1. Taxonomy (NCBI): domain Eukaryota; kingdom Metazoa; phylum Chordata; class Actinopteri; order Cypriniformes; family Cyprinidae; genus Cyprinus; species Cyprinus carpio. The sequence goes on along the minus strand of NC_056584.1, from coordinate 6,874,318 downwards.
TACTAGCATATTGGCTGTTTATTAGTACTCCAGATCCCTTAATCCTACCTCATACTTAAACTTAACAACTGTCTTACTATTAATAAGCAGCAAATTAGGAGTTTATTGAAGCAAAAAAATAAATAAATAAATAAATAAATAAAACAACAAAAAAACATAGTTAATAGTTAGTTCATAGTGAAAACTAAAGTGTGACCAAATTTCTTGTTTGGCATTTATGATTCCATAAAGAATCTTTAACATGGAATTACACTAGATTCTTTATAGTGGAAAGTTTTGTCTGATTGTTAAAATGTTCTTAACACTATGAAAAATAAAAATCATTCAGAAACCCAAAATAATTCTTCACTGTCAAACCCATTTTGAAAACATTTATATGGTGAATTCTACTCTAATTCTAGTCTAATTTCAGTGTCAAATACTGAATGTTTCCTCTTGCATTTCAATTTCACTGCTACTTTCAGAACTGCCTTCATTTGACCAAAGCCCCTGGGCCGGACAAAGTTAAAAGTAGTGATAGTTTCGTTCATTTTCTTTTAATCCAAAAATAATTGATTGATTTAATTTAAGCTTCACCTCACTGAACCATGAGCAATCTATTAAAAAAGTACACCCTGTTTTGGGTCTTCATGCTTGTTTCCGTTGCTCTGTGGGAGTGTGTGCTGAGGACATGAGGTGTCCAGATCATTATAATTTAATTCTCTCTGTGTGCTTCCTGACTGTCTTTCTGTATGTGGGTTAAGTTCCTGGCGTATAGGGTTATTGGTGTTCCTATGGATTCCCATACCAAGCTGTGTATGCTAGTTTTATGAGACAAATGTAAAAAAAAAAAAAAAAAAAAAAAAATCAATCTCATGATTTTAGCATCCCACACCGGAATTTTTTTTTTTTTTTTTTTTTTTTTTTTTTTTTTGGTGTTGGTGGCGGATTCATTACCAACGAAGATTTAAGTCAAGGTATATCAACATTTAAAGGGGTCATGTCAAGAGAAATCAAAATTTCCTCTATCTTTTTACATTTAAGAGATCTTTGTACCATTAAAACCTGCATCTTTTATATCTTAAAATATCTCGACTGGATATTATGGTTTGTGTAACATTACACTGGTGAATATATTTGTACATGACTGCCTCTACAGCAAGACTAGGCTAGAATAGTTATACGTCATCACACAATAGGCCCCGCCCACTGGCATTCAGTCGCTTGATGGCTGACATCTGTCTACACTGAATGCATGTTTCACATCAAAAGCAACTAAAACCCATTATAATTACACTGTATACATTATACATATGCTTGCACACTTTCTGACATTCTCCACATGATTGAGCTGCTCCTGACAACAGGACAAATGGAAGAGTGGAAGAATAACACTTGACACAATGACACTTCCTGTTTAAACAGCTTGTTTGCATTTCAGTACAAACTGCAAAAGGACACAGCATCAGGAACAAGTGAATATTTTTAATGGCATGTCCAAATCTCATTGGAGGATTACATGTTTATTCTGAGAATTTGACTGCAGATTGTTTTGTAAACAAGGCACAATGTGAAGGAGAGTTCGCAATCGGATCTGACAGCAGCTGCATCAGAAACCGCAAGTAAACAATTAAATAATGCTTTAAATCACAAACCCGATTCCAAAAAAGTTGGGACACTGTACAAATTGTGAGTAAAAAAGGAATGGAATAATTTACAAATCTCATAAACTTATATTTTATTCACAATAGAATATAGATAACATATCAAATGTTGAAAGTGAGACATTTTAAAATGTCATGCCAAATATAGGCTCATTTTGGATTTCATGAGAGCTACACATTCCAAAAAAGTTGGGACAGATAGCAATAAGAGGCCGGAAAAGTTAAATTTACATATAAGGAACAACTGGAGGACCAATTTGCAACTTATTAGGTCAATTGGCAACATGATTGGGTATAAAAAGAGCCTCTCAGAGTGGCAGTGTCTCTCAGAAGTCAAGATGGGCAGAGGATCACCAATTCCCCCAATCCTGCGGCGAAAAATAGTAGAGCAATATCAGAAAGGAGTTTCTCAGAGAAAAATTTCAAAGAGTTTGAAGTTATCATCATCTACAGTGCATAATATCATCCAAAGATTCAGAGAATCCGGAACAATCTCTGTGCCTAAGGATCAAGGCGGGAAAACCCAACTGGATGCCAGTGATCTTCGGGCCCTTAGACAGCACTGCATCACATACAGGAATGCCACTGTAATGGAAATCACAACATAGGCTCAGGAATACTTCCAGAAAACATTGTCTGTGAACACAATCCACCGTGCCATTCGCCGTTGCTGGCTAAAACTCAATAGGTCAAAAAATAAGCCATATCTAAACATGATCCAGAAGCGCAGGCATTTTCTCTGGGCCAAGGCTCATTTAAAATGGACTGTGGCAAAGTGGAAAACTGTTCTGTGGTCAGACAAATCAAAATTTGAAGTTCTTTTAGGGAAACTTGGACGCCATGTCATCCGGACTAAAAAGGACAACCCAAGTTGTTATCAGCGCTCAGTTCAGAAGCCTGCATCTCTGATGGTATGGGGTTGCATGAGTGCGTGTGGCATGGGCAGCTTACACATCTGGAAAGGCATCATCAATGCTGAAAGATATATTCAAGTTCTAGAACAACATATGCTCCCATCCAGATGTCTTCTCTTTCAGGGAAGACCTTGCATTTTCCAACATGACAATGCCAGACCACATACTGCATCAATTACAACATCATGGCTGCGTAGAATAAGGATCCGGGTACTGAAATGGTCAGCCTGCAGTCCAGATCTTTCACCCATAGAAAACAATTGGTGCATCATAAAGAGGAAGATGTGACAAAGAAGACCTAAGACAGTTGCGCAACTAGAAGCCTGTATTAGACAAGAATGGGACAACATTCCTATTCCTAAACTTGAGCAACTTGTCTCCTCAGTCCCCAGATATTTGCAGACTGTTATAAAAAGAAAAGGGATGCCACACAGTGGTAAACATGGCCTTGTCCCAACTTTTTCGAGATGTGTTGATGCCATGAAATTTAAAATCAACTTATTTTTCCATTAAAATGATACATTTTCTCAGTTTAAACATTTGATATGTCATCTATGTTGTATTCTGAATAAAATATTGAAATTTGAAACTTCCACATCATTGCATTCTGTTTTTATTCACAATTTGTACAGTGTCCCAACTTTTTTGGAATCAGATTTGTATGGTTGTATAGATAAAATTTTCAAAATACTCATGTGCAAAAGTGAGGGGGCACTGATACATTTTTCCTATTTAATGATGTTAGCCAATCAACAACAGTGGGTCTTTACTGACAACTTAAATGAGCCGCCCACTGAAAGCAGATCATTTCAGACAAAGGGACAGAATAAGGGTTGAATTTTTCTTTCTTTCTTTCTTTTTTTTTGGAGAATATATGAATGTTTATTTTTGTGCACCTTAAAGAACATATTAAAGCAATTTAAGAAAATCCATTTCATGACCCCTTAAAATTTTTTTTTTTTTTTTTCATCAGTGCGTGTTAAAATGTCTTCGTAATCTGTCATCAAAATGTCATAAACTTGCTCCATCTCTGAAATGACTATTTCACTGACAACCATCACATGAGACTATAGCATAACAAATGCAAAAGTGATGATGAGGAGTTGTTTTTCAATTCTTTCCCATATAAAAATATGGCACAAATAGAAAAAACAAAAGAAAGCAATACATAATTAAATCAAAACCAAACATACATTTTCTCTTATTGAAAATCCTGTTTCAGGATATTTGTCAGAATATGTATAATAGGTTGCAAACACCATTTCACATTGATTATACATTATTAAATATAGAAGACCCACTTACACCCCATATGATATAGTCAGTATGCAAAGTCATGCTTTGACCTAAATATGAACTTAGAAATACATCTGAATGTAATGCAAAATGTTCCAAATTGTGTCCATAAGTGTCCGGGTTCAGAACACCAGATATTGAACTAAGCAAGCAATACAAATGTACATGGTGTGAAATAGATTTAGATGGAAATCAGAGCTGGTGGATTGTAAATAAGCCCAGAGCTCTAAAGGGATTTTCCTGCTGGCAGAGCCAGGAATCACCTCACAACCCACTCCATCCTTTCCTTCTCTGACCCCCAGAGCTTTCTCAACTTCACAACACTCACACTGACTGAGACATCCCTGAAAACTCATCTCCCTGCAGCTCTGTGTATTTTAAAGAGCTCAGATGAGGGCTTTGATGCCTGGCTGTGGAATGAGGTTGAGATAAGTGGGAATAAAGGAAAGGGGGAAGGATTTGTGAAAAGCAATAATAAAAAAATAAAATAAAATAAAAATGTCTGATGAGAGACTAATAATCCAGCTGGGTTGCAACTGCCTAAATAACCTTGTTTTGCTTTGTGAACATGCACAATGACTTCACAAACCCTCTTGGTTTCAAGTCCCTATAGAGCATCTCTCTGATTGCCATGGATACTGGTACAGTGTTTGAAATTTTATGATCAGTAAGGACAAAAAACTAAGCCAAAGTCGTAGCATGCTAGACAGCTTTATTTTTGAGTGCACTTATTTCTGAGTGCATTAGATTTGTGTTGCTTGTTGTGTTTGTCACGTTTAAAAAAAAATCATGAATGTATTAGCTTTAATAAATAAATAAAAATGTGATCAAATTGAAATCTCACTGTAAAAGTCAGTTTGCATGAGATAGTTTAGCCTGTTCTTTGTTCTTAAAAAAAAAAAAAAAAAAAAAAAACTAGGTCAGTGTGAACTGGTCTGTCCTCTGTTGCTGTAAACATCATTTATTCTTAATAAGAGGCCTTGTTGTCCTTGATAAATCTGATTTGTAACTCTGAATGTGTCCTTAAAAATGTGAATGTGGAATTGAGGATTTGAGTTTGATGTTAGATAATATGCATAAAAAAGGCATAATCTGATGCATGTGTTTGCTTGTACTGGTAAATGTGTGTGTGTTATTGTATAGATGGGAATCTGAGTGTCTTCAAGCTTATTAACACTTTTCAGTGCAGCGTGTCCTGAGGTGGTGATATATGACACATTTCAGAGAAGTGATTTCACAATGAAACCATAGGGACCGATTTTAATTCTCTTTACATGTAAGTAGGACAGCATATGGGCCATGTCATGACTGCCATTGGACTTTTCTTGTGCTCAGTTGGACCCAGTTAAAAGAACTCTGCAAAGTAGAAAAAAAAAAAAACTATTTCTCAAAATGTTTTTTAAAAATATGCTGTTTTAAAAGTAGGTTAACAACAACTGAAAGTTTGCTGTCATGCCAAAGAATGTAGTAGAAGCCTATGACTACTAATATATATTATAGGTTAGTTTTTTCCTGGTATTTTTAGTAATTATGGGAGGTAAAAGTGACAACAGTAATAACAGTGGTAGTAGCTTACTAATCATATCTGAACATTGCATTCAGCTATTATTAGGCTGTACAGTGGCTCATGCAGTCATGGTGTGATTTATACCTTTTATTATTATTCCATTACTGTTCTAAGTACTGCGTAGGCCTTCCATCACAGTACAAACCATAGAACCGCCCACTATTAATACCATCACACTATTATATAGTCCATTATAAGCTATTATATGGCTTGTAGTAACAATCACAAGCACTTGGTGTATGATTTGTTGCTTTGAAACTTTAGCCAAAGCCACAATTTACAAGAGGTTAAACCAAAAGTGCAATAATTTCCTGAAAGAATGTAAGAATCATCACATATGCTCAACACTTGATACCATATACTGTGTGTTTGATGAGATGTTACTTTGATACTGTTTTACTGCTGGAAGCCAGGTGAGTAAAAGTTGGTTGAGGTGTACAACATTGTGATTAAATATGGAACAGCATATGACTATACCACTCCAACTACAGACATAAGCTGTTTCTCAATATGCGTTCTTGTCTGCACTTCTACTTGAGAAACTCCATCAATCATTGCCCTGTTCCAATTCAAAGTTCACATCTAGCCAAGTACAGGTTAAATCCCAGGATGTGTTCTTACTCCGCCCCTTTTATTGAAGATGCATCAAGAGGTGGCTTGTGCGAACTTGAGACAGCCAGGTATCCCAGAATGCATCTTTAATTAATGGCGGAGGAGAAACCCCCCCATAATTATATCGTTTTGGATGAGCACAAAGTTAACTCATGTAACTTATGTAATTTTACCGTTGTAGTAGAGCACTGACTTTGTATGCTTGACTGAATTGTTTGCTTGTCTTTATTTCCTGTTGTATCAGCTTCTTAAACTTTATACTTATACTGTTATAATGGATATTATTGTTCATTAAAACTGACACTTAACAAAAAGAGACTATGGCCTGGTTTCACAGACTAAACCAGGATTATGCCATAGTCCAATTAGGACATTTAAGTAATTTTTATAAACGTGCCTTATAAAAAAAAAAAAAAAAAAAAAAAATTACTGGTGTGCATTTTGAGACAAAATAAAGGCACTGATATATTTTAAGATCCGTCAGAGCAAGTTTCTTTAAGCTGAAACAGCGCAGACTTAGATTTTAGTCTGGCATTAGTCTTAAGCCTTGTCTGTGGATAGTGAATGTCATATTTTATTTTCGGCCGCGGCTATTTACACTAAGTGAAAACAGCAGTATTTTCTTAGTGATATGCTAGGTACACGAAGAACAAATAATGATAAATTCTGTATACACTAGCATATTCTATTTACACTTACACCATTCTCTTTGCAATAAGTGATCTATACTTGGTTCAAATCTGCATCATCTGGTGCAGTTCCAAGTCAATTATTCAGTCAATTGGTCTGTAATTTCTTGTAGCAGACTTTTGGCATAAATGAATGGACTGTGGGTGGATGGTGGGTGTGCTGCCTGAGGCTGATACTGAATGATCAGTTACTCAATCAATCAGAGAGTCAAGAGAGAGGGAGAGAGAGAGAGAGAAAAAAAACTCTACAACATCTTTCCTGTGAATATAAAAGGGAAATTTACTTGATCAACACCATCTGAATATGACACATGATTGCTTGTGGACATGAAGTTAGTCCATCTGCGCTCTTCGTTTCCTACTAAACGTCCTTTAATGTATGCAATCTTATAAAACAGACCTATTCTCTGTCATGCTCATAGCATGTTTGACCTTTAATAAGAGCGAGTCCGCCTATCTTCAGCCTGGCACAGCTGCTGCACACAGCTTAGAGACTAAGTGAGAAAAAGAGCCAATGTTCCCTGGTCTCTCTCAGTATACCAACACTCTAGGAATTAATAACGCATGCTGCTGAACCAGGAGGACCCAGTGAACTGTGCTGCTGGCTGCTTGAGTTATTTGTGAGGGAAGCTTTAGAAATGTGATCAAGGAGCATGTTTGTGTAATAACGAGAGAGAGTGAGAGTGAGAGAGAAAGCTGAGAATGAGAATAGGTGGTCTGGATGTGGACATGATCAATCATACAACCTTTTTCTGCATTCATGTTTCTCATGACAGTTATTTTGGTGACTAGTCCTTGCATGAGATGGTTAACTGCTCCTCTTATTAACAGTCAGTGGATTGGCTGCCATGTTTGACATTTAAACATCTGCTGGTCGGACCCCGAGAGAATCATGCTGATTCAGGGGTTGTTTTCAGTTTTTATGCAATTCATGATTGAGACACATTATGTAGACAACAATTAAGTATGTATATAAGTAAGAAAATTAATGAATTAATGAATTAATGTTTGCATGCTTTGACCTCTTGTTTTCTTTTAGGCAATAGAATAATTTTAATTGATTGAAAGCAACAAAGCATTTATATTGTTAAAAAAATGTTTATTTAATTAAATGCTGTTCTTTTAAATGTTCTATTCTATTCAACTGTTTTCAACATTCATAATAATAAGAAACATTTCTTGAGCAGCAAATCAGCATATTAGAATGATTTCTGAAGGATGTGACGCTGAAAATTGGAGTAATGATGCTGAAAATTCAAAACCATAACAGCCTGCTGTTATATTGTATTTTTGATCAAATAAATTGGTCTCGGTGATATAAAAAAATCCTTCCAAAACAATAAAAGTTGTTTTTTTACTGTATTTTTGATCAAATAAATACAGAGTTATTTTAAAAATCTTACAAACCCTAAACTTTTGATATATATATAAACTTTGATTGTTTTTTATTTATTTAAATGTATATTTGTTTTCTAGTCAGAAAATCCTAGAGAAATTTCTGTCATAATTTAGAATACATTATAAATCAGATAAGCTCAGATAAGAATACTCTAAAAATAAAAAATATACTATCCTTACTATACTGTGATGCTATGTCCCGGTCAGCACACCTGCGCAACAAGACAAAAACAATAAAACCCACTACAAACGAGGCATTTGTTTCATCCAATGGGGACATAATTACGGATTATAATGATTTATACTGTCTTCTTACGTGTTGCATTGAAATCTGTTGAAGTTTACCTCACCTCAACAGATTCATTCACGGATTTGCGCTGCTGCGCAACATCTTCACACACGGTCAAGTGTGACATCATATACATCGGTCAATAAATACAATTTAAACACATACTTTACACAACTCAAAACACAACAAATGGAACATATACTGTATGTTTGCTTCAAACTGGAATCATGGCAGAATATCCTGTGATGTCCACTTCACAGGGCACTTATATTCGAATAGAACAAACGTCTCAAGCCATAAGAGAAACATACAAAATGTGCAGAGCAGGGGGCACGAGGACTGGAATTGAGAACTGCTGCTCTACGCTGCTCAATACTCATGTTTGAATCATCAGTGGAAAATCCTTTACATATGTATACGTACTTACAGACTGTGAGTCAGAACAGCCTACATTGTAGTCTTCTCTCCCAGGATCATGAAACAGTCCTCCATAAAATGTGCTGCACACATCTGAATATTTGGGTTGAACTGTTCTGGAACAGTGTTGTAAATACAACTTAACCACTGATTTCTAGTTGTGTCCTCTTTTGGAAGGCCAAACTAAGTATATTCGCTTTCACAACGAAACAGCGTCTCCACAACATGGCGGCAAAAGTGAGAATCAAAAGTTACGCCTTCTTTCTTTGCATTTACATTTGGATGGTGTTATGCAAATCTTCCCACATAATGACGTAGACATGTGGGGGCGTGTTTAAACGAGGCGTTTTAGGAGGGCTCTTTGGGTTTGAGACTTTAGTCTTTGCAACTTTACAGATCTTCTTTATGAACCAAGAGCTTGTAACACTCCAAAGAGAAAGGAAAACTTGAAATCGCATCATATGACCCCTTAAATTTTAACTCAAAATGAATTGTTCATGTCAAGGCTTCTTCTGTGACAAGGCTTCTTTGTTTGCAATACATTGTCATCACTCTCCATCTTCTGTTCCCACATCAGCTAGTAATGACATTTGAGCTGTAGACACCTAAACGAGTGCTGCTTCTCTTTTCCTATCTTCTTGATTCATGGTTCTTTCAATCCTTTAATTTCCTCATTTATCTTCTCTTGTTCTTTCCTCTGGTCTGGTAAATGACCTTTTCCCTTTGGGCTTTTAAAGACAGTTATCCACAGGCTGACCACACAAAGGAGAACAGGAGGACAGAAAGAGATGAACAGAGACAGAAAGCCATGGATGAACGAATGAGAAAAAAAAATGGCTATAGCTATATGGAGTACGTGGGAGGAAATTTTCACCACTCGGACCTGTCAATCAATCCACTATTGCCAAGACAGACCTGGTTCTTAAATTCCTGTGACTCGCATAAGAACAAAATGCAGACAGTTTGTGATCCATCAGCTTTAGATGTCTGTGCTCAGTGTGTGACCCTGCTCCACGCAGCTATCATGTGTTCAGTCAAGCAGCATTAACATTTAAACGCTGGATCACAGGAGAGGATGCTCCAGGAAAGAGAAGAGAATCAAACAGTACTGGTGCTCTAGATACTCACAAAAACACACACACAGCCTGTACTGATGCATGAAGCCCTGGGGAGAAACACAGCCTGGGCACATCTCTCCAGCTTGTGCTTTCATTCTATTTGAAGCCCCATGGGATTTAAAAGCTACTAGGTGCCCGGTGCCACTCCTGGCGGTTCTCTTAGTGAGCACTGAGTAAGTGAAAGAATGAAAGCAGCATGTGTTCAGTGAACTGTTACATGTAGTCAAGAGCTGAAGGCAATGATTTCTTAATGATGACTGAAGCAATTGTGAGGTTATCTGAAGAGGTGGAGGTCAGTGAAAGTGAAGAGTGTAATTTACAGGTAGTCCCACCTCAAACGCACAGCATTGGTTGAGTTTGTAAGTGCCACGTTGGACTTTTTAAAGCACTTCAAAACTATGAATGTGCTAATGTAGATATATTAACCCTGTGGTGCATATATTCACTGCTATGATCTATAGAGGGCATTTTTACCCATTCAGTGATGTTACCCCTAGTGAAAAATAAATATACTGAATTTTATTAAAATATATTTACTTCATGATAAATATACTAAACATAGATTGGCATAGCTATGTACTAACTGAAAATACACTGTAAATGTAGTTATATCATGCTTTCATCAAGCACAAACTTAATTTAATTAATTTGTAAAATAGTATGTCTTTTACAAATTCAGTTGGAGAAGGTTCAAATATATATTAATCTTCAAGAAAGTTCCCTGGCTATGTTCTTACAGTAATTCCATCTTCAACATGTTTGAAACTTGTTAAAAGTGATTTTCATATAGGTGTTCTCTGAGAGCAAAAAAAAAAAAAAAAAAAAAGAAAAAGAAAAGAAAGAAAGAAAATGAGAGGAATGAATTGCAACATCTAGAATGTTTCTGCTAACAGGTGCTGTAAGGGCAGAATTTCCACACACGACTTTTGCCAACAGCGCAAATGTAACAATAAGCAATTTGCAAATAAAACTATTTAATTGTTAAATATTGAAGTAATACTAATGCATGTTTTTTTTATCCTCTGTTTACCTGTTATGATTAAATGATTAAGTAAATACAATGAACTGTATTTGATTTCTATTTGTTGAGTGTAAAAATAGTATAAATAAAAGGAAATGTTTTGTTGCAAAAATTTAAATAAATAATAATAATAATTCATAATCATGAAGTCAGTTTTATAATTATGACCCTTACCTTTTCAATAATTTAACCACACTTCAAATTTATGTCTATAGTGCTTTTCACAGTTTTGCATGGTTGCAAAGCAGCTTTACATACATATTGAAAATAGCTACAAAAGGAAAGATATGTAATTACAAAAAAAAAAAAGTAAAAAAAAACACAATACCCCACATACAATCAGTTTGAAATGGTGAAAGAAATGCACTTATTGATCAGAAGTTTTATTACTTTAGTGTATTCCTAATACACTCCAGTCCACCTGTACCGATACACTTTTTTCCATTAATGGCCCATTGGAATTTGAAATGTGGACTGCAGCCCTAAGTAAAATGTAAAATGTATTAAAATAATTCCAATTCATGCATCATGTTTAAATCTACACTGCACCTTGAGACCATCAAACCACCAAATCATTTCATTCTGTTTTACATCAGGAGCTGTTGGGCAGTACATTGAGAGTTGGAGCACGCAGAGACAATGGGCAGAGAAATGTTACAGACAGGGCCGGTTCTAGACATTTGGAGGCCCTAACCTTTTTATTTATACAACATTTCATTTTATATTTTGTATATTTTTACCTATACAGTACCGTTCAAATGTTTGGACTCTTAAATGCTTATCAAACCTGTATTTATACACCAAATATACACCAACATTATTTGATATATAGATAGATAGATACATTATTGTATCTCCTCTTAAAGGTGTCATATGATGTTGTTAAAAAGAACATTATTTGGTGTATTTGGTGTAATGAAATGTGTTTATGCGGTTTAAGGTTAAAAAAACCACATTATTTTCCACATACTGTACATTATTGTTTCTCCTCTATGCCCCGCCTTCTGAAACGTGTCGATTTTCACAAGGCTCATCTCTCTGAAAAGCGAGGTGTGTTGTGATTGGCCAGCTATCTCGCATGTTGTGATTGGCCGAATGCCTCAAGCGCATGACGGAATGTTTTCGAAATGTTACGCCTCTTAACATACCGTGATGCCCTGTCCGGCCGGAGCGACGAGACATAAACATAAAACCCATTATAAACGTGATATAAACATGATTTCTAGTCGTGTTTTCTTTTAGAAGGCAAAAACGAAGTAGTTTCGCTTTCTCAATGAAACAGCGTCACACACCGCAGCCTTAAATGAGCAGAGGCCGGAGGCCTAGAGTGAGCTGCGGCCGGCTTGAGTGAGCAGAGGCGTGGCTGGACTCTGCTTCGTCCACGGTGAAAGCCGATTTGGCGATCCACAGTGCAAAGTTGATGGATTTCCTCAGCGACCAGCACGGATCAGCTCTAGGCATAACGAAGCGGATATCATCCTCTTTTGGAAGGCCAAACAAAGTAGTTTCGCTTTCACAGTGAAACACACAGCGTCTATACGCCTTGATTTTGACTTCTTATAAAGCACAACCCCATGTTGGCATATGATGATAATGTAATGCATAACAGGATTGCAATACTGGTGTTAAGTCTAGTTAATTCTGGGTATAATGACATTTTATTAGTATTCATATTGCTTTAATTCACTCATGTTTCAAGACATCTTCTGCTGCCTAATAATCTTAGTGCTCATTGCTGGCATTTTACTAATCAAACAAGCGTTAATGGGAACAGATGAATATATGCTTGCAAACATGAAGGTTTTCTGTGTGAGAGAAAGAGAGCAATAGAGCGATGGAAGAGAAATTCAAAGGTGAAAAGTTCAGAGCACAGTTGGATTTCACCTCTGTAATATCAAAGGCTGATGCTGCAAGAAACTATAGAGCAGGTAATGAGGGCCCAAGAGGGCCGATCCTCATAAAAGAGCCATTCACTGTGACTAAAGGGCATAAAATTTACAAAGCTCTGATGTGCACATTTTGCAAGGACATGGATTGTTAACTCAGGTCCCTCAAATGTATGAGGAGCACCAACCTGAAAATGTGAATCCCAAAAGTAATAAACAGCAGTCAAGAAGAAAATTGCAAGCATCTGAGCAGCTAGAATCTATAATATATATCTTGCATCACCCGTTCTGTCACAATGCAATGTTTATAAAGTATTTAATACTTTTGCATCTTGGCAGGCACTTTATAGGCACCAGTATATTCCAAAAGAAATAAAAAAAGTTATTTAATCAGAATAAATGCAGGTTTCTTGCCTTGGGAATCGAACCAATAACCCTGTAATGCTAGCACCAGTAGCATATACTCTACTTAACTCTTACTTAACTAGCTTAACCATCAAGAAATTATTGGTCAAACAGAAGGAAAATGCCTATGATGGACAACCACTTTAGAAGATTTACTGTTGACCATTTTAACTATGTGGGCTTTGCAGCACCAAACCAGAGCTAACCAGCAAAATCTTTCTTAGACCAATAGAATAAACTGGTAATTTCAGCCGGGATCATGCCATAAAAACTGTCAAAGCCCTCATCTTCTCTCCAAAATTTCATCATTATCAATGAAATGTCACATCAGCATGATCTGACACTTTCTTCGAGATTAAAGTCATTCGTAACAGTATCTTGAAGAAGAGAAAATCCCGAAAAGGTCAGTCTTCAGCGTTCCCACTGTGCAGTTGTGTTTCTCTGCTCGGACATCACCACATTAGGTCACGTCTGACTTGAAATGAACCAATGAAATGAACAGAGATGGTTTTTAATGACCACTCAGGTCAACTCAGTTGCCTGCTAATTTCATGCACTGTTAACTAAAGATTTGTTGAGAAATGGCCTAAAAAGAATGTGAATATAAATAATAGTTGAACATCAGTCTGTGGTAACAAAATTAAGGGTATACAAACAAATATTTAATAAATACATAAATAAAAAAATAAGATGTCACTTTGTGATAAGACCAATTAATTAATAATATATTAATATAAATTATAAATATAAAACATTTAAAAATAAATATTATAGTATTGTTTACTTGTAGAGTAACTTTAAATGCTATTACTGTAAAATAATAATAATAATCATAATAATATCATTGTTCAAAACAGTTGTGCTGCTTATTTTTTATGGAAACCATTTGAAACTTTTGACAAACAGAAAGCTCAAAAGAAAATAAATGTTTTGTAACATTATAAATGTCTTTAATGTCACTTTTGATTGATTTATTGCATTCTTGCTGGATAAAAGTAATAATTTCTTTAAAAAAAGTCATGCTGACCCCAAAACTTTTGAGCAATAGTGTAAGTCTTGAAAACTAGAGCTGGATTTAGATGCTTGTGAAATGCATTAACAAATGCATGGACATTTTATCTGTAATATCCCCAAGTGAATCGATATAAAGTTAAATCAGAATTGAATATACAGTAACAGACGTACACAGTGACAAATACTTGTTCCACAACACACACACTCACACATACAAGCCATACTACCCACCACCTCTCACGCCTCGTGTGGTGTAAATTATTCACCAAAGCAACGCAAACGAGGGCTGTGCGACTTTAGCACAGGAACAAACAGAGAGTGAGAAACACTGTGTGTTGAGGAGAGGTGTAGGAAAGACAGATGGATGTGATCGGGCGCACCTGTTGTTCTGCCTTTCTATCTCTCCTCTCCTCCTCCCACCTCCTCTCTTTTTCTTCCTCAGTAACACATCAAAGTGTGCAAGGTCGCAAAGGGCAGCACCAAAGAGAACTGACAGGATTGTGATGAGCATGGACTGAGGTTTAACCTTATGGGACATCCTCTCTTTCTGCTCTGCACTGCCTGCCCTTCTTTCAGGGCTTTTTATGGACTTATTTCTCCCAGTAAGCGTTCCAATAAAAGCTGGTGACTAGAAGCATCTGAACACAGCTCTAGGCTACCAGACTTTTTGGCATGGTGCCATTACCTCCTGCTGGTAGATGTCACAACTACACAATCTGCCAGCGAAAAAAAAAAAAAATCATTCAGAAATACCGATCAAGATGTGGTAGTTAAGAAGCACATTAGCATCCCATGCTAAGTATCCAAAACATTCTGTTCAATAGAAATCAAAACACGCACATTATTTTTATTTAGATGTTTGCACTGCTTTCAGTACGAAGGAAACAGAAAAGAGTATTTATTGTTTCTGCATTGAAATCATTAAAAAAAATAATAATAATAAAAAAAAATAATAATAATAATAAAAACATGGACAAAGTAAAAATACAGAAGCAGTTGTTACTGGTTGGTTCAAACTGTAAAACTGGACACTGAGTATAGTTGGAGAGGTGCGATGATGTGAATACTGAAGAATGACTCAAGTATGATCATCTATAATGAATGTAAAAGCATTAAATCACTATCTTCGCTATTCACATCCATACTGTACAGTCAGCTGGTCATAATCGGAGAATAATTCCTAGACAGCATGATCAAAACCATGTTGAAAACCCAAGAGGGATTTGTTTTGTGAATATGATTGTAAATTGTTTAATTATTAATACATTATAATTATAATTATTTCATTTTAGTTATATTTTTAATATGCATTCCAAGTTTGTTTGTTTGTTTGCTATGAACTAGTCAACAAAAATGTAACATGTTCTAACTCTATTTGAATGTGCACTTGTAGTATACTTCAAATCATATTCAAAAGGACACTTAAGTGCACTTAAAGAGAGTTTAGTTTCATGAATATATTTCTCAGTAATGTCAAATTAAGTTTACTTTAAAATAACCTTTTTACTTGTTTAAAGTAAACGCTATCCAAAGTTAATATATTTTAAACAGACTAAAATGCAGTGTCTTTTTCTCTCAAATGATTTTGCTTTCTTACTTTAACTGGAGACTGTTGTATGGGGGCCCAGTAGTGCACAACATTAGAATTTAAATAGCAAACATGAGATAACAACACAGCGGAACCAAGCCACAACACAACGGAATAACAATGGTTTCTAATAAGCAACTTTCTAACTTAACTCCCATTTTCTCTCCCCGTAATTTCCGGTCTATTCTAAAATGATCTTTGTCAATCAAAATAGCAAAACATAACAGAACTACCTAAGATAAGAGCTTTATTTTACAAGCATTGTAATGAAATAATTACAATAAATTACCCAATACTACTGAAACAATAGAGCAATCAATGATGACAATCAGTGGAATAAAGTTCAAATTAACTGAGGACTAATTTCCACCCTAATTGGATATGATTTTTGCTGGTAATAATGAGTACGCTAATCATGCATGGTTGCTCTTGTGTACAGTCCAAGACAGTTCACAGTCAAGCTCTTGATGAGACTGTATAAGCACCTGGATGTGAGTGTAATCAACACCTGCTGATCAGCAGTTCTGCTCTTCTAAAACAGACTCATCCTGAGCTATGAGAGGATCTGACTCAGAACCAATTCCCTCGGTTATGTGGGAATTACAAAAGCACTTCATCTTTATAAAAATAAAGTGATTTTGCTATTACATCAGCCCATAAACCTAGAGAAAATTCTGGAAAATCTTATATGTTTGAGCTGTTCAACCTACAAACTCAATAAAATGGCCTACCCCAAGATATAGCTTGGTCAAAGGCATCTGCAAGGTTTTAAAATAAATGCACTGTAAAGTTTTATCACCTTTGAAACTGAATCATCAGTAACAGCTCCGTCATGATGATTTTTCCTCAGATTGAGCATTACCTCATCATTAGTCTTTTAAAACTTCACCAGGTGAAGATCCAACAGACTGAATTCCCCATGTGTTGATAAGCAAACATGATAAGGCCACAACATGTCTCCTAGTTTTTTTTTTTTGTTTGTTTTTTTTTTTTTAGGCTCTTTCCTTTGTTCTTTTGTCACGACAATATGGTTATGTGGGTGCTAAACTCGATTTTCTGAATTGCAGCCTCAAAGCAATTGAATTAAAATGTGCTGCTTTTCGAATGTTGTCATGGTAGAACAGTTGATGTGTCTTTGAAAAGCCATGATTCAAATCAGCATTTGTTAAGATAAGTCAAGTAAGGAATAATTGACGCAGGGCTGTTGAATTACCACATCAGATGTGCATTACTTTTTCAATAAAATAACATAGTGGTGTATTCATGGTTGTCACACCTCAAAACATTGTTCATAAGTTTTATTTAAAATATATTTGCTAGGTATTTAAAACCTTATAGGTGCTGTCACAATTATTATTATAATTTTTTTTTTTTTTTGAGAAATCACGAAAAACACATCACCAATTTGAACCTGACACGTAACTCCCAATCACATGGATTCCTACTGAAATACTGGATTTCCCTTCCGTAAATTCATGAGGTTAAGCGTCAGTCACACTACTCTTTTCATTCCATTCACACACATGCGGGAGAATGGAAATGCAAGCTCATGAGAAGACATTTTGCATTTTGCTGCATTCCAAAGTTCGAGTTTAGTGATCTCTGACCTGTGTATTCGTATTATGTGAAACTGTGTGACCAATAGAGTGGGGGAACTATGACGTCAGAATCTGGAAGAGTACTTCGCCGTGGATTCCTTCAAGATTTTCCTAAGGGGTTTTATATTTTTCAGTTTATTAGTAAAATAAAGCCTGTGGTAAACAAAACTTGACTATACTTTGACGTTTTGTTCTGCAATGTAAATTATCAAATTACTGTAGGTGAAAACATAAAAATTCTAATTCTAGTGGCATATGCAAAGTATTTATGATTTGAAAGACCCATTTGCAAAACCGTTGAAATGACATGTCTATTCAACATGCTCTTCCCCATCCATAGCCTTGAGTTCTATCTTCTATCATTGTTGTCCTTTCTAAAGCCACTTTCTTTAGCTGGAATAATGTCCTTTCACACTCTTCCGGGAAGCAGAAATTTATAGAACTCCAAGCATTCCATGTCTGAATGAAAAACATCTTCACTGATTCTTTTGAACAGTTTCGATCCTGGTTGCTATGGAATGGGTCATTAGAACCATGAGTTTAAAATAAAGACGGTTTCATAATTTAACCCACTGACATGTATCTTTCATTGGCTCTTTTCTACAGTTTACATTTCACGGACACTAACAGTGATGAGTCTCTTGCAATGTCTCCCACTTGTGCAGCTGCCATCATCAACCTTCTTCACCAGCCATAAAAATCACTCTTGCTGAAGGAGCAGGAGAAAAGAAACGATTAATCGTTTCAGATTGCAACTTTCAATGGCTTTCCATTGTGTTTAGATTACACAGCTTTGTCCCTATCAAGGTGTCATTTGGTCTCCATTGGGCTTGGCGCCACTGTCTCTGATTTGTGTCTTCAACTTTTTGAACAGTCAGATGTCTTCTGCTGTTTGTTAATGGCACACACTACATCTACTCTGATAGGTGGATCAATGGCTCAGATGAAGTTAAGCAGCAAGAGCAGGATTAATTTTCGCCATCTGATAGGTAATCGAAAAGTAGGTCCACAGGGGCCATGTGTGCCTCTGTCTCACCATCACCTCAGAGTGTGTTGGCTACCTGAGCCCTGCTGACAATCAAAGGGTTAGATGCAGTTAGTTTGATAAAGTTTGTTTGCGCTCTGGTGGGCTACATCTGTCCATCAGAATCTCTGAAGGCTGTATTTGGTGACAGGGCTGACCCATTGACTTTTGGGATGTGCCAGCGGAGAAACTTTACTGATTACAAATTCCTCTCTGTCAGCTATGTGCATTTCCACAGAAAGATCTATAGCAGTCTACATAGACTATAGAGCAGGGCTCATCATCTAGTAGCTTGCAGGCTGAATCTAAGCCGTCAATCATTTTTATGAAACCCTTCGATTGATTTAGATGAAATTGCTGTGCTGCATTATATATCAGAGAGCTTTCTGTGCAAATTTCAGTCTGCAGACTATATTCGGACTGCAGCATGTTTTTTTTCTGTCCATAGTTCAGCTTTCCAAATGTGAACCATGCAGGCACGAATGTGATTGTGTCTTATCCTATGAAATGTATTTATGCAAATAGCTTGGCCTCAGACAAATCTTCAGACATAAAAAGATGAGTTGAGACAGCTGAGACGGTGCATCAGTTTATGTGTGATGACACGCTGGCTTATTTATATAAAAACCTGCCAAGAAAAAGAAACAGTATTTTGTCCTATATGAGCTACTTTACGTGTAACATTAGCAACATTTGAACGAGTAACATTTGCCCTAAAATGTTCCAATATGATAGCAATGTTGATACCCACAGTATTGAGGGTGTTTAGATATTTATTATTATTATTATTATTATTAATTAGTTAATTAATTTATTTTTGGTTTAAGTTTACATGGAAGTGCTAAGAACGGCTCAATGATCTGAAATATGTTTAATTTTCAGTATTTATTTGTTTGTTTATTTTTGGACAGATTGGCCTTCAAAACAAAGTATAGTCTAGACATATCAAATTCATATCTCAGAAGCAATGCTTTCAAGATTTAAATAATTGAAATGCTCAATAGAAAAGCGATGAGCTGCATGAGTGCATTAATGTTGCAGGGGTGGATGTAATCAGCAGCCCAATGGATCGATTAATAATGAAACACTGCTGTTGTTTTAACAAGGGAAAAGACTAGAAGTACATACATGGACAGATGTTCATGACACGACATTAAGTAAGCTAAGACTGTAGTATATGAATACAAACCATGTTTAGATCCTGGTTGGGACACGCAGAGTTGACCAAAATAAACAGTAAAAGGAAAGGTTAGTATGTATGTATAAACTCAGCAAATAGATAAATAAACCTTACATAACACCTTGTGTTTTGTCCACTTACGGCATTTATCAAAATCCGACCATCTCTCTTCTTACATAACACCTTGTGCCTGCATTTATCAAAAATCAAAACTCAACTCACTTAAAAAAAAACAAATCACTACTCCATTTAAAACAGACAACCACTTACGGCGTTTATCGAAAATCAAATCTCTACTCTCTTTAAAACAGATTATTCACTTGTTCATTATATCTTGTCAAATGTCCCTATATCATGGTATAAGCCAGTCCTCTTTAGTGTGCCTACAGTTGGTTCAAAGCATTGCTGCAAGGATGTTGACAGACAGACGGAGGTCCGATCACATCACTCCCATTTTTATTTAGCTAAACTGTCTACCAATCAAATTTAGAATTTTTGTAAAATTTTAACTTTTGTTTTTAGATCTCTACATAACCAAGCACCATCATATCTTTCAGAAGCAATCTCCATTCACAAACCAAATAGGTCCCTAAAATCTAGTAATCTTGGTCATAAAAGTAACATAAAAAGTAGACCTCATTATTTTTATACTTTTCCATCATTTTCATTGCCAGTGATTTTATAGACAAAGTCTTTCTCTTACTAAGAGATGATGCCAACCCCTTAGAGGACCTCAGATGATGCTAACCCAGAGACAACATACAGAACTGTTAATAGTGTTAATCGTCTGTTTGTTTATGTCTTTTATTAATTTTTTTCTGAACATTTCTGCCGTATGCACATAAACTGACAGTCATCACTGATAAGCTACTACTAAATATTGTAGAAACTTAATTTTCTGTAAAGTTGCTTTGCAATGATATGTATCATAAAAAAGTGCTATACAAATAAACTTGAACTGAATTGAATTGAACTATGACTGACAATCATTAAAATATCATTTACATGACATACTCATCTGAATGACCCCTTTGTAATTAACTTACAATAAATTGGCATTTATCATGCATACACAAGGAGGTAGACTCCAATTACACAGATATTTTTTTACACAGCAGCCCACTTGTGTAATAATGTAATGAATTACTGAATTACTTCAAGCATGTACTCATAATCACTGGCACTTATAAAGTAGTAGAAGCATGAGTCTCGTGTTAGAAGGAAGACAAAAGAAGCATTTCATCCTGATGAGTTCTTTTTAATCTGAAAATTAGCATTGTTCCAATAATAAGATAAGTGCAGATGCTGTTAAGTAACAATAATGATAATCATCTCTGACCAGATGTACAAAATGCAGCAAATGCAGCTCCCAACTCTTTCAGTACAATGAAATTCTGTATAGCTTATAACGATTATTTGTCTGCTGTGAAGACCCTGGAGCAACAGATGAAAGAGCTGCATCACGGCACAACAACAACACTGTCTTGGACTGGAAAACCAGAGGCAGATCACCCTCGCATGTGGATGAAACTATGAGGGGGCTGAAGAGCAGAGAAAATGGATTTCATCAGCATGCTTTACTTTGAGTGAAGCATCTCCCTGCTGATTTAGCTTTCTCTCTCTTTTGAAGACACACACACACACCCACATGATGTTTTGAAGCTTGTTCAGATGTGTGCTTCCTTATCATTCATCCTACTGTTTAACCCTTCAGTGCATGACACCCATAACAGTGGATATACATTGGAGGAGCAAATAACATGGACTACTGAAAACCACACCCGTTTGTCTTGTTGAGGACTTTCATTTTCAAAAACATGCATTGATACAGAACCAGCCCTCAATGACAGCTTCCACTCCTCTTGCAAAGGCTCTCCACTTGATGTTGGATCTAAACTGTGGGGATTTTTTTCTCATTTAAACATAAGTATCATGGAGGTCAATTCATTTCAGGTGTTTAAAGGGGTTCAAGTCTGGGCTTTGTGCAGGCCATAGTTCTTCCAATATAACACAAGGCTTTCTTAGTAGACTGGAATAATGGCTTTGCTGTCACAGCTTTTTTCAAATAACATATGAAACAGTTACTTCAAATAGTAATATTAATTTACAAGATTACTGTATGTTTGCATTTAATTTACATGCATTTAAATACTGCTGTTATATCTACAGTTCCACATATAGTACACTGGTGAAAAAAAAAAAAAAAAAAAAAAAAATTACTGCAAAAAAGGCAGCTGCGTGTAGTTGCCAGAATTTTACATTTACAGTTTATATTTACAAAGTATACTTCCTTAACTGATATAATGTTAAGATACCAACATACTGAAGTACTAAAATCTGTTCAGTACCTTAATAATACACTGGAATAGAGAAAGTAGCTTTTCCATAAGTTGAGTAATAAATAGTAATATATAACTGTATTTTTTTTTTTTTTTATTTAATTGCTAACAAGCGTTTACCAATAATTGAAGTATTTTTTTTCCCTAAACTCTTAACACAGGAACACACATACATTGCACAGTTAGCCAAATAGTTCATTTCCTGGCCAAAACCAAATTTTGTTAAATAAATACAAACTCTACATTTAAAAATGATAAATACCTTTTTCTACATACAATAACTATATCAAAACACAGCAAACCCGGTTCAAAATCAAGTCATTGGTCAAAACATTAGCACTATTTTTCTATCCAACAGGAACATATAATCACTTATAGCACAGTGATTGTCAAAATACTAACAGTTGTTGACTTTACAAAAACTGCATTACTTTACACTTTTAAGTACCACCTTAAAATACACAATAAAAAAATCAACATATTTTTAAAAATTACATAAATTTAAATAAAACAATTTTTACAGGTCCTTCTCAAAAAATTAGCATATTGTGAAAAAGTTCATTATTTTCCATAATGTAATGATAAAAATTAAACTTTCATATATTTTAGATTCATTGCACACCAACTGAAATATTTCAGGTCTTTTGATAAAAATTAAACTTTCATATATTTTAGATTCATTGCACACCAACTGAAATATTTCAGGTCTTTTATTGTTTTAATACTGATGATTTGGGCATACAGCTCATGAAAACCCAAAATTCCTATCTCAAAAAATTAGCATATTTCATCCGACCAATAAAAGAAAAGTGTTTTTAATACAAAAAAAGTCAAGCTTCAAATAATTATGTTCAGTTATGCACTCAATACTTGGTCGGGAATCCTTTTGCAGAAATGACTGCTTCAATGCGGCGTGGCATGGAGGCAATCAGCCTGTGGCACTGCTGAGGTGTTATGGAGGCCCAGGATGCTTCGATAGCGGCCTTAAGCTCATCCAGAGTGTTGGGTCTTGCGTCTCTCAACGTTCTCTTCACAATATCCCACATATTCTCTATGGGGTTCAGGTCAGGAGAGTTGGCAGGCCAATTGAGCACAGTAATACCATGGTCAGTAAACCATTTACCAGTGGTTTTGGCACTGTGAGCAGGTGCCAGGTCGTGCTGAAAAACGAAATCTTCATCTCCATAAAGCTTTTCAGCAGATGGAAGCATGAAGTGCTCCAAAATCTCCTGATAGCTAGCTGCATTGACCCTGCCCTTGATAAAACACAGTGGACCAACACCAGCAGCTGACATGGCACCCCAGACCATCACTGACTGTGGGTACTTGACACTGGACTTCAGGCATTTTGGCATTTCCTTCTCCCCAGTCTTCCTCCAGACTCTGGCACCTTGATTTCCGAATGACATGCAAAATTTGCTTTCATCCGAAAAAAGTACTCTGGACCACTGAGCAACAGTCCAGTGCTGCTTCTCTGTAGCCCAGGTCAGGGGCTTCTGCCGCTGTTTCTGGTTCAAAAGCACACGCCTGTGCACGGTGGCTCTGGATGTTTCTACTCCAGACTCAGTCCACTGCTTCCGCAGGTCCCCCAAGGTCTGGAATCGGTCCTTCTCCACAATCTTCCTCAGGGTCCGGTCACCTCTTCTCGTTGTGCAGCGTTTTTTTGCCACACTTTTTCCTTCCCACAGACTTCCCACTGAGGTGCCTTGATACAGCACTCTGGGAACAGCCTATTCGTTCAGAAATTTCTTTCTGTGTCTTACCCTCTCGCTTGAGGGTGTCAATGATGGCTTTCTGGGTTAACCTCTTACCCATGATTGCGGTTTTGAGTAATGAACCAGGCTGGGAGTTTTTAAAAGCCTCAGGAATCTTTTGCAGGTGTTTAGAGTTAATTAGTTGATTCAGATGATTAGCTTAATAGCTCCTTTAGAGAACCTTTTCATGATATGCAAATTTTTTGAGATAGGAATTTTGGGTTTTCATGAGCTGTATGCCAAAATCATCAGTATTAAAACAATAAAAGACCTGAAATATTTCAGTTGGTGTGCAATGAATCTAAAATATATGAAAGTTTAATTTTTATCATTACATTATGGAAAATAATGAACTTTTTCACAATATGCTAATTTTTTGAGAAGGACCAGAACATATTTAACAGCTTAATTTTTTCAAACTTATAATAATAATTTATCAATACTAAATTTTTTTTTTTCAATTGCTAACAAGCGTGTACCAATACTTAAAGTACTTTTTCTAAACTCTTAACACAGCAACACACTTACATCACACAATTAGCCAAATAGTTAATTTTCTGACCAAAACCACATTTTGTTAAATAAATACAAACTCAGCGTTTCAAAATGCCGAATACCTTTTTCTAAGGCAAGGCAAGTTTATTAATATAGCACATTTCATACACAATGGTAATTCAAAGAGCTTTACATAAAAGAAAGTAAAATAATCATGAAAATAATAATAATAATAATAATAATAATAATAATAATAATAATAATTAATAATAGCCACAAAAGTAAAACAAGGAATTTAAAAACTTTGAGAATGATTGAAACATTGATTTTAAATGAATTCAAAACAGATAAAAATATGAAAATGATTTTACATAAAATACAGTGAATACATAAAATACAATGCAATCAGTTCGGACATCGCACAGAGCTCATTCAATAAATGCACAGCTAAACAGATGAGTTTTGAGTCTAGATTTAAAAGTGGCTAATGTTTTAGCACATCTGATCTGAAATTATATTCACACGTCTCTAATAAGATGTAATAAAGAAATTGAAATTGAAATTAAAATTGAAATCGCTTGTCAGTGGGAGGGGGTTGGATGTGGATGGTGCCCCATGGTAGCTGATGCCAGTGATCAACAAAAATTCCAAAATGCATGGCCTTTGGTTACTATGCAAGCTTGTTTCCGTCACAGAATAAAAAAGTAAAAATGGTTATTGTGACCTTTTTATCTCACAATTTGGACTTCTGTTCTTGGTATTGCGAGTTTACATCTTGCAATTCAGACTTTATCAAAACTGTGAGATAAATTCACAATTGCAAGAAATAAAAGTCAGAACTGTGAGATGAAAAAAAATCACAATTACCCTTTACCCTTTATATTCCATAGCAGAAATAAGCTTTCATAGGCTCCACATGTGTAAGGGGAAAAAACAAACAAACAAACATAAATGCACAGTCCAGCACATATTCTTACTCCTCTCTCCTACCTCTCCTTCTCCCTTTTTCTGATCAAGCTACTCCGCTCCCCCTAACTTTTCCTCTTCCTCTCACAGGCATTATTCTCTCTCTCTCTCTCTCTCTCTCTCTCTCTCTCTCTCTCTCTCTCTCTCTCATTCTTTGTGTTGTTCTGCATCAAAATAAATAAATAAAAAAAATTCTGTGTTGATGTAATGGAAAAAGCACCTGACTATTCCTCCAACTGAGACTGGAATCAGCTGTTTCTAAATATTTCAAAGATATGTTACTTAAAAATGCTTATCAGTTGTTACAATATTTTATATAGAGAGATTTCTTTCAATACTTCTGAGCTGCTGTTGTTGCAGAAGTAGAGACTTTACACTATATTTAAAGTATGGAACATTACAGTAGGTCTTCATTTCTGTCATGCTGTGTTTAAGCTTTTGTAGGTAAAGAAAGGTAAGAAAGATCCATGATTTTGGTATGGGGTACGCTTAACTTTAGTATATTAGCAGTGATACACACACACACACAAACACACACACACACACACACACACACACACACACACACACACACACACACATGGAAAAACATTTGGAATAATTAAGAATTGCTAATGTTTTTGAAGGAAGTATATTGTGCTCTCCAAGGCAAGGGTCAAAAATTGCAATAAAAACAATAATATTGTAGAATATTATTACAGTTTAAAACATTAACATCAGTGTCAATTGATCCTTCAGAAATCATTTTAATATGCTGATTTGTTGCTCAAGATTCAGAGACTTTTCAGAGACTTCTTCCAAAATATATATAAATTTGTAATATATATATATATATATATATATATATATATATAAATATATATATATATATATATATATATATTATATATATATATATATATATATATATTAAGCTGGAATGTAGTGACTGAATTGATGCCAGATGAATATTACATTTGCCAGCATTCTTCAAAAAGTCTGTCAATAATGACAACACTTCTTCACTCTTCAAATAATCCATTATTTTCAGTGTGAAAAAAAATAAAAAATTTTAGGAGGATTCCGATTGTTGCTGTACATACATTGCAACCGCTCTCTGAAAAGATCTGGGTCAAGGGTTTGAGGAGTCGCACAATTCTCAGGCACTATTTCTGCACAAAATATGTGCATGAAAGTGTCTCTCTTTTCTGGTATTCTCCTCCTCACATTTCAGCCCAAATCTTTAATTCAATAGAATGGGTAGAGAAAAGCCCTGCTTCCACTTTTTAGGTCATTATATTAATATGGCCTAAAAACAGAGTAAGAAAGAAGGAGAGGAGTGGAATGGAATGAGAAAGAAAAAGACAGACTTGTCAATCAATCTG
Source organism: Cyprinus carpio (assembly GCF_018340385.1). Classification (NCBI taxonomy): domain Eukaryota; kingdom Metazoa; phylum Chordata; class Actinopteri; order Cypriniformes; family Cyprinidae; genus Cyprinus; species Cyprinus carpio. The sequence continues at coordinate 6,847,741 of NC_056584.1, read as the reverse complement.
TCTGAGGTGATTCAACTATTCAGTCAGACATTTTTAATACTCTGTCAATGCACAAGTGCGCTCAGTTTCTAAAGCACCTGAACAAATGGAAGCATACTGCCGGATCATCCTGATATTCAATCAGTCACTCAGACGTGACCAAACATCAAATCAATGTAGCAAAGTGATTTATTTTAGGGGAAATGCTCTCAGTCGCTAGTGAGTAACTCAGTCAGTGGCATTTGTAAGGGATTGGCTTTGTTTGTAGCCTTCTCTAATTCCTGAACAAATGAGATTTTCCCAGCAGGGAAAGGGGTTTCCATGGGCTGAGCAGCTGCATGCAAACTTAGAATCACCATGCATGAGGCTGAGGATCAGCTGGAGTTGCGTAAAACTAGAAATGCAATTGGTGCACTGATGATCGAGGCTCGCCATCTGACAGTCAAAGGACAAATTTGGTTTTAGCAGTTGCCAAAAAAGTGCCTGTCCACATGCATAGTGCCAACTGTTTGGCGAGGACGGAAAAGTGGTTTAAGACTGCCAAAGGCATCTGGATTTGAGTGCCCAACTCAGTAGAAACATGCCCCTGTGCACAATGTGAGATTCATACAGTGCTTTGTTTAGTTGGGGGATAAAGAAAAAGAAAGATCTAGTTTCTAAGCCTTTGCTGAAGAATAACAGTATTTATATGCTTTCTCTTCAATACCTCGCTGTCACGGAGTGGACCAAGTTTCTGGTTACTCAACAGACATCATTGATGTATAAATGTAGTTGATCATCTGTTGATGTACTCATCTTTAATAAATGGTCTTTTTGGAAGTTTTGAGTACTAAAAGTTATTATATATTGAGCTCTTCCACTTCAAAAGATCAAATCACCCTTTAATTCTATTTAAATTTGCAATCAACAACGATTTGGGAACTCAGAAGTATTTAGAAAAATTGGTATTCATCAAAATAGGGTAAACTGCAGATGATTCAAAGCTCTTCCCTTGTGAGAAAGAAGTTTACTTTAGGATACTTTTAAAAATAGAACTTTTGCGAACTAAATGCAATGTTTTCAGGAACTGTACAATTGAATGAAAATGCTTTATAGTTTAAATTTCTTAAATGCAATTTAGTACATTTAAAATGTATTCACTATTACAAACACATCAAACATATCAAAATACATGTACTTCCTTAAAGCATGACTGAAGTAAAACTTTTAAAAAACTTTATTGCAAAGTGCATTTTTTTATAGTGTTAGTTGAATAGTGTTAATTAAGAAACAGAGAGCACACTTTCATGACACAGTGGTGTACACAGTGGTGTTTTGCTTCATAAACACAATCATTTTTAAACATACTTTGACAGGGTATCTGCAGGATTTTTAAGTTCAAATGTTAGATTTTTTTTAAGACCTGCACAAATAAAATGAATACCATATGAACAGGGTAGGCCAATATCTTTGGCAACATTAAACCCCCTCCATACCCTCTTGGGACCTGACTCTGGTTCAAAAAAAAAAAAAATTTTTTTTATAAAGTTTTATAAAATAAAAACTTTTCAGAAAAAAAAATCTGGAAAAAACTTCAAGAAAACAGATAGTCAAAAGTATCAATTATTACATTACTTTACACAACTATTATCAATCAATTATTATATTTATTAAATAACATAAATATATTTTGCTGTCAAAATTGTTTAGACTTTTATAATGCATTATTTTCTTGTCAATCCACCAGTTTAGAGTTACAACTCTGCACGTTTGCAGCAAAAAACATGGGTTGATTTTCACATTGGTCTGAAGTTCTGAAAAAAAAAAAAACAGCAAACTTAGACCTCTTAAATACATACCTAAGACTTTCTTATACCATTTAAAACTTTTCATGGCCTTAAATTTTATACAACTGAATTTACGACATTTTTGATATTTTTGAAGCGAACTACAAGTGCACATTTAATATCATTTAAAATCACTTTTTCACAAAGGATTGGCTTCTTTTTAATAAGTAAATATTTTATGACAGTTTAAAAAACTGTTCTATATAGTGTTTTAGCTATGTTGCAATTTTCTTTTGCACGACCGCAACCACAATGATCAGCAGTCTGGAGTCTGAATGAATCTGCCAGTAGTGTTACAGAATGCTCTTTCTATCTTACACCATTTCTGGAGGAGCTTTCCTTTTGGCTTGGTCTTGGTTTCATCTATATGGTGCCAACAGCGAGTTCACCAACAAAATATTGTATTATCACAAAAAAAACAACACTACTATCACAACAACCAATAACAGAAAAAAAACACCCTATAAAAAAAAAAAATAATAATAATAATAAATAATAATAATAATAAAAAACATACACCTTAGCATACTTTTAAAAAGAATACTTTTAACAGACTTTAAAAGAATATACTTAATTGCAAACCTAATGTAATGTTCTCAGACACTTAAATACATGTTATTTGTGATTAAATATAAACCTGTATGGTTATATGCCGATCCAGGGTTTCCAAGTTAGTTCTGGTCTGATGTAACTGGTCCAGGCCCTGCTGTTCACAACCAAACTTAGATGGTAAACAAAAGCAAATCAGAGCTCAAAACACACACACACACACACACACACACACACACACACACACACACACACACACACACACACACACACACACACAACAACAACAACAACAACAACAACAACAACAAAACTGGTCTTTTCAACCACAGGAAAAGGGCAAATGAATTTTAGTCACTGTGTGAAAAGTTCTTGGGTTGATTGTTGATGAGCATGTTTCCTCCTCAAGGCTATTCCCAGAGCTCTGGCTGGAGCATCAGTGTGAATCAGTGTTAGAGAGGCTGCCTGACTGCGCTGAGAGGAGTGAATCAGCAGGAGACAGGGGCGTGAGACTTCTGTCCCGCAGATTCTGATGTGTCTGATCACACAAAACCACAGATACACAGCCAGATCCAACTCCAGACTTACTGTCCTTTTCTTTATTTTCTTTTGTAACACTCTGTAAAAACTTCTACAGCCTAAAGCCTTTCACCCAAATACTTTAGAACAGTCAGCGAGGGGGTATAATGTCTCTCAATTCAGATAATCTCTTCTGGTTTACAATCAATGGGATCACACAATACTGTAATTGCACTAATGCATTATGAACTGGCAAATGGTTTATTTATCATTTCCTGTATCTCCATGACATGACAGGCACAGCAACATTAACATTCTTAACTGAACAACATGAAAGAAATCCCACAGGAAGTCATTTTACTGGCCGTCTGGACAGCACTCAGGCTAATAACTAAATGAAAGCCTCATCAGTGCATTCTTCAGCCATCAGCATTGATTAGCCTGAAACAGCTTAAGATACTTTTCCCAAACCCAAATAACATCCGGCTGCACTACTGATCTCATGATAATTAGTATGCATTTTACGTAAAATGCGGTTCTATAAAACGCACATTTACTTACGTTTTTACAAGCACTAAAATATACAATACTGACATATTTTCAGCATCTAATCGTACAAAACTGACATATTGACAACACCTAAAAATGAATCCTTATGAATATTGAACTCACGGCATTAATTTTATTATTAGTCATTTTCAATATCAATAACAATCTTTTCAATTGCATTATCAAAATTAAAACTTAAAATTAAAAAAAAATAACATTTTTTTGTTGTTGTTGTTGTTGTTGTTGTTGTGTGATTTCTGCTGCCAGCTCGTTTCCAAGAATAGGCCTACATTATGTTAAACAAGACTTCACTTTAAACCTTAAAGAGCAGGTCATATGGTATTTTAAAGTGTCCTAATATTGTGTTGGAGTGCCCTACAACAGTATCTAAGTTCAGAAAACATTGTAATTTTCTCAGAATATACATTTAATATTAGAGTCTATATTATATGGCTGCCAAACAGGAAATAATCATAGAGCAAGCAGAGGGAGCAGTAACAGTCAGTGCAGAGGTGAGCGCTCCCTCTGCTGGCTTGGCATTACATAAATGTAAAAATTAGTCCTACAGTGTTAGTGTCACCCATTTCACCCTGGTTATTTCCTTTACCATTAGTAGACTTTAATTTGCAAGACATGATTAATGACACAAATAGAGTAATAGCAAAATATGTTATGGTTAAACTGTATCTAAAATAGAATTACAACTCGGCAATCTCAATTTTCACTGATGGTTCCAAAGAACACAAGACAGGACGAGCATCAGCAGTTGTATTTGTCCCAACTTATCAAATCAAAACTGGTAAAAGAGTTTCTGATCAAGTAGGAGTTTATACTACAGAGATGGTAGCAATATTATTAGCTATCAGGTGGATGGTGAATACTCCGCCAATGAATGCGGTGATATGTTCAGATTCTTTCTCTAAATTATCAAGTCTTATCAGTGGAAGATCTTCAAGACAAGATATTTTGTATGAAATTATTTTATGTATGTATAGAGTAAATAAGATAGGAATTAAGATATTTTTTCTTTGGGTTCCAGCACACGTGGGAGTGGATGGAAATGAGGTTGCGGTTCATTTAGCAAAACAGGCGCTGAAATTATCACATATAGAAATTATTATTCCACTAAGCAAATTAGAAGTTAAGGCTAAAATTAGAACTGCAATAAAAATGAGATGGCAAGAAGTTTGGAATAAGGAGGAGAGAGGAAGAAATCTTTATCATATTCAAAATCAAGTTGGGGTTGGAAGAGTTAATTTTGGTAGAAGAAGAGAATATAAAATCATTACCAGACTTCCCATTGGCCATACTGCTTTAAATTGTTCTCTATATAAAATTAATAATCATGAGTCTGGGAACTGTAGTCTGTGAGGATTACCAGAAACAGTAGAGCATGTACTATTACATTATTCTGCTTATGATAATGAAAGAGCATTTCTGTTGGAAGAATTAAAAGAAATAGGGATAGAAAATATTACACTTAAAACTCTGTTGAATAATTCCTTGAATCATTATAAAATACAAACCCGATTCCAAAAAAGTTGGGACACTGTACAAATTGTCGATAAAAACAGAATGCAATGTTGTGGAAGTTTCAAATTTCAATTTTTTATTCAGAATACAACTTAGATGACATATCAAATGTTTAAACTGAGAACATGTATAATTTTGTGTGGCATCCCCTCTTCTTTTTATTTAAACGTCTGGGGACTGAGGAGACAAGTTGCTCAAGTTAAGGAATAGGAATGTTGTCCCATTCTTGTCTAATACAGGCTTCTAGTTGCTCAACCGTCTTAGGTCTTCTTTGTTGCATCTTCCTCTTTATGATGTGCCAAATGTTTTCTATGGGTGAAAGATCTGGACTGCAGGCTGGCCATTTCAGTACCCAGATCCTTCTTCTGCGTAGCCATGATGTTGTAATTGATGCAGTATGTGGTCTGGCATTGTCATGTTGGAAAATTGCAAGGTCTTCCCTGAAAGAGACGACGTCTGGATGGGAGCATATGTTGTTCTAGAACTTGGATATACCTTTCAGCATTGATGGTGCCTTTCCAGATGTGTAAGCTGCCCATGCCACACGCACTCATGCAACCCCATACCATCAGAGATGCAGGCTTCTGAACTGAGCGCTGATAACAACTTGGTTTGTCCTTGTCCTCTTTAGTCCGGATGACATGGTGTCCCAGTTTTCCAAAAAGAACTTCAAATTTTGATTTGTCTGACAACAGAACAGTTTTTCCACTTTGCCACAGTCCATTTTAAATGAGCCTTGGCCCAGAGAAAACGCCTGCGCTTCTGGATCATGTTTAGATATGGCTTCTTTTTTGACCTATTGAGTTTTTAGCCGGCAGTTCCAGAAGGGCCCGAAGATCACGGGCATCCAGTATGTTTTTTTCGGCCTTGACCCTTACGCACAGAGATTGTTCCAGACTCTCTGAATCTTTGGATGATATTATGCACTGTAGATGTTGATAACTTTAAACTCTTTGCAATTTTTCTCTGAGAAACTCCTTTCTGATATTGCTCTACTATTTTTCGCCGCAGGATTGGGGGAATTGGTGATCCTCTGCCCATCTTGACTTCTGAGAGACACTGCCACTCTGAGAGGCTCTTTTTATACCCAATCATGTTGCCAATTGACCCAATAAGTTGCAAATTGGTCCTTCAGCTGCTCCTTATATGTACATTTAACTAAACCCAAAACTTATTGCTACCTGTCCCAACTTTTTTGGAATGTGTAGCTCTTATGAAATCCAAAATGAGGCAATATTTGGCATGACATTTCAAAATGTCTCACTTTCAACATTTAATATGTTTTATATATTCTATTGTGAATAAAATATAAGTTTATGAGATTTGTAAATTATTCCATTCCTTTTTTACTCACAATTTGTACAGTGTCCCAACTTTTTTTGAATCGGGTTTGTATATAATGCTTTTTATAATGCTTTTTTTTTATAATGCAATTTTCAATATCAAGCAGCAAAAGGAGCAGTTCTGTTGGCTACAGCTAAAAATAGCTGGATGCGGATGAGACCGGGAGCTAGACCCATAGAATTTATAAATGGCCGCGCCCATTTTTACAGCAAGAAAAAGGTGGATTCCTTCAATGGTCCACACTTCAGCCCAGTAGGTGGCGGGAATGCACCTATAGTGCCTTCACAAGTTCACAGTGGATTGGGAAAATAATCTGGATAATATTTTCAGCAATTAACAACTTAAATTCTGCTCTACACCTTACACAAACCCACTGTATTCCTCCAGAGAAGACTGCAGCTGCAACGCATCATCATTTGGATTACTTTTGGTACTGCTTTTGACATGTTTGCAATAAATAAATGTTTGCAATTGCATTTATCTGTATGTCATGTTTTTCTTATACTGTACAGAAATGTTTAGGTTTATAGGTAGGAGTGGGATTAGCGACTAAAAAAATATTTTAATGCTATATTGTTACTAAAATGGTTATTTTCCTGAGTATTTTGGTCAACTGCGTTTTATATCCTTTTATATTCGCTATAAAATGGGAAGGTTAAGGTTTGAGAGTAGGGGTCTAAAAATCTAAATTACTTATTAATAAAATAATAAAAATGCATATTCGCTGTAAAATGGGTAGGTTAATGTTAAGGGGTATGTTAAGGGGTCTAAAAATCTAAATTGCTTATTGATAAAATTATAAAAATGCATATTCGTTATAAAATGGGTAGGTTTAGATTTGAGGGTAGGTTAAGTGGTCTTAAAGGGGTCATATGATGCTTTTTTAAAGATCTTTTTTTGTGTATTTGGTGTAACAGAATATTTTGACATGCTTTAATGTTCAAAAAACACATTATTTTTCAAATACTGTACATTATTGTAGGTCCTCTATGCCCAGCCTCTCTCAAACGTTTCTTTTTCTACAAATTCCCTCCTTCTGACGAGAGCAGTCTGCTCTGATTGGCCAACTGACACTGCATTGTGATTGGCCGATCACTGCAAGTACTCGTCGGAAATGCACGTAATTGTGAGCCTTTCCATAATTGTGAGCTTCATCTTTTAAAATAAATGTAAAGACAGTTAATAATGTCCTTAGTTTTAACATCAGTTCAAGCCTGAAAAGGGAACAGAGTTGCGTGACAGACACAGTGATGAAGCTTGTATGTATTTGCAGTACACAAGCCACGGACGGTTAAGACAGCTGACTCCACTCTGATGTGACCCTCTCTCTCTCTCTCTCTCTCTCTCCCTCTCTCTCTCCCTCTCTCTCTCTCTCTCTCTCTTTCACACACACACTCACACACACACACACACACACACACACACACACACACACACACACACAACGTTCAGATAATATTGGCAAAACTCCGCATTTCAACATTCAATAGCAAATACTTAAACTAATAACAAAACATACTTACAGTAGCTGATTCAAAAGCACCAGATTGTCGTAGCAAAGTCAGAATTACTTCCTCTTCTAGGTTCACGAAATGGTCATCTATAAAATGCATTGCTGTTATGTTGTAAGTAATCTTAAAGATTCCTAAATGCATCTACTTTTGGAAGGCCAAATAAAGTGCTTTTGCTTTCACCTAGTTACACACAGCATCTCCATCACATGGCTGCTTCAATACTAACTGCGGTTACTGAAACCACGCCTTCTTTCTTTGCGTGAACATTTGGGGCGGCATTACGCAAATATTTCCAATAGTGACATAGATATGTGGGGGTGTGTTTGAATGAGCTGTTTTAGGGGGGCATGACAGAGTCTTAACTTTGATAAAGATATCTCTTTGGATTTGAGACTTTAGTCTTTGCAACTTTACATGTCTTCTTTATGCACCAAGAGCTTGTAACACTCCAAAGAGAAAGGAAAAATTGAAATCGCATCATATGACCTCTTTAAAATCTAAATCGCTTATTGATAAAATGATAAAAATGCATTATGAATATCTTAATGATATAAAAGATACATAAATATTTTTGTTTTTTTAGCTAAAAATACATAGTGATTTGTACGTTTTAAACATTGAAATACGTGTAAATTGTATGTTTTAGCATCAATAAAAAAGTACACAAAATATTAGTACATTTTGTGCTTGTAAATGTTACGTATTAATACTAGGGCTGGTCCGAATACCATTTTCTGAGCTTGAAAGCATCATTAGTAATCAACACCAAATATTTGAAGCTTCGAAGAAGAGGGGGCTGAACATATTCTTCTCTCCTCTCACAGCTTCAAATCGCATATTTGGCACACTTGTCTTTGTCTTGTCCTCACTCAATTTAAAGTGCTCCCACACAGCTGAGGTCTTGGCATTTTTGTCTTCTCTTCCAGATTAACTGAATCATGACGTTCACTCAAGGCCGAATGAGAACTGTTTCGCACGTTTAGCGGAGGATGCCAAGTGTTCGAAAAAAAGAATATTCGAATCTCAAAAGAGAAAATCGAATGCCAAACTACCAAACAAATTTTCAAATAATCAAATATTCTGGTCCAGCCCTAATTAATACCTACGTATAAACATGAGACCAGGCTGGCACTACAAACCCTCCATCTGTTCATACAAAATGTGTAACTCAGTTTGTGAAGATTTCCAGGTATACTGTATACTTTCTAGGGCTTGTTTGGTTGTGTCACCAAAAAATTATTACGATAATATAAATACGATAAACGCTAACTGCTAATTATCGGCTGACAAGTAACATAGGTCTATTTGTGTATAACAGAAATTGGTATGGGTTATTCCAAAACTGTAAGAATTTTATTCATCTTCAAAAAACAGAAAAGGTGGATATGTTTTAAAGAAACCTGAGAGATTTTAGTCATCTTATAAAGTGGTCATGTCTCTTCAGAAGACTTAGGTTAAACCGCTTGATTCATATGGATTACTTTAATGATGTCTTTATAAAACTTCTTGGAGTTTTAGTGGAATTAACTTTCAATGAAGAAAAATAAATCTTTCAGGTTTCATTAAAAAAATCTTAATTTGTGTTTCAAAGATAAATGGAAGTCTAATGTGTTTGGAATGGCATGGGAGTGAGTAAATGATAACAAAATGTAAATTTTTGGGTGAATTATCACTTTAATGTAGGGCATTAATCTATTATCATTTATCCTGCTAAGTGATAGGTGCATACAGTGGTAAAATGAGTCTTTTTAAGAATTCAGAAACAACAATCTAAATCTCCTTCGCATTTTAATAATTTACATCATTGCACCAAAAAACATTATTTTATTTATATTTATTTATAAAAAGAAGCAATTTTAGATATGACACTCTAAAAACTCACTCTTTAAGCAAATACTATCAGCATTAACAGCTACACAACCAAAAGACGCTCCAACTCCCCCTGTGATAGAAGACAACAAAGAAGGTCATGAACTATGCATATTATGTATGTAAACGAGGAGCCATTCACACAGTTCAGGACTCAGTAATGGAGGTCCTTAGATCAAAATATAATATCCATCCATCCATACTTCAAACTGCTTGTCACAGGAATGCTGGAGCCCATGATCTCAGGCCAAAGGCAGGGAAACACCCTGGATGAATGGCCAGTCAATATATAATATGAATAGTTTTGCCCTTGAAATTTCCCATTTCTGACGGTGATTACCAGCATTTTTAAAATGTGCGTTACAGATTATTTCCGCCATATGTTCCCCATTGTGTTTTGTGTTATATTTTTGTGCTACAGCTCTGGGGCCATTTTTAGGAGAAACTTCAAAATAATGGGCATGTCAGTCCTAATTTTAGGACTTCCAAATTTTTGTTCTAAGAATATTTTATAAAGCGTTTTAGGGCTGTCAAGCGATAACATTTTTTAATCTAATTAATTACACAAAGTGGCAATTAATTAATTGAATTAATTGCAAATAAATCACACATTACATGAAATTTAATTAAATTATACTCTAAATAAGAAACTAAAACTGCCAGTAGGTGGCAGCACATGTCATTCTTTTGATTCATTCAAACAGCTGATTCATTTAGGAATTAAGTATATAGGCTTGTTGAAGATGCATTGGCGCAGCACTACTTTGATGTCATATTCCGATCGTTCTGCGAGAACAATTCAAAAGCAATGTCATATTCCGATCGTCCTTAAAATGCATTAGTACTTTGATGTCATATTCCGATCGTTCTGCGCAGCAACGATGCATCTCGAACATGCCGTTAAGGTGCGTTAATTGCATTAAAATATTTTGCGGTTAAAAAAAAATATTTTTTTCATAGCAAATTAATTAGATTAATTTTTTGTCGAACTACCCCTTTAAAAAGTAAGTCTAAACAGCAGCCACAGTATCGCATCAGATAGTGCAGTATAGATCCCCTGAGGAACAATTCCACTCATTCTCTGCTATAGGACAGGAAGAATTGTATAAACTTATCAAATCATCAAAACCTACAACATGTATGTTAGACTCTATTCCATCTAACCTACTAAAAGAGGTGTTTCCAGAAGTCATAGATCCTCTTCTGAATATGATTAATTTGTCAATGTCGTTAGGATATGTCCCCAAAACCTTCAAACTGGCTGTTATTAGGACTACGTCCACACGAAGCCAGAGCTTTCCCTATCCAATCTTTTTTATCCCCTCATCTCAAGAAATATCTGTGTCCACACAAAACCATTAAATCGACACAAAAGGATGTAGTATCGAGCCAGACCAGCATGTGGCGCTGTAATTCTGTAACAGAGATACACTAAAAACGGAGAAGAAGACTTGGACTATGCATAAACCTTGCGCACGGTATACAAACGAACATGAAAAAATACATTTATTTAGTCTGTGTTAATGTTAGTTAATAAAAAGACAATCGTTCAGTGTTTGTTCATGTTTTTGTTGCTGTTACGTGACGTAGAGGTTTCTGACTAGGGGCGAGACGTGGGCTGATGACGTCATCGTTTCAGAAAATATACAGTTTCTCTGTCCAAATGCATGAAAATGCATGAAACACCGATACAATACAAAATTTATGCGTATACAGCTAAACGTTTTTCTGTGTGGACGGGGCCTAAGCCTCTCATTAAAAAAAAAAACACAACTTGATCCTAGAGAATTAGTTACAGACAATTCCTGGTGGGCCAGAGCCCTGCAGAATTTAGATTCAACCCTAATTAAACACACCTGATCCAACTAATCAAGTCCTTCATGCTTATTTGAAAACTACATGGTATGTGTGTTGGGGCAGTATTGGAACAAAACTCTGCAGGGCTCCGGCCCTCCAGGAATTGAGTTTGACACCCCTGGTCTTTTTGTGATTGGGCTGCACTAACTGCTACACCTCCTTGTGAGGAAGGACGTCATGATTTATCCAAGTAAGACATGTTCCTGGATCAACATCTTTTGATGATCCTGGATCAACATTAATTTCCAAAATATAGACTTAACCCAATCCCTACACCTAAACCTAACCCCACCCATAATTTATTGCTAAAATCAGTGAGAAATGATAGTTGATTAACAAGGGTATAGAAGCACCTAACCCTAATTGTAAGCCTGAAACAGATATTTCCTGAAAAGTTATCTCTATTCTGATTTATTGATTGGAATGTTGTTCCAGGATCAACAAGGCAATGTGAAAAAAAAAGATTTTCATTTTATCTTGTATTATAAAGATGACCTTAAATATCATAACTTCCACTAGAGAACTAAAGTGAAATGTGTCTCTAGTGTTTATGTTAATGGGATATAGCTCATGTTCCATCTGACTAAGACATAATGGATGAACAAGAAGAGAGGTTCGATAATCGTAGACCAACGCCGGCATCCCAAGTGAATCACAGAGAGAGGACGTGATGGTCAAAGCCCATGTGACCGCAGACATACATGTGAGTTAGTGTCATTGCTGTTGTCATGTAATAGAAGGTTAATCATTCACACAAAGTGGCAAGAACACAGTAATAATCTAGATAAAACAGCACACACTTAGTCTACACACTGGAACGGGGATCAAATGGGATGTTATCGGAGGTAAACAACAAGCCTATTTCAATGACAGGATTCTTTATGACTGAAATTAAGCAATTAATCAAAGACATCAGAGGATGTTAATTGTGCTACACTGAACATATTGTTTGTTAAGAAGCCATTTAACTTCACCCATTCTCTAAGTGTCTGCTTCCCAGTTGGCATTTAGATAGAGTACCCTTCATACTGAATGAAATGGCAAGTTAGCAAGAAAATAATGGGCTCGCCTTCCCTTCAGCGGAGTCTCTTCCACTTGTTGTTTTGCATAAAAGATAGATGATGCAGAAATCCAATTAAGCTGATGTGAATGTGTGTGGACATACTGAGGCTCAGGTAATTGATTTATGGCAGGAACATTTTAAAGCCTCTGACCTTCTCTGTCAGGTGTCCAAAGTCTCTGATGTCCCACATGTCCCATGGGAAACTCCCAGCAATTGCTCCTTCTCCCATCCCCACTTCCATTTCTGCCCTTCCATCCATGAACTTGTGCACTCCGCTTTCTCTAGGAAAATCTGAGGTTAAAATCACATTGCCTCATGTTATGCAAACAAAACAATTACCCCCAGCAGTCCCCTCATTTTCAGGCTGCCCTTAAGATTAGTCTCAATCTAATCTACCAAGCGCATTGTCTTTCGCTATGATTTCAGCGAACACCGTCCACTCTGTCTCTTGCGGTCTCTGTGTTAACTAGTCACGCGCAATGTTCCATAACAAGACTCTTCCTGTGCGCTGCCTTGCAGGAGCTAATTTGCAGAGGTATGAGCTAATGAGGACATAGCAAAGTTAATCTGCTCCTTGTCCCATGCCTGATTGAGCTAGTTGTGATGGCAGGATGGGGAGCAAGCCTTATTTCCTCCAAGCCTCTTTGCATATTTATATGGAAATATTAACGAGTGCACAGTTGAATGGTGGCAGGTTTGTTATGTGGATAAGAGGAAGGAGAAAATGGTGGGAAGAAGTGTTGGCTACTGAGGAGAGTATGTGGAGACTGAATGAGTTAGATCAAGTACAGCCCAAACTGGTATTACTGTTCATCTTTGAAGTTAATTTTTGGAGTGATGATGGACACTGCTCAAAAAAATTAAAGATACATTTTTTAATCAGAGTATAGTATCAAGTAAATTAAACTTCTGGGATATTTATCTGGTCAGTTACGTAGCAGAGGGGGTTGTTAATTAATTTCAGCTACTTTGGTGTTAATAAAATTAACAACAGGTGCACTAGATGGGTAACCTTTAGAAAACCCCCAAAACAGGAATGGTTTTACAGGTGGAGGCCACTGACATTTTGTTCCCTACTCATCTTTTCTGATTGTTTTTCACTAGTTTTGCATTTGGCTAGGGTCAGTGTCACTACTGGTAGCATGAGGCTATACCTGGACCCTACAAAGGTTGCACAGGCAGTCCAACTCCTCCAGGATGGCACATCAATATGTGCCATTGCCAGAAGGTTTGCTGTGTCTCCCAGCACAGTCTCAAGAGCATGTAGGAGATTCCATGAGACAGGCAGTTACTCTAGGAGAGCTGGACAGGGCAGTAGAATGTCCTTAACCCATCAGCAGGACCTGTATCTGCTCCTTTGTGTGCAATGTGGAACAGGATGAGCATTGCCAGAGCCCTACAAAATGACCTCCAGCAGGCCACTGGTGTGAATGCCTCTGAGAAAACAATCAGAAGCAGACTTCATGAGGGTGGCCTGAGGGCCTGACGTCCTCTATTGGGCTCTGTGCTCACTGCCTGGCACTGTGTAGCTTGATTGGCATTTGCCATTGAACACCAGAATTGGCGCTCTGTGCTTTTCACAGATGAGAGCAGGTTTACCCTGAGCACGTGTGACGGATGTAAAAGGGTCTGGAAAAGCGGTGGAGAATGTTATGCTGCCTGTAACATTGTTCAGCATGACTGGTTTGGTGGTGGGTCAGTGATGGTCTGGAAAGGCATATCCATTGAGGAACACAGAGACCTTTACAGGCTAGACAATGGCACACTTACTGCCATTAGGTATCCGGATGGAATCCTTAGACCCATTGTCAGACCCTACGCTGGTGCATTGGGTCCTTGTTCCTCCTGGTGCACGACAATGCCTGGCCTCATGTGGTGAGAGTATGCAGTCAGTTCCAGGAGGATGAAGGAATTGATACCATTGAATGTCCCCCACGCTCGCCTGACCTAAATCCAATAGAACACCTCTGGGACAATATGTTTCTGTCCATCTGACGTTGCCAGGTTGCACTTCAGACTGTCCAGGAGCTCAGTGATGCCCTGGTCTAGATCTGGGAGGGAATACCCCAAGAGACCATCCTTCGTCTCATTAGGAGCGTGCCCTGACGTTGTCAGGCATGCATACAAGCACATGGGGGCCATACAAACTACTGAGTACCATTTTGAGTTGCTGCAATGAAATTTCAGCTTAATGGACTTGCCTGCTGCATCCTTTTTTCACTTTAATTTTGAGTGTCTTTGAATTCAGCCCTCTGTAGGTTGATAATTTTCATTTCCATTAAACAATGTGGCATCTTTTCATTCCTAACAAATTACCCAGTCCATATCAGTATAGATATCCTGCATGATATTTTTCATGATAGTTTTCAAAGTGCTCCTTTAATTTTTTTGAGCAGTGTACTTTTGTAGGCCAACCTGGAAGTTAGTATTATCTTGGCTCCCTCGGCAAAAACACAACTGGATTGTTCCATTGGCTGTTGAATTATTGCAGAAAAAAAGCTCTGTAACCAACAAAAGTTGACGTTTTGTTCAACATGATAATTTTCATAAAAATGAACACAAATTTAACAAATTTTAAAGCCTAAATACAAACTAAACTATGGTTGCATGACTTCAGTTTCCATTTAACTTCCAACAACTATTTTGTCTTTACTTAAGAAAAAAAAAAATCCCTGAAAGTTTGTAAGAGTGTGATTGTAAACACAAGGCTGTGAAAGGTGTCCATTGTGACATTTAACATCCCCAAAAACCTACGTAGTCACTTTACATCAAATGCAATTATAAAAAAAAAAGGATTTACACAAAAACAATTACATTACTAGATTTGGGGTACTTGAACTTGGGACTTGGACTCGGACTTCAATTATAAATGAACTAGGACTTGCACAGACTCAGGTGGACTTAGACACAGACATTTTGGAAGCAGAAATTGTCAGAGTACAGACAAATTCACACACTGTATAACATTAAAGATAAGAAATAACAAAATTAAGATAAAAATATAATGATAAATGTCTCCCACTCAAACTCGATGACTTGGACTTGACAGGGTGGACTTGGAGCATTGGAGCATTATCAAGATGGCTGCTGACTTGCCTGAAAGGGACACCTATTCATGAGCCACTGTCACTTTAAATTTTTAATTCTTTCAAAATCCCTGGAATTGCCACGTAGCTCCTCTTGATGAATAATACAATGACAGGATGTTAGCAGAACAGAAGTTCTCTCCTCTAGCATATTTCATCTCAAGTCCCATCAATCCCTTTTTCTTCTCGCTGTACAGGCATCCCATCTGTTTTAAGCCAAACTAATTTGTTCAAGACTAAATTAATTTAATTCAAACACCTCTCAACCTGCTTAACACAGCCACAGTTAGCTTTGAGTCTCATCTGATTGTGTTAAATATATATTTCTGAGGTAAATTATATATTTTTCCATTTGTTTTCTTTGCTATCTAGACACTCGGATCTCACTGAAGATGTATTCAGCATCTTGTATCTCTTTGAATTATCTCAGCCAGTCACCTTTGTTGGCTTATTTTCATAGATTGCAGATCAATTCTCAATGCAAGACATGAAGTTACACAATACTAAATTTAAAATGGCATTGGTTATTGGTCATTCACACTCATATGGTTCATATTTCAGATGTCTAGGCCGGTCAAATAAAATGAGGCATTGACCTGTATTTGGCCACGGACCATTTCTTTTATTGTTTTCTGGAGTTTGCCCTTCTATATTATATAGAGGAATTCAAGATTTTAAGCTTTTACAGCCAAAAGTTTTGAGGCAGTTTTGGCAGAATGGCCATATTTCATGGACTGATGGGTAGGTACATTCTTAGAAAAATAGGTACAAAAGCTGTCACTGAAGGTGGTACATCTTTGTACCCTATTTACTCCTAAAGGGTGGATATTAGTATCTTTAAGGTACATATTTGTACCTAAAGGTTGCACTAAATGTTAAACATAGGTAGTGGCAGTTTATTTAAAACCCACTTTTTTACCTTTTTTCTGAGAGTGTTGGTAGTTTAACTGGCATTTAAAACCCACTTTACCAATAAATATACTTTATTTATGCATATAGGAAACTGAGATAATTATTGTTGAAATTATTTGGAAATGTATTGCATTGGGAGCCAGACCGTCCAAAGTGTACGGTACTCAAAGTTTACGTTTTACAGGCACTTTTATCCAAAGCAACTTTCATTGCATTCAAAGTTTACACTTTATCAGTAAATGCTTTCCCTGGGAATCGAACCAATGACCTTGGCACTACTAACACATTCTCTTCGTTTGAGCTACAGGAAAGTCATCAGAAGACATTATAAGAAAAGCAGGGTAATATATTTTGCTGTACACAGAATAGATTCACTATAAAAAAAAATCCAATATACACAGTACAGTATATAACAATAGACAAAATTACAAGTTGAAATACCATTAAGTAAAGATTACACGTTAAAAATCCAAGATTTACATAACATGTACATTGTTCACAAAACATTTTTATACATTTATTATATCACTTGTATAATGCACAGAACATTTGCATCAGGGATATTTGTACGTTGTAATTACTGTATGTTTAACAGAAACTTTGCACAGCTGTTTTACATGTTTTTGTCTTTTCAAGGATCTTTACTAAACAGGGCAGTTCAGGGCAGTTGCTTACTGCTAATATATTCAGCTTCCTCTGGGACAATTCTATTAAGAATTAGCGTCATGGCCCAGTTATGAATTATAATTACCTGTGTGTGTGTGTGTGTGTGTGTGTGTGATTTTATCAGTCAGTCTTTTTCAGAAAGCGTGTGTGTGTGTGTGTGTGTGTGTGTGTGTGTGTGTGTATTTGAGCAGTCAGGCTTTTTCAGAAAGCAGACAAATGTGTGATTATAGGCTTTTGGGAGCTGTCTCATTCCAGTGGGTTTGAGACCTAATTTCTCAGTTTTCTTCAGCAGCCCAGCAGTCATCACACCAACTCAGTGTGAGTGCTCTCATGGGCCTGTTCCATTCATATAACAGGTTAGCAACTATGGTTTTGGGAAACGCACCCCTGGACAGTTATTTTCTGCTCATTGGTTTGATTCTTAACGGACACATATATTAAAATGTGTATGTTGTATGTCCTATAAGGACTGAAACATTTGCTTTTCAAGGCTGATTTTGTGCCTTGTTCAGTCAATCTGAAAGTCAAAATGCAATATAAGCATTTGCTACATTTTCCATATTGCACAAGAACCGTTTTTACATGAATCTTCCTTTATGACCAGTTTTCTCTTCCAGGGTAACTACCATCATGGTGGAGTAACAGTGAAGTCAATATGCCTTAACCCTAAACTCTAACTTTAACAGTAGTCAACCTGGGGTGCGTTTCCCAAAACCATAAGTTAGCAATTTTGTTGGTTGCAATGCAATTGAAAAGCAACTATGGTTTTGGGAAACGCACCCCTGGACAGTTATTTTCTGCTTTTGGAACGAAAACAAGTTAAAAAAATAATGACACTCAAAACACAAAAAAATAAATAAATAATGACACTCCTTTAATATGTGGGAGATGTCAAATATGATTGATTTGAAGTTACCAAACTGTAGCCAATCAATAAAAAATTTAAATGAGTACAGAATGGGCACTCTAGAGGTAAAGTCATAAGACAAATACCTCAACTTTCAGTAAAGATTCAAGATTTTTATTCGTCACATACACGATTATATAGAGCATATATAACCAGCAGTGAAATGTGAGTAAATGTCATGTTCATAGTTCAGAGCCAGGGAACCTCTGTGAAGTGTGAAAAATTGCATCTGCAATTACACTCTGTGGTGATAATTGCCACGTGCTTTCTCAGAACATCAAGTACTGCCCTTTAGACTTCATGCTCAGCATAAAGTTTGTGACCTGATCAAGGAGTAAATGGTAAGGAACATTTAAAAGAAAGCAAAGGGATTATTTTTATTTATTTATTTATTTTAAATAGAAATGTGTCTTACTCATCAGAGCTATCAAAATTAAAAAGAAAATAAAAAAAAAGATAAGGATAAGGAATGCATTTACAATTATGTTCAAAAGTCACTTATCAAATATTTTCAAAGGTGCCTTAGAATCTGTCTATAATATATTGCTGTTAATTTGTATTGGGTTTTTTATTTTTTTAAACATTACAACAGGCAAAAAAGCAATACTCAAAGAGTTAGCTTCTAAATATTTTCAATAAATAAATATTTAATTTGGAGTAAATACTGTACAGTACAGTAAAATTTGAGTTAATTTACCTACAGTATAGCAGACTCTAGCAGTTACATTATTTAATATTCAACCAACTACTGTACACTTCTGTTGTTTTAGTATGTGTTCAAAAGTGTTATTTATATACTATTATAATATTTGTTCATATACAGCAGTATTATTTATTGATATACTATTATAATATTTATTAATATTTTGAATTTCTATTTTTTTTCTATTTTTGTTTAATTTTATCTTTTTTATCTTTAAATATTTTGATTTTGTGTGTGTGTGTGTGTGTGTTCTATTTCAGTAATTTTACTATTTCAACACATTCAATATTTTTAAGCTTAAACCTTCCATCTAATATTTATATATTTTTTATTTATATATTTTTTTTATTTCAGCTTTATTTCAGTTATTCAGTCAATAGTGTTTTGTTAAAGATAATAACACAATTTAAGTAACCGTTGATTTGTCAAACTTTCATACTATGGAATAAGATGCTCTAGTGAAGCATAACATGGTGTAGGGGGGAGGGAAATTCTCGTAAGGGGGGAAAAAAATTCGCAGTCTGTCTCTACTAATCTTTCTTAATCATTCAATTGACAAACTCCACTCTGTGGAAGAGACACAGTGAAAGATAAGAGACACAGAGAGAGATAAAGAATGAGAGAACTGGTACACTGCCTAATCATTGTCTGGTTGTCCAGTAAACTCAGCATTATAACAGCATATTGAATTACGTGAATTTTAAATTTACTTGAAAAGCCAAATGACTTGGGTCTTTAACATAACTGTATTTTGTTCCAATTGTTTGGCTATGTAAACTCCAACACCACATGTAGACACATGTAATATCTGTAATACTGTTTAAGAATGTTAATTGGCCAACTTTAGGACCTGAATGATCTGGACTTCACCTGTCAGTCTGGCACCTGCAGTGCTGCTGTTTGTTGGATTCAGTAAGGAAAAATGCCACTCTTTTCCCTTCATCTGTCCACATAACAGGAGTTAATTACTTTTACCGTCAAAATACTGCTGCCTGCAGAAGTGGGAAGAAGACCACAAAGTTAATTCGGCCATGTTTTCATCACTCATACAGAAAGTCATTTTGCAGATAATCATGCAAACTCAATTTGTTGGCAGGATGCATGATTAAAAAAAAAAAAAAAAAAAATATATATATATATATATATATATATATATATATATATATATATATATATATATATATATAGAGAGAGAGAGAGAGAGAGAGAGAGAGAGAGAGAGAGAGAGAGAGAGAGGTGCTGGTCATATAATTAGAATATCATCAAAAAAGTTGATTTATTTCACTAATTCCATTCAAAAAGTGAAACTTGTATATTATATTCATTCATTACACACAGACTGATATATTTCAAATGTTTCTTTCTTTTAATTTGAAAGATTATAACTGACAACTAAGGAAAATCCCAAATTCAGTATCTCAGAAAATTAGAATATTGTGAAAAGGTTCAATACGGAAGACCTGGTGCCACACTCTAATCAGTTAATTAACTCAAAACACCTGCAAAGGCCTTCAAATGGTCTCTCAGTCTAGTTCTGTAGGCTACACAATCATGGGGAAGACTGCTGACTTGACAGTTGTCCAAAAGACGATCATTGACACCTTGCACAAGGAGGGCAAGACACAAAAGGTCATTGCAAAAGAGGCTGGCTATTCACAGAGCTCTGTGTCCAAGCACATTAATATAGAGCCGAAGGGAAGGAAAAGATGTGATAGAAAAAAGTGTACAAGCAATAGGGATAACCACACCCTGGAGCGGATTGTGAAACAAAACCCATTCAAAAATGTGGGGGAGATTCACAAAGAGTGGACTGCAGCTGGAGTCAGTGCTTCAAGAACCACTACACACAGACGTATGCAAGACATGGGTTTCAGCTGTCGCATTCCTTGTGTCAAGCCACTCTTGAACAACAGACAGCGTCAGAAGCGTCTCGCTTCAAAAAGGACTGGACTGCTGCTGAGTGGTCCAAAGTTATGTGCTCTGATGAAAGTAAATTTTGCATTTCCTTTGGATATCAGGGTCCCAGAGTCTGGAGGAAGAGAGTAGAGGCACACAATCCACATTTCTTGAGGTCCAGTGTAAAGTTTCCACAGTCAGTGATGGTTTGGGGTGCCATGTCATCCGCTGGTCCACTGTGTTTTCTAAGATTCAAGGTCAACACAGCCGTATACCAGGAAGTTTAAGAGCACTTCATGCTTCCTGCTGCTGACCAACTTTATGGAGATGCAGATTTAACTTTCCAACAGGACTTGGCACCTGCACACAGTGCCAAAGCTACCAGTAACTGGTTTAAGGACCATGGTATCCCTGTTCTTAATTGGCCAGCAAACTCGCCTGACCTTGGGGTATTGGGAAGAGGAAGATGCGATGCCAGACCCAACAATGCAGAAGAGCTGAAGGCCACTATCAGAGAAAGCTGGGCTCTCATAACACCTGCGCAGTGCCACAGACTGATCCACTCCATGCCACACTGCATTGCTGCAGTAATTCAGGCAAAAGGAGCCCCAACTAAGTATTGAGTGCTGCACATGCTCATACTTTTCATGTTCATACTTTTCAGTTGCCCAAAATTTCTAAAAATCCTTTCTTTGTATTGGTCTTAAGTAATATTCTAATTATCTGAGATACTGAATTTGGGATTTTCCTTAGTTGTCAGTTATAATCATCAAAATTAAAAGAAATAAACATTTGAAATGTATCAGTCTGTGTGTAATGAATGAATATAATATACAAGTTTCACTTTTTGAATGGAATTAGTGAAATAAATCAACTTTTTGATGATATTCTAATTATATGACCATCACCTGTATATTCATCAAACTCTGAAAATTGTAAGTGTTAGGCTAAATTGACTTTAGGGTCTTATGATTGGTGTGGCCAGTGGGTCAGTCTGTGATTTACCAAAAAGAGAACGTAGAGAATTTCCATTAAAGTCTAATACAACAACAATGGCTCCTGCAGAGAAGTTATTGCCATTCAGCTATTCATCAGGCCAAGAAACTGCCATTGAAATGAAAGGATAACTTTCTACTGGGCCTTATCATAGACTTTATTCATAAATAGAATTCTGGAGCATTGAGAAATGTGCCATTTAACTATTATATATTACATATCTGACCTTTGCAGCACCTAAAAATCCAAGAACCAGGCAAAAATGCATTCTTTTGAAAGGTGAAATAGAAAATTATTCACAAGATTTTATGAAATCAAGAGTATTGCTTGGCTCAGATTGTTCCCTTTCTGGCCGACTCACTCTTCTCTTTCTCTGTGGTCTGTTCTCTCATACCACTTAGTTCTATTTTATTTGAGCTAAGGGGAGAGAAACACAACATTTCCTATCATAATACACACTCTCATCTGAATGTTTTCACTGCAAGGCCTTTTGGAAATGCCACACAGGTAACATTTTATATCGCCCACATACTGCATTATCGAGCTAGCAGTGGAAAGTGTGTACTCACAAAAATTTTACTGCCCGTTTCTACTATGAACACTTTTAATTTCTAAAAATCCACAATTTGACCAGCTTAAGTTGTCCACTAACATTATCCAATATATTGCAGGCAAATTCTGTCATGTTATCAGCGGTGTCCACAATATTGTTGCCATCTTAAATGTACTTAGTTTGATGGCATCCTGCGGTGGAAATGACATTTCTTTAATCAGTGTGAATCATTTTTAGAAAGCATTTTATGCATCCTAAGTTAAATATTTAGTTCAGTGATGAAATTCTAGATGAAGCAGATAGGTCATTCACATGCATTCTACTACCAATCACATAATTTGCTACACGGCATAGTCGGGAGTAACTATAGAAGCTCCTCTGAAACCCTCCACCTCCCCCAGCTCCACCTGTCTAAATATGCTACAGGATGTTATGTACACATAATGCATAGCAGATCTAGTCTTCCAAAACCAAATACATTAACATTGTCATAACCATTAACAAGAGTTGACTAATTTTTAGTTTAACTGGAAATGATGCACAATGAAAATATTCTGTTCATAAATGATATTTACCTTGATTTTTCTTAGTTTTCTTCACATTTTCAAGCACTTCACTGACACTTACAGTATATGTTTTGGTAAATGCATTGTAACTTTTTTATTATTATTAGAAAGATTGTTGAGTGTGACATATTGTGGTTTATTTATTTGTTTGTTTTACAGTTTTGATTTATGTCAGTATTTTCCTATTTTAAGACCGAAGGTTTGGATCCAGTAGAACAATAAATAAAATCTACACACAAAAGGCAGTAAAACACATAATAATCTGTAATGTTTTCATGTGAACAAAACAGTAAAAGTGGAAATTTGTTTTTATAAATCAGCCTCTGAGCCAAAATGAGTTTGTCCACTTTCGGGGAAAAGGGCTGTTGATCAGATAAGCACTCTTTAGGATTTTTAGGAGGATGGTGGTTTCTCGGCTTCAAGATAATTGTATTGCCTGAACTCAAAGTATTGCAAATATCTCCCCTGTGGGGAATACAAGAACTTCATTCAAATGAATCCCTGCCATTCAATTTCTGTGACTCATATAACTGGAAAAGCATGACGAAAAACCATCAGCTTTATTTTCAGATTCCCCACTTCTGCTTCGCTTAATTTGAAACTCTCTTTGTAAGGGTACAGGGGTGAGCCGTCATATTGTTTACAGACATTGTAATGGACCTAGTGAGTGCGGAAACTTTAGACTAAATCACAATATAAGAATACCTTGTTTTTTTAAAGGATCAGTCATAGTGTGACAGCCATAATCATTAAAAGGATTGAATTGAGCTTGAGTTTGTTTAATGAGGCATAACATCCCATTAGGCTCATTGCCAAAAAGAATTATAACCACCTATAGAAAACAGCTCTATAGAGCAATTCCACAATATATATATTCTTTTAATGCACTGCCTGAGCATGTCATCCCTTTGTAAAGAGTGACTGATATTAATATTTGAATTGGTATTTTGCAGAAATTATTTGGGTTGGATGCAAGCTGTAATTTGTGTGGTGCCAAAAAAAATTTATTTTATTTTTAGTGGTAATGGAGGTGTGAGCACATGGTGCCAGTATGCACTGGGCACACTTAATCTGTCCCTCATTCTGCTGAGGAGCGAAAGACTGCATCGGCACTTGTATATGATTGACAGGCGGCTCTACACGCTGAAGCACACACTTGTTTGGTTCCCTCTGTGATAGAAGCTGGACTAAACTACTTCTGCAGCATTTTACTGATTGCAACATTCTTCTAATCAGACATCTCCCAGTACACAATCATCACTCAAATATTAGCTGGCTATCAGAAATCCTGACACACACACACACACAGGGGTGCACACATACGTTTTCATGCAGTGGAAAGTAGAGCAGGATGGATTCAGCTTTTCAGATGAAATTGAACAAATGACAGGAATGACCTTAACTCCACTGTCAGAATGTGGCCTATTTTTGTACTCTCAGGCCAGAATCATCTCGTATAAACTACGTGGCTGCCGTTTTACTAATTTGACACTGCAAAATGATCAATGAAACTGCAGATTATTGGAGAAATGTTTTAACTAAAAAAATAAAATAATTGATTTTATATTAAAGGAATAACGAACTTGTATGGATCTTAGTTAGGCTAGACGCTGTAATTTTGAGTGTGGGTGTACTTAATATTGTTTCTTCAAAATAAGAGCAGAAAATGATTGACACCAAGACACGTAGCAGCACCTATTAAATGGACTGTGCTTCTATTCTGGAACAATAATTAAGGCAAAAATTTCATTAAAAGGCTATGTCTTTAAAATGACAAAAAGGTATCAAAATACATTTTCTTTTATATAATTTTTAATAATAATAATTTTACAATTATTAAGAACATATAACAGTAAACATTCTATTCCAGGGCTACTTAGACATATTATTGCATAAAATATGTTGATATAAATTTATCAGGCATGGTATATGATAAAAGCTTAAATGTATTTTCATTAAAAAAAAATAATAATAAATAAAAATCTCTAAGCCAGTCTCTTTTATTTCAAGTGAGAAATTACATTTATTGTAGATAAAGACTGTTTTGATCACCCACTTTTGTGGCTTGTGCACTCTCTAGTGGTAATAAATGAAATGACAAACACTAAAGGAACATTGTCACAAAACATGTTGTCACATAGGAAGTCAGTGTAGTATGAAGAGATATATTTATGCATTCAGGACTAGATAAACATTTGGACTGACTTCTAGATCACATATGAGAATATATAAAGGGCCATAGCAATCACAAACAAATGAGGATATGGTCCTCTCCTATTTAAATACCTGTTTCATCCTTGAACTATTTCTTTTGGAGATTTTATTAACCTTCAAATAAACATAAAATATACCAGGCAGAATTATAATTGCACATTTATGTTTGTAAATCATGTTCAGAACAAAAAAAGGAGAAATATATGTTAGCAACAATCAGTGTTACTCAGGTTATCACTTTTGTTTAGGATCTACCGGTTCATTTAGTTTTACCTGCTGAACGGCATTCTTAAACCACTGAGGTTTCATCTACTTTAGTCAAAGTAACATTACTCCGCCGCACACACCAGAGACCTCAACCAAACTTGAACAAACCTAAAAAAATTAAAACATACTGAGAAATGGCTTACCGGGCTTCATTTTCAGAAGAAGATCTGCACTGCCCTGTGTGCTTTGAGCTCTTCACCAACCCTGTGGTTCTGGAATGCAGCCATAGCTTCTGCAAGACATGCATTGACAGCTGCTGGAATGGTCAGTTCAAAAGAATATGCCCTGTTTGTAGGACGCCATGTCTTAGTGAAAGGCCTCCAGCCAGTTTGGTTCTGAGGAACATAGTGGAGAGTTTTCGAGTCGGGCAACGGCCCAGTTTAGAAAGGACAGAACAATCCAGGGAAGAGAGTCAAGAAAGGGAATCAACACAGAGTCCAGAGGAGCGCTGTACTGTGCATAGAAAGAGATTCTTCTTCTTCTGCGAGGATGACCAGGAGGCTTTGTGTATGGTTTGTCAGCGATCTAAGAGGCACAAGGACCATCAAATTATTCCACTGGAGGAAGCTGCCCAAGAACTTAAGGTCTGGTAAAACATTCAATTTCAAGCAAATAGATGCTTATGCAATGATTATTGTAAGTACACTAGATCAAGCTGAAACAGTACTTGTTTATTTGTGTATTTTGCATCCTCAAAAACAGTTTAAAAGGTCAAATCATGAGTATTTTATTTATTTGTTTATTTATTTATTTTTGGTACTTAAAAAAATAATGTCCTATTAGTTAAAGCTGCAGTATGTAACTTTTGCCTCTCTATTGCCATCTCTGTTTGAAACATAAAACGTCTCCTGTTACCTAACATAACCTCGGTTCCCTGAAGCAGATTGCAGCTGATAAAGACTCTGAGCTATGTAGCACAGCAGCGCACGCAGTGTCTCATTCCCTACTCTCAGGGAACCGAGGTTACATTAGGTAACCGGAGACGTTCCCTCTCAAGACCATCTAAAAACACTTCACAAATTAAAAGACCTCATTAGCTCAGTGGCATGGCAGCTATAAGAGCAAGTTGCACAAGCAAGGATAGGTGACGGCACTATCACTTACCAATGTTTACCCTGGAATATGTGACATCCACAGTGTGCTGGTGGCCAAATAATGCATGCAGCAGCAACACAGACACTATTGCATAATGTTGCAACTGGTGACAAGCCTGACCGTGCTGTGCGGTTAATGGTGACAGTCATGCCAACACTTAGTACGGATGTCCACTGTAGCAGGGGTGCTGATGCTGTCATGAACATAATGCATGTGGGGTTAACACGTGCATTATGGGGTTGATCCCCAGTCAGTATTTTTTTGACACAACTTAATCAAACGCTACCAACTTGGTGGGGCTGCAACAATTTAAGACGAATGCTGAACATTGATTTCAGCTAGCTTTATTCCTGCACAGACAATGCCTGTGTTGCAAGGAACATTCGGGCTATAATAAAACTTATAGGCTATAGCAACATGCATAGGTGCCTCAAAGCCCACCTGGCATAGGTTTTTCCACAAAGGTTACTACCTGTGTGGGAGAAACCAACAAAACGATGACAGATTCCTGTCTATGATTTTACACCTTGAATGTGTACAGCAGCTATGCACATAGATATAACTATTATTCGAACTACCATTCCATTCATTACCCTTGTTGATCCGAATGAGGTTGTATGCACTAAGCAGGTCTAGCTTGGAGAAGATGCGAGCCCCACGTAGTGGTTCCAGGGAGTTAGGGAGCCTCCACCATGGCCTTCTGTTCTGGGATGGACAGCGGGTAAATTCTACATTCCAGTAGCATGGACCCAGGTAGCAGATCAATTGCACTGTCCCGTGGCCTATGAGGTGGTAATTCCATGGATGCCTGTTTGCTGAAGACATCCTGGAACACCCTGGTATCTGGTGGAATCTCTGGAGCTTCCGAGGTTCTGGACTTTTTTTTGACCTTCCTTGTCGTGGATGATTATGGTTGATCTATGGGAGGTGCAGATGATTTCTGAACAGTTCAGACAGATATACAATTTTGGATGCAATCATCACTCCATTGTAGGATCTAATCAGTGTTCCACTTTACCTTAGGGGAAAGTTGAGTCAACCAAGGGTGTCCCAGGATGATGTCGGCAGTTGAACCCTACACCACTAGAAAGGAGAAGGGCTCTTGATGCAGACAACTGATGCGGAGTGTGATGGTCGATGAGCAGTACTGGATTTTGACTTTGCCCAGTGGTTTTCCCAGTATAGTGTAAATGTTTAAAGGTTGAGAACATGTTTTTTTTCTTGTCAAAGAAGGTTCAGCAAGATGAAGTTCCTGGCGGATCCCGAGTTGAGCAGGGCTTGTGCTGAAATAGATCTTTGACAGTGGTTACCAGCATGGTAGTATGAGTTAATGGAATAATCATAAGTTGTAACTGAAGGGTACTAACTGCTGGGTGTGGTGGACGGACAGGACAGGCAGATATCAAATGCCCTCCTCATCCGCAGTACAGATAGAGCTCGTTATTAATTCTCCATTGACGCTCGGTATGAGTAAGATGGTAAGAGTCAAGTTGCTCTATTGCTGGAGCTGCGACAGATGGTAGGTGAGTGGAGGAGATGCAGGTGGATGGTCCAATGAGCAGGCTGTTAGACGTTGTGAGATGCAGATGGCTTTTTGAATGAAATTCTCAAGTTCCACTACATCATCGTAAATGGCCATTTGTTGATGGATATTCACATTAAGCCCTTGTCTGAATGCCGTGATGAGCGCCCTCTCATTCCAGCTGCTGGTTGCCACTAGAGTCCTGGAATTGCAGTGCGTAGTCACTCACAGTGGATTAGCCTTGGCGTAACCAGAAGAGCTGATCATTGATGGACAGATTTCTCTTTGAAGTGTGTGACAAAAGCCATGAGGGAGTTGGTTATCAGGCCGTTGGTCTCCCATATGGATCGTTCCCATTGCAATGCGCGTCCAGACGAGAGCAAAAGAATATAATCAATTTTAGCCTGCTCACTGGGGAATAGTTGCAGCTCAAATGGTCCAGGTTCTTATCACCGCTTGACTCTGTGTTATTTTGTATTTTTTTGGTCTGGCTTTCTGTCAGCAAACAGAAGGAGACAACACAGGTAAATGACGGTAAATGAGTTTATTTACAGGCTTCAGGAGAGGAGCAAGTGATGATCAAAGGTGAGATAATAAAGTAGATAATCTTGAGCAAAGACTTAGCTGAACAGTCACTGAGGTTTCTTTTCAGGGTGAGGCACAGTGGAAGGAAGACAGAGAGCTGGAAGGAAGACAGTTTTGAAGAAATTGTTGGGAGGGATGGATTCAATGAACAGGTAGGTAGAGCAAGTAAGTACCCAGGGGAGTTGACGGACACTAGTGAACAACAAGACCAGACACTGAGGTGGTGATAAGAAGGTGGCTTTATACTGTGAATAGACTGGTGCTGACAGGTGAAGTGCATCAGAATTCTGGTGATTTTGAATGAGTGGGTGGAGCTGAAGGAGCTGGCATTGCTGATGACTCTGTATGAATGTACAGTATGAATGAATGAATGAATTAATGACACACTAAAGTTTTAAAATTAATGTTTTAACTAACATTAGCAGTATTTATTATTTAACAGTATATATTTATTTATAATTACTGTTCTTATTAGTTCATATTAGCTCATTTCCATTCATATTAACAGATGCAACTTAATTGTAAGTTGTTAGTTCATGTTACTTACCTTAGATTTTTAGTAGTAGTTAATTGTATTATCCTGTAACTCAAGACTTCAAAAGTGTCAAAAATTACTATATATTGAAAAAATAAATGTGAAAAAATTTGCAGACATACGTTTAACAAATCAGTGAATGGCAGGAAAGGCAAGTCAAAAAAAAAAAAAAAAAAAAGTTCTTCCAGCCGATAAACAAATGCTGACAGGACCGGAAACTAGGGCTTATAAACCAGGAAAGCAAACATCACAAAGACTGACTTACTATAAATTGGCAGGCAGAAACACATAATCCATCAGAAAAGCTATGTAATCCAAGACCAAACAAATAGGATAAGACTTAACAAACAGTACACAGCAGGACTGGTATTGGGAAACACAATCTGGCAGACAACAGGAGAATGAGGAGGATGTAAATAGAGAGAAAAATGAGACACAGGTGAAGTAAATGAGGTCAGATGATCCACAAAAAAAAAAAAAAAAAAAAAAAAAAACTACATAATAATAATAACAAACAAACAAACAAAAACAAACTTGATATCTGTAAACAAAAACAAGCACACATGTAAAAGAGAAAAAAATAGCATTTTTGATCCATTACAATTGACTACCTTGGGTTCCAAGGGATGTAGAATTTAGATGGGGGTAGGATATGGCATTATTCTCACACCTGAACCTTAATTCATAAGTTTCCATCTTTTCAGAAAAAGGTGAGGCTCTCATTAAGGCCACTTAAGGAGGATCTAGTGACCTTCCAGACACAAAAGGAAGAGTGTCTTAGGACAACACGGCTCATCAAGGTACTGAACACAATCAACAAAGTCATAGTGTAACTTCATCTATATATCTCATTAAATGAGATACACTGACTGAAAAATTTTCCCCAGGAACAAACCAAACTCACTAGGAGATTGATCAAAAAGGATTTTGAGCAGTTGCATCACTTCCTGCGGCTGGAGGAAGCGGCACGCATCTCAATGCTGGAAGATGAAGCAGAGATGAAAAGTGAAATCATACAGGAGAAATTAGAGGATCTCAGCAATAAAATAGTCAGCTTCTCGCACACCATCCAAAACAAAGAGACAGATCTAGAAAGAGAAGATATCCAGTTCCTACAGGTAACCAGACAGTAATGCATAAAACAAGCAGTGCTTCCTGTGGGACACTTACCTCTAAAGTATATTTTGTAATTTTTGCTATTTAAGTTTGCAATATTTATTGTAATTGTTGTTTCTTCCATTTCTTTTAGGCTTATAAAAGCTACACTGACAGGTAATATGAGGGTGAATCTCAAAGAAAAAGTTGCGCACACACACACACACACACACACACACACACATATATATATATATATATATATATATATATATATATATAGATATATATATATATATATATATATATATATATATATATACTATCACGAACTACCTTGAACTATCACTTTAATGTTAATAAAACAACAAAACACAAAGAGATATCACTAACTGCTCTTTAATGCAGTTGCTTTAATAATAATCAGTGTATAACTGATGTATATAGCGTTTTATTTTTATATTTTTTAATTAAATTTCTTGAATGCTACTTCTAATTACAAATACGTACCTAAAAAAATAAAGGACTGTTTGATTTATTTGTATATTATGTGTATTTGTAGTGCGTATCTTTGTTCTTATTTTTTAATAACAAATATAAAATAATGACAAAGATTCTTATCTTCACCCACTTTGACTTTGTTTTTAAAATAGGGAATTTAGTTCGGCTGTACTGCTCAGACAACTTGCAAAATAGTAAAACCAACATGAAAAAGAATCATGATAAAATCATGAATCGTGATATTCCTGGAGAATAAAAAACACCCCAATTAGTACATTGTTTCAAAGCAATTATTTTTAATTTTATTTTATTTTATTTTATTTTCCATTATGAATATGTCAATGTAAAGTATTTGATCAATTTTCTGTTGCAGTGTTCCTTACAATCCTCAAGACTCCAATGTGTTAGTGGCAGATTCTCTTATAGATGTCGCTAAACACCTGGGAAACCTGAAGTTTAAAGTGTGGGAGAAGATGTTGGGACAAGTGCAGTACAGTAAGTATTAGGATCATTTAAGGTGTGTTCACACTTAGCAGGTTTGGTTTGATTAAAACAAACTCTGGTGCAATAGCTCTGTTTGTGCAGTTCATTTGAAAAAGTGTGAACACTGCCATTTGAACCTTTGTGCACACCAAACAAGGAGTCTTGGTCTGCTTCCAAATTAATTCTGGTCCGGTTCTACTGAAATGTGAATGCAATGACCAAAGCAATCTAAATGAACCAAAAACAGGACATGATGTCACAAAAAGACAGAATGCTCAAGCAAACCTCATTCAAGCTGTCCAGGCATATTATGAGTTATGACTGTATCTATATGCTTTTGTTATTTGTATTTAGATTCTGTGTTAAAAAGGACTAGCCGAACCGGACTAAATGTATCATTTATTTTTGGTCCAAACCAAAAGAACCAAGAGAACAGAACTGCACAAGTGTAAACATACTCTTAGATTCATTGAAGTCTGTGAGAAAAAGAGCATTTTCAAACCTGCCTACATGGACTTAAACTGTTGCACATTTCAGGTCCCATAATAATGGATCCAAACACTGCAGCTAAATGGCTAAAACTGTCTGAGGACTTGACCAGCGTGCATTACGGAGAGTTGCAGTCAGACATCCCAGATAACCCAGAGCGCTTTGACCTCTGTGTTTGCGTTCTGGGTAACGAAACTCTCGGCGCAGGAGTGTACTGCTGGGAGGTGGAGGTGGGGAATAAGACTAAATGGGACTTGGGTGTTGTGATGGAGTCTGTGAGCCATCAGGGCATTCTGAACGTCAACTCCGAATGTGGATTTTGGGCTCTGGCTTTAAGAGAGGGTGGCCAATACAGTGCCAGTACAAAACCCTGGACTACACTCTACGTGAAAAGAAAACCACATAGGATCCGTGTCTGCTTGAACAACAATAATAAGGAAATCTCCTTTTACGACCCACTTGACATGACGCATATCTACACCTTCTCACGTCTGCCCACCAAAAAGCTCATTCCTTTCTTCTCTCCATGTGTGAGTGACCAGGGCAGGAATACTGAGCCGTTGAGAGTTGTGCCATTGAAGGTGGCAGTAACCATCACTTCAGAACTGGCTGATTGAACATACCCACATTCTCAAGATAAAAAAATAAAAAAATACAAAAGTTGTTACTGGAGTGGTACTTTTTCAAAAGAAACATCTTTGTACATACTTGGTAACTGACCAAACCGTGATGTAGGTGCAAACGCTCTATATGGAGCATCTCCTCGTGATAGCTGATGCCGCCTGCTGGGTAGGTGAGTGGGTGGGTGAGGAGAGGCATCCTAAGTTGTAACTAACATTATTACTCAAAATAGACCATACTCCTATACACTTTACATTATACATGTCACATACAACAAAGTACCAAAATGACCATGGCTTTAATATAGTGTTTTGGACATGAACCAGGCTACCAGCATAAATATGGAGCATCTTTTCATGAGCCTATTCATAGTTTCCAGTCATGTTACTGGCTCGAAGACCTGGTGGGTAAAACACCTATAACTACAGCAGAAGTCTATTTTCCATCTGTTTCAAATCCACAGATATTTAGATCATAAAATAAAGATATGTGAACAAAATGCTAGTTTTGGCCATTTGCAATACATTTAAAACAGCATGACATTCTTAAACGATTAATGTGAAAACACTTAAAGTGCCTTTAAAACAGTGATATTAAAAGATCATGTTCAGTAGTGCTTTATACAGGCAAGCAGATGAGTTCAGAATATGAACACAATATGCTAAATGGTTGTGTTTTGTTTATAACTGTTTGGTATGGGAAAATATTTGCACATTGCGTTTATATTCTGGGTTCATCTGCTTGGCTGTTCAAAGTATGTATCATCAATAAAGTGTATACTGAATTTGGCCTTTAAATATCACTGTCTTACTACATTACTACTTAATGCAAACCGCATAAAAATAACTGGTGGTCAGCAGAGGAAAGCCTCGTTTTGCCCTCCATGTGGGGGTTCCTGTAAAGGTGTAATGTCACATACCTCTGGATACATTATCATAAAGTAAAAACCCAAAAAACTATAAAAATATATATATTTCTTTGTTTTTGTGTGTTTGTATGATGCCAAAGATCTATAATACCTCTGGATACATTATCATAAAGTAAATACTGTAAATACTGTTAAACATATGTATAAAATGAAATTCAAACCAATGTAACCGCATGGGAGAGAAAGGTTTCTTTTGACACTCTGATAATCTTATTTAATCTTTGCTATTATATTCACATTTTCACCCCAGTTCATGTAAATAATGTAATTTTACCGCCTTTTCGAGTTATATGTTTGTCTCAATATGGAAATGAGAGCACATGGTGACCTGTGTACATTATATTTTTTTTATAGAGGCAGTTTATAAGGGCCATTTATTCAAAAAGGCTGCTTGTTTTCTGTGTTGTATCAGGTTACTATTAATGCAATTCTTTTCAGCTAAAGCTCTTTTCCGCTTTTGCCATGTAACCCCATGAGAGAGAGGCAGTTTATAAGGACGATTTACTCAAAGAGGCATGTTTTTGGTGTTGTATAAGGAGCCAGAATAAAAGATCCAGATAAGTGAATGCCTGCTGCCCCATGTCTGATTGTCCAATGCTATACAGGATCTACACAATGCAGAGACTTTACCATCTTCTAACTGGTGTTGTGAACAGCTGTCATGCTGATTTTGTTAGAGCAAAAACATTTTACAAAAGTAATGAGTTAAGTTACACTGGAAATTAAAAATAAACACATACTAACATTGAACTCGATATTGTGCAAACACAGAAACCTTGGTTGACATTGCAGAAAATGTCATTTGTTTCATGACCCTTTAAATAGCCTTAAATACAATGTACAAACCCGATTCCAAAAAAGTTGGGACACTGTACAAATTGTGAATAAAAACAGAATGCAATGATGTGGAAGTTTCAAATTTCAAAATTTTATTCAAAATACAACATAGGCGACATATCAAATGTTTAAGCTGAGAAAATGTATCATTTTAAGGGAAAAATAAGTTGATTTTAAATTTCATGGCATCAACACATCTCAAAAAAGTTGAGACAAGGCCATGTTTACCATTGTGTGGCCTCCCCTCTTGTCTGGGGACTGAGGAGACAAGTTGCTCAAGTTTAGGAATAGGAATGTTGTCCCATTCTTGTCTAATACAGGCTTCTAGTTGCTCAACTGTCTTAGGTCTTCTTTGTCGCATCTTCCTCTTTATGATGCTCCAAATGTTTTCTATGGGTGAAAGATCTGGACTGCAGGCTGGCCATTTCAGTACCCGGATCCTTCTTCTACGCAGCCATTATGTTGTAATTGATGCAGTATTTGGTCTGGCATTGTCATGTTGGAAAATGCAAGATCTTCCCTGAAAGAGACGACGTCTGGATGGGAGAATATGTTGTTCTAGAACTTGGATATACCTTTCAGCACTGATGGTGCCTTTCCAGATGTGTAAGCTGCCCATGCCACACTCACTCATGCAACCCCATACCATCAGAGATGCAGGCTTCTGAACTGAGCGCTGATAACAACTTGGGTTGTCCTTGTCCTCTTTAGTCCGGATGACATGGTGTCCCAGTTCCCTTTCAGTCGGTCACTCTCGACGCCACGTCGGTGACCGACGAAAATGGGATACCGTTTTGAAAATGGGATACCGTTAGAGTGTAAACTAAACGAGCCAATGCACATTGGCATGCAATTATTGCATCCAGCTGCCACTGATCACAGCATGAGTATAATAAGGCAGCAGGTGCAATGCATACCAGCTTTTCGCTTCGGAGCCGAGCATTAGTATCGTTCTGCTCAACTGTGTCTGCTGTGAACTACGAGTTCAGCACGCTCTCGGAAGCTTCGTGTGTTGGCGAGACGGCGCTTCAGCGGTGGTCGTTCCAGCGTCGAGTGGATTGCACACTTCAGGCTGCACTACCCCCTGTCGTGTTGCAAGCGGCCAATTCCCCTGTGTGCCTCAGCACTAAAAGAGCATTTCCTAAAGAGCAAATTTCTCTAAAAAAGCTTCACGGGTGCGTCTTTGTAAATTGACGGATCGTCCTTATAAAGATGCCATTTCACCCATGCGTTTCTTGGTGCGGTCGTTACCTGGCAACAGGTGATGGTCATGATTGCTGCCTCACGTGTCTGGGCAAACATCCTGAGGTAGCTTTCGTGGATGAGTCATCTTCTCTCTGCGGGAAGATGATCATCTCAGAGCTGCGAACCAGGCTCCGCTTCCTTCAAAAAAGGGGGCGGAGTCCCGTTGCCGCTGCCGCGATCTGGGGCTCGTTCTGGCGGCCGACAGACGAAAACCATTTCCAGCAGTAGCACGGGCGGTTTGAGGATTATAGTGGTGGCAAACCCCGCAGGGAACCAACCCTCTGGGGATCATCACTCCTCTTGCATCTCCGATCCAGAGGAGTAACCCACGGAACGCGCTGGGCCCTCTTCAAAGAGCGTACCAGTGGGTATCCAGTGGGCCTCCCCCTGACCAGATGTCGATCTCAGCATCGGAGGGAGAGCTGTCAGATGAAGATTCAGCTGTGCTGCTGCCCTCTGGGACGGTGGAGAAGCCTGAATTGGATCCGGAGATGACAGCTATGCTTTCCCGGGCCGTCGAGAGGGTAGGGCTCGAGTGGAAATCTCCACCGTGTTCCAAGCCCTCAAAGCAGGATGATTGGTTTCTCAAGGTGGCGCGCGCTGGTTTTCAGCGCCCCACCCTGGTGCCTTTCTTCCCGGAAGTGCATTACGAGCTCACCAGATCGTGGATGGCACCTTTTACTGCCAGAAACTGGCTGGTGGGCTCCTCCTCCCTCACCACCCTCGATGGCAGTGCAGCGAAGGGGTATTCGGTGATTCCCCCAGTGGAGCGGGCGGTAGCGATGCAATTGTGTCCTAAGTCTGCCTCCTGCTGGCGGGGAGACCTGGTGATTCCTTCCCGGGCCTATAGGCATTCGTCTGGTCTAACCGGCGGTGCCTATATGGCTTGCGGGGAAGCTGCTTCTGCCTTACACGCTGTGGCATTACTGCAGGTGCACCAGGCCGAGACACTGAAGGACCTGCACAAGGATGGTTATGATCCAGAAGTTCTGAAAACTCAGAACCGCCACTGGCCTTGCGCTCCGAGCGACGAAGGTCATGTGCATTCTCTGGGTCGTGCGATGTCCACGCTTGTGGTCCAGGAGCGCCATCTCTGGCTGAATCTGGTTGAAATGAGGGACGCTGACAAAGATCAGTTCCTTAATGCCTGTGTCCCAGACCGGCTTCTGCGGTGACGTGGTCGAGAACCTGGCCCAGCAGTTCTTGGCTGCACGGGAGCAGACTGAGGTGGTCCAACCTTCTGCCCGGCGGGCAGCTGCTGCCTCCACCCGTCTGCCGGTTGCAGCGCCCCAGCCTGCTTGTCGCCGAGGGCGGCCCCCTGCGCCGCATCCGCAGCAGCCTCCAGCAAGTGGCGCCGTAGAGCTGGGCATAGGCAGGCCACCCCACCCGTCCTGGCCCCCGTCAAACCTGGCGGTGAGCGGAAGAGCAAGAGGCCCCAGGACGGGTGGCCCAGAGAGAGGTAGCCGCTTTCTGGGGGATGGTGAAAGCACCTCTCCCTCCCCTGGAGGAGGGCCAGGGGAGAATCTGGAAATCTCGACGAGAGAGCGGTTTTCTCTGTCTCTGGGTCCCAGGAGGGCACGGAGAGTTGCGGACGGCCAAACACCGGACCTCACTCGATGCTCCTACTGGCAAAGGATGTGATAGAGCCGGTCCCTCCAGCTCAACAAAGGCCCTACTCACGCACCCTCTGCCAACCCGTGGAACCCTCTGCACTCCACACTCGCACCACACTCAGGCCTGCTCACAAGCCGCCCGAGTTGGGTCCCTGCAGGACCTCCTGCGGACCATCAGCCTTGGCTATGCTATTCAGTTCGCCCGGCGTCCCCCCAAGTCCAGCGGTATCCGCTTCACTACAGTGAAAGCGTCCGATGCCCCTGTTCTGCGGGAAGAGATCGCAGTCCTACTGGCGAAGGACGCGATAGAGCCGGTCCCTCCAGCTGATATGAGGAAGGGATTTTACAGCCCTTACTTCATTGTACCCAAGAAAGGCGCCGGCTTGGTTCCTCAGCAAAAACCTGGTATTTTGAACCGGGGCCCTTCATCGGCTACCGTTCAAGATGTTGATGCAGAAACGCATCTTCGGGTGCGTCCGTCCCCGAGATTGGTTTGCAGCGATCGACCTGAAGGACGTGTACGTTCATGTGTCGATCCTTCCGCGCTGCAGACCTTTTCTGCGGTTTGCGTTTGAAGGACGGGCATATCAGTACAAGGTCCTGCCCTTCTGGCTGTCCCTGCCTCCCCCGTGTCTTCACGAAAGTCGCGGAGGTGGCTCTTGTTCCCCTCAGAGAGCAGGGTGTGCGCATTCTCAACTATCTAGACGTCTGGCTGATACTAGCACAATCTCAGGCTCAGTTGTGCGAGCACAGGGACCTGGTGCTCCGGCACCTCAGCCTGTTGCACCTTTGGGTTAACTGGGAAAAGAGCAAACTCAGGACAACGCACACAATCAAACTTTTTCATATGGAGTTGGATTTGGTCGAACAGACAGCACGCCTCACTGAGGAACGTGTGCGGTTGGTGCTAGCCTGCTTGAATACATTCAAGGGCAGGACAGTGGTCCCACTGAAACTTTTTCAGAGGCTCCTGGGGCATATGGCGGCTGCAGCGGCACTTACACCGCTCGGGCTGTTACATATGAGACCGCTCCAGCACTGGCTTTATGGCTGAGTCCCGAGGTGGGCGTGGAAGCGCGGCACTCTCCGGGTCCAAGTTACACCGGCCTGTCGCCAAACCCTCACCCCTTGGTCGGATCTTGCATTTCTCAGGGCAGGGGTGCCCCTAGAGCAGATCTCAAGGCATGTGGTGATTTACACGGATGCCTCCACCACCGGCTGGGGGGCCACGTACAACGGGCATGCAGTCTCAGGGGTTTGGACGGGCCCGCAGCTGCAGTGGCACATCAATTGCCTAGAGTTGTTAGCAGTGCACCTTGCCTTGAACCGTCTCAAAGGTCCCTTACAAGGCAAGCGTGTGCAGGTCCGGACAACACGGCGACTGTTGCGTACATCAACCGACAAGGTGGTCTGCGCTCCCATCGCATGTCACAACTTGCCCGCCACCTCCTCCTTTGTAGTTGGAAGGTTCTGAGGTCACTTCGTGCCGTCCACATTCCAGGCCTGCTCAACCGTACAGCCGACGAGCTGTCTCGAGCAATGCTCCCGGGAGAATGGCGACTCCATCCCCTGACGGTCCAGCTGATTTGGAGATTCTTCGGAGCGCTCAGGTAGACCTGTTTGCTTCTCCAGAGACCGCTTACTGCCAGTTGTTCTGCTCCCTGACCGAGGGAACTCTCGGCACGGACGCACTGGCACACAGCTGGCCGCGGGGCCTACGCAAGTATGCGTTTTCCCCCAGTGAGCCTTCTTGCACAGACACTGTGCAAAGTCCGGGAGGACTAGGAGCAAGTCTTGCTAGTGGCGCCGTATTGGCCCACTCGGACCTGGTTCCCCGAACTAGTGCTCCTCACGACAGCCCCTCCTTGGCCGATTCCTCTGAGGAAGGATCTACTGACTCAGAGACGGGGCACCAATAGGCACCCGCGTCCAGACCTTTGGAAACTCCATGTCTGGTCCCTGGACGGGACGCGGAGGTTCTAGGTGACCTACCCCAGGAGGTAGTGAACACCGTCACTTCAACAAGAGCACCTTCTATGAGACACGCTTATGCCTTGAAGTGGAACCTGTTCGTCGAGTGGTGTTCTTCTCGCCGAGAAGACCCCCGAAGATGCCCGATTGCGGTTGTGCTTTCCTTTCTGCAGCAAGGGCTGGAGCGAAGGCTGTCTCCCTCCACCCTCAAAGTCCAGGTTGCCGCTATTGCTGCGTACCATGACCCCGTGAATGGGAAGTCTTTAGGTAAGCATGACCTCGTCATCAGGTTCCTTAGAGGTGCCAGGAGGTTAAATCCTTCCCGG
This sequence comes from Cyprinus carpio, assembly GCF_018340385.1. Classification (NCBI taxonomy): domain Eukaryota; kingdom Metazoa; phylum Chordata; class Actinopteri; order Cypriniformes; family Cyprinidae; genus Cyprinus; species Cyprinus carpio. The sequence continues at coordinate 6,808,527 of NC_056584.1, read as the reverse complement.
CCCCCCTTCATACCCTCTTGGGACCTGACTCTGGTGCTGAAATCACTACAGCAGGGCCCATTCGAACCTTTGCATTTAGTCGAGCCAAAGTTTCTTTCATTGAAAACTCTGCTCGTGCTTGCACTGGCCTCCGTCAAGAGGGTAGGGGACCTGCACGCATTTTCGGTCGACGATTCATGCCTAGAGTTTGGCCCAGCTGACTCCCAGGTAATCCTGAGGCCCCAGCCTGGCTAAGTGCCCAAGGTTCCCATTACACCCTTCAAAGACCAAGTGGTGAACCTGCAAGCGCTGCCCCTGGAGGAGGCAGACCCAGCCCTGGCTGTCCCGTCCAAGCATTGAGATGCTATGTAGACCGGACACAAAGCTTCAGGACCTCAGATCAGCTCTTTGTCTGTTACGGAGGCCGGCAGAAGGGGAATGCCGTCTCTAAGCAGAGGATGGCCCACTGGATTGTGGATGCCATTGCCCTGCCCGTTCAGGTTGCGAGCTCACTCAACTAGAAGTGTTGCATCCTCCTGGGCGCTGGCTCGTGGTGCCTTGCTGACAGATATTTGTAGAGCTGTACGTAACCGAGATGTTTTCCAAAAAGAACTTCAAATTTTGATTCGTCTGACCACAGAACAGTTTTTCCACTTTGCCACAGTCCATTTTAAATGAGCCTTGGCCCAGAGAAAACACCTGCGCTTCTGGATCATGTTTAGATATGGCTTCTTTTTTGACCTATAGAGTTTTAGCAGGCAACGGCAAATGCCACAGTGGATTGTGTTCACCCACAATGTTTTCTGGAAGTATTCCTGAGCCTATGTTGTGATTTCCATTACAGTAGCATTCCTGTATGTGATGCAGTGCCATCTAAGGGCCCGAAGATCATGGGCATCCAGTATGGTTTGCCGGCCTTGACCCTTACGCACAGAGATTGTTCCAGATTCTCTGAATCTTTGGATGAAATTATGCACTGTAGATGATGATAACTTCAAACTCTTTGCAATTTTTCTTTGAGAAACTCCTTTCTGATATTGCTCTACTATTTTTCCGCCGCCAGCATTGGGGGAATTGGTGATCCTCTGCCCATCTTGACTTCTGAGAGACACTGCCACTCTGAGAGGCTCTTTTTATACCCAATCATGTTGTCATTTGACCTAATAAGTTGCAAAATGGTCCTCCGGGTGTTCCTTATATGTACATTTAACTTTTCCGGCCTCTTATTGCTACCTGTCCCAACTTTTTTTGGAATGTGTAGCTCTCATGAAATCCAAAATGAGACAATATTTGGCGTGACATTTCAAAATGTCTCACTTTCAACATTTGATATGTTATCTATATTCTATTGTGAATAAAATATAAGTTTATTAGATTTGTAAATTATTCCATTCCTTTTTTTACTCACAATTTGTACAGTGTCCCAACTTTTTTGGAATCAGGTTTGTAGATAGCATGTATTTCATATTTCCAAAAAGTTTTAATGTGTCAGTAAATATCCTTAAACCCAGAACATTCCCTTAAAGTTAGTATAGGTAATTTTAACCATAAAATAACATTCCTAGAACGTTACAGCGTATGATTTCAAATAACCTAAAAATAACATACAGAACGTTCCCTGATGGTTATTGTTAGGTTATTATTTCGAACAACAACAAAATAATAATAATAAATAATTAATAATGTTCCCAGAACATGCAGGAAAATGTATATTATTCTTTATATCTCTCTGTATGTCAAGCACAGCAGGCACATCTTTTCCTTCTTAACTTCCAGTTACAACCAGTTCATTATCTGGTTCTTCATGTACTGGATTCACTTATGCACTGATATTACACACAGCACAGGATGTCCCAAATCAGTAGCGTTCTCAGATGACACAGCATTAAAGAGTTCTGTTTACAGATAAACACAATGTTCTCACATGTAGTGTTGATCTCAGGAATGTGAACTGGTGGGAAATGAAGTGTGACAGAGGTAGTGAACGGCAGCTGTCTTTGTTCTGCAGTCTAGCTTCATGCATCATGAAATTGTCAGCAGTGGGAGTGGTGGTGTTCGCATAGATCAGGGGTGTCAAATTCAGTTCCTGGAGAGCCGCAGCCCTGCAGAGTTTAGTTCCAACTCTAATCCAACACGCATACATAGCTTGAAGGACTCGATTAGCTGGATTATCAGGTGCTTTTAATCAGCGTTGAATCTAAACTCTGCAGGGCTGTGGCTTTCTAGGAACTGAGTTTCACACACCTGGCATAAAGGGAAAAGTTAAACTCTTGCAATTACCTAAATTCAATCATCCAAGTATTAAATTTGCTTGCATTTATTTAAATAAATCATTTGAAAATTTGTACAATTTTATTTGTAAAATTTCAGTAAAATTGTCTTCTGTTTACACCAGAGGATATGTTTTCTTCATATTGCATAATTCTGCAACCTATTATTTAAATAATAATAATAATAATAATAAAATACCAATAAAATGTTTATACATGTATTGAGCAGGTAAACCAAAATCATGTCAGGATAATGTGTTTAAAATAGAAAGATTCACATTATAATGCCTAATTTATTAATTAAATTGAACAATGTTATATTGTAAATACATTATTCTTAATGTATTATTTTAAATATAATATGTAAATATATTCTTTAGCTAATAAGTTGAGAACAGTGTTAAAATAGAAACTTTTTAAAGACGATAATCTCACAATTTAGTTATACAGTTTTTATTTCAGAACACATAGAACTGAAACATTGTCACATGACGTTAAAACATACTATATAAAATCTATAAGAAATTAGAACAATTTCATACATGAACTACATACAGTATCTAGCCCGTAGAAATATGTAAGTTTAATTTTGGACTTAGGTGTCATGTACATGTATATCCATCCTAAAACCCATCAGTCAATACATGTTGATACGATAAAAGGAAATAAAAAAAAAGTTCCTGATTTCTTATTTTTTCGCATGTTTGTCACACTTTAATGTTTCAGATCATCAAACTAATTTAAATATTACTTGAGGTCACGAACAGTTGACCGGACATTCTCCTTCAGGATTTTTTGGTAAACAGCAGAATTCATGGTTCCATTTATCACAGCAATCTTCCAGATCCTGAAGCAGCAAAACAGCCCCAGACCATCACACTACCACCACCATATTTTACTGTTGGTATGATGTTCTTTTTCTAAAATGTGGTGTTACTTTTACGCCAGACATAATGGGACACACACCTTCCAAAAAGTTCTACTTTTGTCTTGACAGTCCACAGAGTATTTTCCCAAAAGTCTTGGGGATCATCAAGATGTTTTCTGGCAAAACTGAGACGAGCATTTATGCTCCTTTTTGCTCAGCAGCGGTTTTTTGTCTTGGAACTCTGCCATGCAGACCATTTTTGCCCAGTCTCTTTCTTATGGTGGAGTCATGAACACTGACCTTAACTGAGGCAAGTGAGGCCTGCAGTTCTTTGGATGTTGTTGTGTGGTCTTTTGTGACCTCTAGGATGAGTCGTCGCTGTGCTCTTGGGGTAATTTTGGTCAGCCAGCCACTCCTGGGAAATTTCTCCACTGTTTTTGCCATTTGTGAATAATGTCTCTCACTGTGGTTCGCTGAAGTCCCAAAGCTTTAGAAATGGCTTTATAACCTTTTCCAGACTGCTAGATCTCAATTACTTATTTTCTCATTTGTTTCTGAATTTCTTTGGATCTCAGCATGATGTCTAGCTTTTGAGGATCTTTTGGTCTACTTCACTTTGTCAAGCAGGTCCTATTTAAGAGATTTCTTGATTGTGAACAGGTGTGACAGTAATCAGGCCTGGTTGTGGCTAGAGAAATTGAACTCAGGTGTGATAAACCACAGTTTTAACAGGGGGGCAAACATTTCTTCACACAGGGCCATGCAGTTTTGGATTTTGTCTTCCCTTATTAATAAAAAACTTCATTTAAAAACTGTGTGTTGTGTTTACATGTGTTATCTTTGACTAATATTTAAATTTGTTGACAAACATGCAAAAACATAAGAAATCTGGAAGGGCGCCAACACTTTTTCACACCACTATATATATATATATATATATATATATATGTTGTTATATATATATATATATATATATGTATATATATATATATATAACAGATAACAAATATATATATATATATATATATGTATATATATATATATATATGTATATATATATATATATATATATTGTTGACATATGGTTGCTACATACAGTACAGGTCAAAAGTTTGGAAACATTACTATTTTTAATGTTTTTGAAAGAAGTTTCTTCTGCTCATCAAGCCTGCATTTATTTGATCAAAAATACAGAAAAAAAAAGTAATATTGTGATATATTATTACAATTTAAAATAATTGTTTTTAAATTTATTATAATTTAAATTATCATTTATTTCTGTGATGCAAAGCTAAATTTTTAGGATCATTATCACATGATCCTTTAGAAATCATTCTAATATGACGATTCATTATCAAAGTTGGAAACAGTTCTGCTGCTTAATATTTTTTCAGAACATGTGATACTTTTTTAGGATACTTTGATGAATAAAAAAAAAAAGAAGCTATGTTTTTAAAATATAAATATTTTGTAATAACAATATACACTACTGGTCAGTAATTTGGGGTAATTAGGTTTTTTTTTTTTCTTTTTTTAAATAAAATCAATACTTTTATTCAGCAAGGATGTGTTAAATTGATAAAAAGTGATAGTAAAGAAAATATATTATTAGAATATATATTATTAGAATTTTTATTTTTTATTTTGAATAAATGCAGTTCTTTTTAACCTTTTATTCATCAAATATATTAGACAGCAGAACTGTTTCCAACACTCATAATAAATCAGAATATTAGAATGATTTCTAAATGATCATGTGATAGACTGGATGTTACATGTGACACTGAAGGCTGGAGTAATGATGCTGAAAATTCAGCTTTGCATCACAGGAATATATTTTTTTTGTTTGTTTTTAAGTATATTCAAATAGAAAACTATTATTTTAAGTTGTAATAATATTTCACAATATTATTGTTTTTTTCTGTATTTTTGATCAAATAAATGCAGGCTTGATGAGCAGAAGAGACTTCTTTCAAAAAACATTAAAAATAGTAATGTTTCCAAATTTTTGACCTGTACTGTATATATACATACACACACACACACACACACACACACACACACACACACACACACACACACATATATATATATATATATATATATATATATATATATATATATATATATATATATATATATATATATATATAAACATAGTATTGACATTATTAACATATGTACTGTACATATACCTATTTAGGGAATTATATATCTTCATCTACCCAGAGAATGTATGTATGTTTAAATTATATTTGACCTTTTTGTCAAATATAATGACCTTATAGGTTTTATGGCAATATATATCACATATATATATTTTTTTATTGTACTTTGGATTGTGGAACTGTATTGCTTGGCAAAAATAATGTTATTGTAGTCTAGTTATACTAGTTTGTCAACAGTATATTGATGTAAAATAACAGTTTTTTTTTTTTTTGTTTATTTATCAAAAGATGAGATGTTTTAAAAAGGGTAGGCATTATAAGCAAGAGCTTCAGCCTACACCTGTTTAGACTGATGTAAATATGTTGTTGTACATTAGCTCAATTGTGTTGAACCTAAGTTGTCTGTTTGAAATAAACTAAACTAAACTAAACTAAACTACTATTACATTTCCATATGGGCTTGTAGTGTAGGCTACATCAAATCCTTAAAGTGTATTTTATATATTTAGTATAAAAAAGACTGTACTTGCAAAATATATATTATTTAAATAAAAGGCCATAAAATGAGAGACACTTTCATGTTTCTTAACACACTTGAGTACACTTTGTAATTAAAACACTACAATATCCAGTAAAGCAGGGTTTATCTGTATATTTGATGCTGACCTCATTCATTCATAGAAGACTCTTTCATCATTATTTGTTCCTAGAAGTATCCGTGGAGATAAGACTGTTTACATTTTGCACACAGTGTGTGTACGTGTGTGTTTGAAACACGTGACCCTGCGTCTCCACCCCTATAAAAGAGCAAAAGTTCAGATTCCAGCAATTATTTCAAAGCAGCCACACAGCAGTGAAACAAAACCACAGATCCAAGATGAAGGCCTGGTTCGTTCTTATCCTGCTGCTGCCTCTCTGCATGGGTAAGTCATTTCAGATTGTTTGCTATCATTGTTGAAAGATTTTACTTTGTTGTTGCAAGTTGTGAATCCTTGCCGAAAATTTTTACAACATTAACTTATTTTAATTTTTTGCTTTCAAAGAAGAGTATTTTTCAAAATCTCTAAACAGCGATTTTAATTAAAAAACTTTATTGTAAATATAACATATTACTACAACAGGGGGGCACGGTGACTCATTTGAGGTCCATGCTGACCCGGGAGTTTGTATGTTCTCCCCGTGTTGGCGTGGAGTTCCTCCAGGTGCTCTGGTTTCCCCCACAATCCATAGACATGAAGGTCAGGTGAATTAGAGACACTAAATTGCCCATAGGAGTGAGTGAGTGAGTGAGTGAGTGAATGTGTGCGTGTGTGTGTTGGCTCTGTGATGGACTGGCCATCCGTCCAGGGTTTCTGAGATATGCTGGAATAGACTTGCTTATTCCTAATATTCCTATGGGCAATTTAAAGGACAAGCAGTGTGGAGAATGGATGGAGGTTACTACAATAAAGTAAAATAAATAAATAAAAGTAATAAAAAGCAATGACTAAATTCAAGGAATTTCGTTAGTAATTTAGTTCATTAGTATTACTTAGAATTTGTGAATACATAGTAACATGAACATAAAGTGTGAATATTAAAAGTTAAAATGTAATTAATAGATAAAGTTATTAAAAACATAATTGTAGTAATACCATAGTAATTTGAGACGCTACCATTCAAAAGTTTCAAATAATTTTACTGTTTTTAAAATAAGTTTCTTATGCTCACAAAGGCTGTACCTAATATTGTGAACTATTATTACACTTTAAAATAAATATTTTCTATTTGAATATATTTTAAATTGTAAGTTTACTGTGATTCAGAGCTGAATTTCCAGCATCATTCTAATATGTTAATTAGGTGCTTAAGAAACATCTGTTGTTATTATCCATGTTGAAAACAGTTTCAAATTTTTGTGGAAGTCATGATACTTTTTTCTCCAGAATTCTCTGATGAATAGAAAGTTCAAAATAACACGTCTTTACTGTCACTTTTGATAAATTTGCTGCATCTTTGCTGAATAAAAGTATTAATTTCTTCACCAAAAATAATAAACAAATAAACAAATCTTACCACCCCTAAACCTTTGAACACTAGTGTAACATACAGCATTTTATTTTCTATTCTATTGTATTACCATTGCAATATTCTAAAATCCTTCATAACGCTGTTTTGATGCCAAACTGAACAAACTAAAGGTCCTTTTGTGTGTTTGTTGTGCAGCGGATCACTACATTGAGTGCTATGGTGAAGATTTCCTGATGGTGAGGAACATGGTTCTGCAGTGCAGGAGTAAAGTTACTCAGGCCTGCTATACCAGAGGTAAATGAGTGCACAGCAAAGTCAACCGAGACTCAAGGGCAGCTTCAGGGCACTATAAACACTGCATATTTCTGCATTACACAATCAGGGGAATCAGATAAAAAATGGATTTCAAAGAACAGTGGATTTCATAACAGTGACAAGTTGTTGACACAACAAAGCTGTAGGGATGATCAGGGCGGTACTGTAACAACTGCTGTCATCTTCTAATAAGAAACATTTACACGTACGAACAGAAATAACACGAAGTCATGGTGGAAAGGTAGACGTCACGAATGAATGGAGGTAAAAAAAAAAGCAGTATTCTAATTAAAAACACACCTTAAAGTAATGATACACCTTACTATCATTTTAGCTGTCAGGATAATATGGGTAACATAACAATATAATAATAAAATATACTCTTTTTAATTTAACATTTACATATATTGCTTAGTTAATAAGTCATGCAATAGATTCTTCAATCTTCATTAAATGTTTTAAAGATGAAATCTCACATTTATTTATAAAATTTTTATTTCATAACAACCCTTGTGAAAAAGTCCATTAATTGTTTAGAATGTGCTCTTGTAGTGTATTTCAGAACTTAAAAGTATATTTTCAGATAATATATTATTAATGAAATAAGACCACTAAAGCTTACTTAAAGACAGATTTTCATGACTGTTTCTTTACATACTTAAGTTCACTTTGTAAAAATTACTAATTAAAATGTTACTTTAAAGTACATTTTAAATCATTTTTTTTAATAATCTTTTGTTTTTTTGTCTTTTATTTTGATGTTTTTACTAAGATACTAAAGCAAATGTAACGTGCTTTAATTTAAACTGCAGCGTATTACTATGTGCTATATTACATTTAAAATTAATATATTTAAAATGTACTAAGTTGTAGCTTCATTAGTGCAAATGTGTAATTGTAAATATTTTTAAATGCATGCAAGTTTCAATAGTAATTACATTGAAGTATTTTGTAGTTTACAATAAATGATTGTCAAGTCATTCAGCAGAAAACTTTAACCATATTTAAAAGACAATAGAAGTATGAAATAGGTCCTACTACAAAAGATAATACCACAATAAGAGATTTGAACACATCTTACATGTTCTGTTACTGATCTGATATCTCTTCCACAGCAACTGGAGAGAAAGGCTGCGTCAGTGTGGAGTTCTGTCAAAGGAAAGGCTGGACATGTTGTTATGAAAACTTGTGCAACGCTTGATCCTCACAGAGTCTGCTAACCGCCAGCTTCATTAATGCCTCAGTCACTTGTTTTCATTTTATACTCTGACACCAATACGATTTTATATTGTGACAGCAATGATTTAAAATAAAAAAAATCAGTCATTTTCAGTAAGCAGCATGTGATTTTGTGCTCTCACTTGGCCATGTTACCCAATGTTTTGCAAAGAGCACATTAGACACATACACCAAACTTTGGCCTGGTCAGTTATTTATTTGGACAGGAAAGAACAGGCAGTTTTGCTGAGTCAGGAGTGTCTCTCTCAGTGAGGTGCTCTGTAGGTTTCAACACAACATAACCTCACTCTCTAACACAGACGGAAGAAAGCAATAAAGAACATAAACAACATTCAACGCCTGCAATTTTGCTTGTTTACTGATCCAAACTTCAGCGTTTACAGATGCTCCAGGTCTGAGGGGTCAAGGTTTGCTTGGCATGACTCCATTAGCCCCTGCTGGTAGATATCGCGTTCATGACTACACCATCTGCCAGCAAAAAGAAGCTTTCTTCATTGACAGTCATTTAGAATTAGCTGTGTATTCTGACAAAAGTTATTTGGAAGCAACATATTGCTAATATTTATTTTTAGTTAGATCTACTCATCTTTGGAAAGCTCAGGTCCATGAAACACAATCCCAGTATCCCCAAGGGCAGAATATAATTGTACAATTTATATATATATATGTATGTATGTATGTATGTATGTACTGTATGTATGTATGTATGTATGTATGTATATGTGCACATATGTACAGATATATAGATTTAAATTAAATCTTTTTGTACTTATATTTTAAACAACCAGACAGTAATGTCTATTCTGGAAAATACATAAAAGCTGACCAATGAAACCATTAAGTTGACCAAGTGTTGAACCATATTAAGTGTGAAAGGAACAGTTCATCCAAAAATTTTATTTTGCTGAATATTTACTCACCCTTTGTTTGTTTCTTCATCCAAATATATTTTGAGAAATTTAGCATTACATCACTTCCTCATCAATGGATCCTCTGCAGTGAATGGGTGCCATCAGAATGAGAGTCCAAACAGCTGATAAAAAAAACATCACAATAATCCACAACCACTCCAGTCCATCAATTAATGTGTTGTGAATTGAAAAGCTAGTTGTTTTTGAGAAACAAATCCATCACAAAGGCATTTTAACTTCAAACTGTTGCTTCTGGCCATAGTCCATGATTCATAATAATGCCATTCCATTGTAAAAGTCCCCTGTTGTCCCCTCACATTAAGATCCACTGACTTAGAACTGTCTTGGAACTGTTTTTGCTTATAAACGGTGCTTGATCTGTGAATATTCATCTCCTCATTCAGATGAAACCACTAATTTGTTCCAACAAAGAAACTATCTCATATACATCTTGAAATGGCGGAGGGTAAAAAAAAAAAAAGCAGCTTTTTGGCTGAACTATTCCTATAAAGAGATAAAGTACGTACAGGATTCAGCTAGTCATGTGTGTACAGAACACACAACACTAAAAACATATCCACAATAACAATAATACACACACATGTTCACACTATAGAAAAATATTTATATACACAAAAATTGTATATGCACAAGAATTGTATATTGTATATGCACAAATTACTCCAGGCATCTCCAAGAGACAACACAACTGTTTTTAAAAATGTTTCTTTATTTTCTAAATTCTTCAGTATTTTCTGCCCATTGGCAGGAATGCATAAGAGACAGATTGGCTCAAACTTTGTCACAAGAAAAAGAAAAAACAAAAGAAGCTTCGCAAAATGTTCATATTTTGTTAACATTGAATCATTTGCAGATCATCATTGTGGTTTTCATAACTGTCATTCTGTTTATCAGAAAAGCTTAGCTTTATCTCCGCACCTTTATTCGATGAAGATATAGTCAGACACCCTGCAAACAGCAAAGCATTTGGAAGTCCAGAGCTGTACTCAAGCCCAGCATTTCCTCCAACTGTAGATAAAATCACCAACTGGACTTTTCCATTCCCTCTCTCTCTTTCCCTGTGTATGTTTTGGAAATTAGCTCTTGGATATTAGCAGATATAAAAACACAAACAGCAGTCTCCTCAATGGTGAACACCAATACATTGATATCAACCGCTTCTGCGCAGTTTCAAATACTCTCTTAAAATACCCAAACGCTTCACCATTACTACTACCAACACACTCACCATTCTTTTCAATATCAAAATACAAAGGCAAATAATCTGTGACATTCAAAAAACAGTTCTGTATGCAACGCTTCATTTGGCTAACAGGTTTCAGATTAACAAGTATGTTCTTGGAAGTGACAGGTCTATAGAAAAGCCCTGGACTCTCCAAACTGAGAAATATCCAGGTAGAGAACCACCAGCCACAGTGCAACAAATCCTTAAATCTGAACTCATGCCACAAGGCCACGATACCTGCATCTGCAGGAGAACAGTCTCCCAGCTTTTTCGTGGATGAAAACAAACATGGAAACATTGCCCTTTCAGAGAACCTACCAACCCACAAAAGTTATATACATACAGGTACACCAATATATACACAATAAAGCCAGCCCTGAATGCAACAATAAAGGTCTGTGAAAGATCAACATCCTCGTTTGCAATTTGTGTAAAGATTCTGAGAGTTGCCCTTTTGATATCAATGGTGTCCTGACGTTTTAAGAGGCCAGATGTTCAGGAGAGCCTAGATAGTGGCCTCAAAAAGTATTCTGATACTCAAGACACACTTAAAAATGTCTGAATGCCATTCAGTTAGATGCAATATCCCCACCCCCACCCCACCCTACTTCCCACCGTATAGGACAAGACAAAAACATCAAGCATGGTAGTCCATGGAAAACCTAACTAAGGCAATCTCAGTGAAAACCTTCCATCTTGCTTAAAAATAGGAATAGTCCATAAAGCATTCATAAAAAGTTATAAAAAGAAACTGCAGACCAGCTGAGGGGCATTCAACTCATCACTGTCTACAGCGCAACATTGCATAAAAACACCAACACCCAGAAAACAATCAGTTATCATTTCATCTACCTAAATCTATCTAAACATTTCTAAAGCCACCTAGTCCACTATTACATCCATTTTATGCACTTAAAAATAACCTAAAACAACTGGATCAAACATATGAATTTGAGGCAGTTGGGTAAAATACCTAGCATCTGAATGCTGATGTGTATTGTGTTATACACATTACAGAAGATTGTCATTCTTTCACAATCAAAAATTCAAACCCAAATTGCTGTAAATGTGTATTTGAACCAGGCTTTTCAATTCCATACATCAATACAGCATTGCATCCTTAAATCTGAGCATGTAAACCATGCTTTTTCAAGCTTTTGTGCACAGAGACTGCACATAAAATGTGTTTTAATACTCTGCAATGCTTTAAAATCTAGAGGTTGCCTCCAAAGCTGGTTTGAGAGCTGTTTTGATATCTCTTCTGGTGTAATATTGATGATTTATGTTCACATTCTTAAAGAAGTACTGGAGGGAATCTCTCTCAGCAGCTGTGCTCTTGCGTTTCTCTGATATTGGTTCATTTCAGAGAAAAGACTCACTTCAACTCAAGATATCGGCACCTCCGAATGCTGTTTAATCTTCTTTTTCATCCATATCTCTTGTTGAGGGAAACATACAAAGGCTTGGGAGAGCATCCTCTTACAAAACGTACTGTGGAAGTACCATGGTATCATATGGTAATACCAAATTATATTTCAATGCTTTTGCATTCCCTTGTGTTCTCTCAGAAATCTTTTGTGATGGAAATATAAGATGGGAAGAAAAGCTATATTTTAGTGCTTTTACGAGCAAACACAAAGTTTCTCAGGGGAATGCAGTATAATTTTCTTTCGGAAGAACACACAATTGTTTTGTGAATGAATGCAAACTTTCTCGGCAGAACACAATACTTTTACAGAAGAATACAAATGTTTCACAAAGTTTCTCAGGGGATCATAATAGTTTTGTGAGAAAAAAGCTAATGTTTTGTGAATGAGTGCAAAATTTCTCAGGGGAATGCACTACTTTTGCAAGAAAATGCTAAATTTCTTAGAGGAACACAATACATTTAAGAGATAATGCAAAAGCATTGAAACATAATTTTTACTCCCACCTCATCACTGTATATATAAATATAATAGGACACCATATTCAAATACCATGATATTCCATCCTGGCAATGTCAAGAAATAGCACAAATAACCTAAATTAGCCAAATAATAGGTACAAATAATACCATGGTATAATCATGGTACTTTCTGGTACTGTTTTTGTAAGCATTACAAAAAGGAGTGGGGAAAAACATTTCATCCTTTGACTTTCTTTCTCTTTTGGACTCTCTCCAAAAAGAGTGATCCTGAGAAATGTAAGGGAGAGATGGGGAGGGTGAACACCCTTCAGCGGAATGAAAGAAGGGGCAACTTGCGCGCAGATACACACTCACGCACATTTAAGACTCGTTTAATCTATCGTTCTCTCATATGATAAAAAACAAGAACATCTCAGTCCAATGAACAAAATGACAAGAAAAACTGTCCCAAAATGAAACCTAAAAACAATTCAGTCTCAGTGAGAAGAGAGTCATTTGGATGCAAGGTTAAAATGGATGGTATGAGTACAGATGAGGTTCTCCAGTCCAACAGAGGAAACCGAGGGAGATGTGATGGTCATACGGCATCTTTAGACAGGCGGATTTTTATAAAATAGCTGGGCTATCGCCATGCAAACCCCATTTTGAGGCAGGTCAGAATTGTGTGTGTTACTTGTGTTTGTGCTGAATTAAGTGTTCTGCTGTTTATGGCTATTATTCTGTAAATCGGCAATAATTGTGCCGAGTTGAAATTCAAGGTGTCCATGACCATGGCGACCGGCAGAAGCAGCTTGAATTGTTGAAGTCCTTGAGTCCGACTAATATGCCAGGGGCACCTGCCTGGCGTCACCAGATATATATGTGCTGCAGTTTTGGCTCAGGGACAGATGCTATGCAAGCATGCAAATCAGCTTTACATGCAGCCCTCCACCAATATTCACAGAGAGCAAGAGGTTTACTCATTTAAAGGGACAGTTTACCCAAAAAATGAACATAATTTACTCAACTTCATGTTGTTCCAAGCCTATATGACTTGCCTTTTGCACAAACAAATAAAAAGATATTTTGAAGAATGAAAGTCAAAGTGGTCTAATGTTGATTTGGACCCAACTGACTTCCATTGTCTGGACAAACAGTCGAAAGATCCTCAAAACATCTTCAAAAGATCTTTGAAAGATTTTCGAGAGATCTTCAAAAGATCCTTAAAACATTTACAAAACATCTGTGTTCCACAGAAGAAAGTCAGTCATACACGTCTGGAACAACGAAGATGGGTAAATAAATACAGAAAGTAAATTTTTTGGGGGTGAGGAAAGTGAGGAGAAGCTTAGTAATTCAACTTAATTTATCCTTAGTTACTGATCCTTAAGCAGTAAGTGTATTGATGTATATGCAAATGCCAATAAATTGAAAGCATGTGTCCATTTTATGTTGTATTTGTCTGTTTATCTGTTTACATGAATGTGCACTTTGTATCTAGCACTGGTAAATCATTTGTTTTCTTCTATTTTTTTAATGTATCACAGTTATTGATGTGTCTATGCATGTGTGTATTAGTGTTTGTGTGGTAGTGTGTGTGTGTGTGTGTGTGTGTGTGTGTCAGTGTAAACTTGTAGGTGTACTAAATCTTTCCAAAGGTTTTTAACTACACATTCCAAACCTCCAACCTTCCAACCCAAACCAATGCCTCCACAACCACATCTACTGAATGTCAACATAACAACAAACTAAGACACAAAATGAAAAGAAAATCTTGAAAGGATAAAAACTGAGGAGACCCTGCTTTTGTAATCCGACAGGGAGGCTGCAGTGACATGCTGGTGCCTTTGGGGGGGCTATCGAGCAGGCCAGAGAAGGGGTCGGACTGCCTTATAAGGGTGGGTTAAAGGTCATGCCCTCATCACTGGGTGTGGCTGTATCGTCGCTAGGCTCTAGGCTGTCCTTGGGGCTCACGGTGCTGTCGGATGTGGACATGGCCTCATCCGAAGGGGGTGGGGTTTCAGGGGAGCCATCCTGCTGTCCATTAGGAGTAACCGTGTGCAGGGGTTCGGTTGGAGTGGGAGGGGGAGTGTTGGGTTGGGTGCTGATGGGTAGCGAGGCTGGCACCGGCATGGGCTCAGTAGGAGTGTGGGGAACGCTGGGTACCGACGCCAGGGTGCGAGGAGTGGAGTTGTGCAGCAGGGAATCGCCCAGACCCAGGCTGGAGTCACTGTGCACCAAGGATGAGGTCTTCTCCACCAGACGCCACTGCATGATGCTCATGTCCTTGCCGCCCGTTGAAATCAGATGACTGTCACTGTGCATGAAGCTCACGTTTGTCACGTGACTGCTATGGGCACTGTACTTGTGGCTTGGGGCCTGCAATTAAATAATAAAACTAGTGAAATTTCAGTTAAAGAGATGAAATAACACACCCCAGGCTTCATGAATTTTACCAAATTACAGCTCATGTTTTGTCAAGAACATGTCCAGTCACATTTCATTACCCCCTCCCCAAATATTATCAAAGTTGGGATAAAATTCCATATTGTGTTGTGACGTACAATGGATTAACCCCCCCCCCCCCCCCCCCCCCCCCCCCCCCCCCCCCCCACCCCCCCCCCCCCCCCCCCCCCACCCCCCCCCCCCCCCCCCCCCCCCCCCCCCCCCCCCCCCCCCCCCCCCCCCCCCCCCCCCCCCCCCCCCCCCCCCCCCCCCCCCCCCCCCCCCCCCCCCCCCCCCCCCCCCCCACCCCCCCCCCCCCCCCCCCCCCCACCCCCCCCCCAATCCCACCCCCCCCCCCCAAAAAAAAGAAAGAAAAGTAGGATAGTGACATGGTTCAATCCAATGGTTGTTGATAGGATGGAGGCAGATCTGAATGTGATCTTGCAGTCAATTGTAAGAAAGGGGCAGAGTTTAAGTTAAATAAAAAAAAATAATTGGCTAAGTCTGCAGTTTCATTGGAAGAATGACTTTAAGAATTACAGGGTCAAAAAACAACTGCATGAGTAAACTGTACACAATAAAATCAATAACATTCATTTAGAAAACAGATGGGGTGAATTTTCGCTAAAGTTTAAAAGAAAATAAATCCTGTTACTTAAAAAGTTACTGAATCACATTGCTGTTCAGTGTATTAAAACAAACTGAAACAAAACCAATAAATCATGAATCAAACTGAATCATGAATCAAACTGATTTACTGTTTCACACACTTAGGTCTGCCTTCAGATATTTAACCATCAACTACTGTAATACACATCGTAAAGATACTCTTTAAAGGTGCACTTTACAGAAGTCATCAGCCATAAAATATGACAGTAAAGTGATGTGACAGACCTTCGGTCTTGAGCAGGGGTACTGGAAAAGGTGCACTTTACAGAAGTCATCAGCCAGAGCTATCACCTTCCTGTTGTGAGAACGCACAAGGGCATTGATATCTGTCCCATCTGAACCTTCCGGCCAGACACCTGTTACACAGCAAACACAGAGACACATCAGTGTACAACAATGGGGTGTTACTAGCTAGAAGCCACATTACAAACTTAATTACGACATTCATCAGTAGCCTGTCAGAATCTCAGGTTGTAGCTTTTCCAGGAACAAGTAATGTTTCCCAATGTGAAGTGTAAAGTCACAAAAAATGCATGTATATTTTGGTATCATGTAGGGAGTCAGTTCAGTAAATCAGAATATTATTTATCCTATTTTTTTTTTTTTTTACACAATGAAGTTGTTTCATTCAAAAAGTCATCGCTCTTCTGTCCCTATCATTTTTCTGCAGTTAGACTGTTTATATCACTATGTTTTTACTTACAGTGTTTACTTAAGTCTATAAATTGGAATTTACTTTAAATAAAAAATTAAAAATTTTATTTAATGTGTCCAAATTTATTCTTGAGATCCTAAATAAAAAATAAATATTTTTTTTTGTGCTTGATTAACGCTCTTTTATGTTGTTGATCATTTAATATTGTTAAAATCCATTTTAAAATGGTAGAAAGAAACTTAAAATCCTAAATAACTGTAACAAGGAAAGGTATTTTTGACCTCATCACTATAATAATGTAATATCCATAAGCACACAGATACCTCACCACATTCAAAAGCTATGATCATGAATGGATTAGGAGCCTACGAACACCAGCAGGAGGCAGAACACCACCAGGTACAGGAATCTCTCTCTCTCTCTCTCTCTCTCTCTCTCTCTCTCACACACACACTAAGTTTTCTGTATCACATTCACTGTACTGCTCTAATCTGTTGGCTCAGTGCTAGGGAATTTGTACAGTTCTTTCTCCCAAATATTTTCCTAGTCTAATAAAGTGGTAAAATATGTGGAGTTGTGGTCAGGACTGGGCTGGCTTTATTCAAAAGCAGCATTACAGACCTGCACACACTAGACAGCTCGCTATGCTGACAGATAAAGTGAGTCTGTGTGGGCTGAACTACTTTTGTTTTTTGTAATCACCATGCTTAGACATGAAGTCACTCAGAATGTGAGCTAAATTACAAAGACAGACTATAATTGTGTGTATAAAGACAGAATTGCAAAGACCGAAAGTAAGTGAGATGAAAAATGCTGCAAAGGGAGAACAGCTGACTGACAATCAGGCTAAATAAAGGTAATGTGCAAAATTTGTCCCCAGAAATGAGCTAAATATAATAAAGCATTTATTTGCATATACCAGATTACTACATACAGATTACTATATATATATATATATAGATATATATATATATATATATATATATATATATATATATATAGATATAGATATATATATAGATATATATAGATATAGATAGATAGTATAAATACAGAATTGTATAGAAGTTATAGTAGAAGTCAGGTATGTCCCCTCATTTAGACGGCCAAGCAAATGCGTGTTTGTATGTGTGAGAAAGAGACTGACTAAAACCCCATCAAAACTAAACCACTGACAGGGAATGAGTGTGAATAGAGCAAATAGTTCAAATACCAGCCACACATTTGGAAAAAACGAATGAGGCACGCACACTTACTCATAATACATAAAGCAAGCATTCTTCTAGCCAATCTTCAGTCATAAGTTTGATTCACATACACATTCATTCAGTGACAGACCCTTAGAAGGTGGCGAGATTTCAGCAGTGGGTATCAAACCCCTACTAGCAATAATACCCACAATGCATCACTCTACAGATACTGACCAAAGACGTGGAATCCTAGCACGCAGGTATATGTGGCCCAGTCGATGTCCTTGCACTCAGAACGGTTACGAATCAACTTACAACCGTTTGGAATGTCCCCTGTGGAAGAGGGAAAACAACTGGTCAGGAAAATCTGGAATATGGTGCAAAATTGAAGTTTCAACAGATTTTGGTCCAAAAAAAGTGCAAACACAAACCACAAGCTGAATCACTAATGATGTATTCTACCAAACCAATGAGACAAAAATTAAATATGATTGGAGATGAATGTTTTTCAGAGAAACCGAGCCAGAGAGAACTCGTTGCGGTCATCCACTTACAGTAAAGGATTTCGTAGTCTCCTGAGTTGGACATGATGAACTTGTTGTCGGGGGACCAGTCAAGATGTGTAATGTAGCTGGAATGTCCCTAAGGACAGAGATTAAAAGATTTTACAATGAAAAAGGACAAAGAAAACAGTTCTATCACAGCATTTTCAATAAGCAGAACTGAACTGTAATGGATCACAGAGCTGCTCGAATCTTCAATGGAACACAAATATAGAAATTCTGTAGAGTATCTAAGCTCATCTTTTCACTGCAATGACTTTGACAGTGATTCCTTTTGTTTAGTTCCAAAAAGCATTAAAAACGTACATTCAACTTACACATTCTAAGACATCAGAAGGCACACAATATCTTTGTTCAAAGAAAAGACCAACATTTAAGATGTTATTCATTCAATATTTAAGCAAACATTTCAATGTCTGCAACCCTTGTCATAAAGAAATGCACTTATTTTTATTAAATGTGCACTTGTGGTGTACTTCAAATCTTACAAGTATATAAAAACTCTACTTGCAAATAACATAATATTAATGAAATAATAAGCTATTTAAGTGTACTTCTTAAAATTAAGTACACTTTGTAATGTCAAATGAAAAGGTTTACTTTAAAGTTTAAATAATGACATTTTAATAAAAGGACATTTTGTCGCGCTTTAAAGAAGTACACTTATTTTGATGTGTAACATTTTGATGAATAACATTGTCAGCATATGTAAAGTATTTGATTATAATTATCTGATGTGTGTTATTTGAGATTGTATTTCAAGCTACTATATTTTAATTGTAATAAACTGTAATTTCATCATTACAAATATGAAATTGCAAATATATTCAAATACATAAAAATTTAAACAAAAATCACATTCAGTTATATGTTAGGTTACCACACATGCATTTGGCAGTACACTTTAACCCTACTTCAATGACAATAAAAGTAAAAATGAAATTACATATAATAATGTATCAAAACTCTGAAGTCCTGCTAACTGTAATCAATATACATTTAAGAAATGTTATGATTCTTTATGATACTTTTATGGTGCTCTGTTGTCCTTTTTGGGACTTGGCAGAGTGAATGAATATCCATGTTCATTGTATGGAAAACAGCTGATTGGACTTTCTGCAAAATATCTAAATTTTTTTCTTCATGAAAGTAAATCTTACAGGTTTAAAACAACATATAAGTGAGAAAATAATGACAATTAAATTTCTGAGGTACTCTTAGGTCTTAAACCTATATACTGTACATCAAAGCAACAGAGTTCTAAAGTTCAGTCGAAAATCAATTAATCTAAAAGCACAAATAAACCCTCTTCAAAATGAGACAACGTCTGAGCATCGCTGACAACTACTCAAAGGGATGGAAAAGCAGAAAAAAAATGCTTTTTCAAAGACTGAACACAGTGGTCTCAATATATAATGTTGGAGGGTCTCCGCAGTGCAAAGAGAGACACAAAGAGTCGACATTCTAAACTACAACACAAAAGCTTACATTCACAAATGTTTTTTTTTTCTTTCATACTATATTAACTTTATATTCATCAAAAAATCCTGAAAAAAAAATAATATAATAAATTTTGCACTTATATCTCCATTTCTCGCTTTTCATACACATATTGACATGTGCTTTATGTTTCCATTATCCTGATCCTGAATATCCTTTCTATGGCTGTCGTAAGAGGTCAGTAGAAGCCAAACTTTCCCACGCTGCACTGTAATGCAAATGGTTTATAGCTCATAGGTGCATTGCTTGGAATTTTTGACCTCAACAGTATTTGGAGAATTTAGCACATTTCAGTCACATTTAAAAATGTATGAATCTCTTATGAATTGCTTAGATAAACTATTATACCATGTTATCTGCACTCAAACGCTGCTGGAGCTTTTATCAGAACTAACCATTTTCAAATACTTTTAATAAGCTGATGTTTTGGTGGATTGTAGTTCTCGTGATATTTTCTTGAAAATATATTCACTATTATAACTGTGATCGAGCACAGATGTTAATGATATTAAACTTCTCAACTGCTGAAAAACTGCACAGAAAAAAACTAAAAATGCAAGAAAATGTGAAGAATCAGAAGAACAGTAGTGTGATTCAGATTGTGTAGATGGAGTACAGTCGAGCGAAACGAGACCTAGGTCAGACATGGGCAAACAGTCACGCACTGTAAAGTTTTATTCTCCACTCTGCCCTGACCCCTCGAATCCAGCAGAAAAGGGAAAAATGAAAATAGACAATAATACAGCCATAAAACAATAATAAGAATTGTAAAATACATCTCAATTCATTATTTATGGCTTGATGACAAATACATTTAAAATGCATAATACAAATTCTTGTAACCTTTAAAAATGTAATCTTTGTATTGTTATATTGTTATATTTGTATTATTCTTTTTTTTTTAATGCTAGAACACATTCTGTTCAAACAGTCACATAAATGGCAGATACTCACAGTGCATTTCCCATATCTGCTGTACTTGCGCCCTTTATCCGACACCGTGTAGAGGTAAATGAAGTTATCATGTGATCCCACTGCCAGCAGCGTGCCATCTGAGGAGAGACAGAGAGACGTTTGGCTGTCTACTCAACACAGAAATGCAAGGAAAAAAAAAAAAAAAAACACAGAGTATGCACACAAACAGCACTTCTACTCACCGACAGAGTAGCGCATTAATGACAGCTGCTCATTGCCATCTGTGTGAATGGCCACCAGGTCTCGCGTCTCTGCGTCCAGAGCGTACCACCTGAGACGCAAACAAAACAATGTCTGCCATTGAACAACAACAATTACAGCCGTCGAACCATTATGTTAAATGTGTTAGTTATTCATGTAAACTTGACATAGAGATGACATAGAGATCACTTACTTCCCTGAGTGAGTACCAATGGCAACAACCAAACCGCTAGGATGGAAATCTGCGCAGTGCCCGTGCTCCTAAAAACACACAAACACCATCAATACTGTCACGCTCAGAGTATGGGACTCTTTGAGATGCTCAAAGAGCAGATGTTCTAATACATTTCTGCTGAAATTAAAGGAGCTCTTAAACTTTTACAGACACTAAAAGTGACAATGCATTAAAATAATTCAAATTATATATAATTAGAATTATTAACATTTTTAGAATTTTAAGTGTTTTAAGAACTGAATGCATTTCAAATGTACACTTTTTATGACCAATGCATCTGTATGACGTTTCCAGTTTTTCGTGATGAGATTTTCCATGTCTTAAAATATTACTTTAATACATTTTCCATTATATACTATATTACTACATTTTACGTCCCTCTTTGAAGTGTGCCGAGGCCCTTAGTGGGCTGAGAACCACTGCTCTAAATGCGTGGATGAGGTGACAAAAAAAGAAAACAAAACCTGATATACATACTTCAAATAAATACTGTATTACTGCCTTAATACAACTGTAAACAGCCTACAGTTAAGATGACAAGGAGTATTTAGTGGTTATTCAGAGTATGTTTAAATTTTTCAAGGTCCTGCTAACCATAGTCTTAGCTCAGAGACACACTGTCCAAAAACAACCGCTCTTACATTAAGTGCTCCTGTGAAAAAATAACAAAATAAAAATCAGTATTTGCCAAACTGCGCAAGCTGACTTTTTACTGATGTCTTAATAAAAGGGTTTTTCAGGAACCATTAATGTCATGGCATGTGTCATAATGTTTGCAGACAAAAGCCCAAGCACATCTGCTTATTCTGCTTTGTTTTCTGAGATGCCTCTGAATTTTTCAGTACGTATTACATCTGGATAAAGAGAAAGTTTCCACAAACAAGTTAATTTCTTTGGTGTTTTCAGAAGAACAAAACAGTAGGCCATAATTTAACCGGTCTAAACTTTGTTTACAGAACACGATAGAAAATGCAGATATTGCATAATTTATGCCAGTAACCAGTGAAATTAAGTCTTAAGTACAGAACATAACTGCAGCACTGGGTGGTTTGACTGTTCCAAAAATGAACCCCCAAAAGGTTATGCCTTTTAAGGCCATCTCTAACATAACCCTTGAGGCTGATGAACTATATTACCTTGAGAAAAGGTTGCGTATTGTGTCTATTATTATTATTAATATATGTAATATTTGACAGACCACTGACCGTCAGAGCATGTGTATGCAAATGAGTGTCTTACGTCCAGCAGTCTGGTCCATTCCAGTGTGTGGTCCACTGAGTTCCACAGACACACCTGTCTGTCCTGAGCACAGGTGAGGAACAGGTCCTTGAACGGGTGGGCGGCCAGACCCCACAGCTCATCCGTGTGTCCCTAAAAATAGCAACTCCCATCAAACTAACTCCACAACTATGACTGCAGGTACAAGCACGTGTTTGATAACCACTGGCTCTTTTCTACGTATTTGAGAGATTAAGATTATTGCCTTTGTTTTGTAAGCATATGTGTGTACAGTGTGTGTGGAATTGCTTATTGACCTTCACTATACTCTTAAAAATAAAGGTTCTTTATTGGCATTGGTGGTTGCATGAAGAACATTTAACACCAATAGAATCTTTCCATTCCACAGAAGATTATTTATTAATTGAAAAAAAAAAAAAAGTTCTTCAGATCATTAAAATAACTTTCACACTAAGAAAAAAAAAGGTTCTTTTAGGAACTGTTCATGGAAAGGTTCTTTGGGGAACCACAAATGGTTCTTCTATGGCATCACTGCAAAAACCCCCCTTTTGAAACTTTTATTTTTAAGAGTATAAAGGCCCGTTCACACCAAGAACGATAACTATAAAGATAACTATAAAGATAACGATATTAGCGTCCACACCAGCGAACGATATCTTCTGTTTATTCTAAGCGCACGCTCGTCTGGCGCTTTAAATTCTCGAGCGCGTTACAAACAGGATGGATTCTGATTGGCTGTCAATTTTTTATCGTTCATCAGCTGGAAAAAAATCGTTTTGAAAGTGATTCCAACGATATCGTTTATTCTTTGTCTTTATCGTTATAGTTGTGGTGTGGACGCTGCTGTTCTTTAATACAGAAAACGATTTTTAGAACTATATCTTTATCGTTATCTTTATACGTAGGTCAGAGTGTAGTTATTATAACTAAGGCTGCACATGAAATTCATACAGTTTGACTTAAAGATCTGGTTTACCTGCACTTCCACCTGGAATCCATCGTTGAAGGTGCCTCTCAAAATGAAGTTGCGTGAGGTGCCCACTAGAAACTGCTCCCCCTTACCCTCGGCTACTGCACGAATAGTGCCATACTGATCTGGGACCTAAAGAAAAGCAAACATACATTATAGATATGTTATTTTCTTATGTTGTTATAGGAGCTTGTTATGTTTCTCATATTATATCTTATGATTTACTGGTAACACTGTATTTTAAGGTGATATAGTTATAGTTACATGTACGAGTGTAACAGTAAATTATGCATAAGTACAACTAACTAACCCTAAACCAAACCCTAAAGTAAGTTTATGTAGTTATTTAATATTATACTCTCGTTCTTATTTGTGTAATTGGCTAAAAGATGAGATGTCTCATTTTGGTGTCTGCATCAATTTAAATTTACAATAGCGATTTTATACAAAAAGAATACATAATAAATGAAAGTAAAGTGAGTACTTGAATATTTCAAATAACTTGTGCAGCAGATATATTTAGGCAAGATTGAAACAACATATGTATCTCTTTAAAAACATGCATGTGTGAGTGTGAGCTTTAGCTCAGCTTGGTCTCTCACCTCGATGTCTCTCTCTGGATTCAGGTCGTGGTCCCACAGAATGATCTTGTGGTCTTTGCCGCCCCCTGTAAGCAGAGTGCCGTTCCTCATCTGACACAGAGTGAAGACGCTGCCGTCGTGAGCCTTGATCTGACGCATGATCTGAAACGCTCCTGTGGGGACGGGGCGGGTTAGTAAGACAGATGGAGACCCACTCATGCGCAACTTCTGGGAATAGAACACCACAAATATCTCTCCTGGCTAATGCGGTTTAAGTGCCAGACTGTTTTGCTATTGGGGATGTGATAGGGCTTTTAGAAAGAGAAGCTCATAGATATGCTTGCCAGTGAGGCCAGGGGTGCGTGTGTGTGTGATGATGTTGCATTTTGGAAATTCCAGCAGATTATCACTTCTCCCTATAATAATACTGATGGCTCAGCTGTCTGCAAAAAGAGCCAAACCAAGAGAAATATAGACTCCTGGAGTGCTGAACAGGCCCCGTCAATACACACATAACTCCACACACACGCACACTTATCTGAAACGGAGTGTGATTCTGAACAGACTGACATTACACACTGTATCACACCTGCACTACCACACTTCTACAGTTACATGGTATCTGCAAGCAGACACAGAGACAGGAAATCAGCTAGACGAAGCCAGTTCAGCACATATGCCAAATGACTTAAGAGGGAAAAGAAGAAATGAATTTCAGTAGCCAATGCAATACATGTAAGGCTTCACAACAGGAGGATGTTATGCCGTTCAAGCAGAAACTCATTTTCATAAAGCGTGTGCTTGTCTGTCTGCTGTTTTTGCACAATGTCACTACATTTTTCAACTCATTTAGCATAATACTAATCCACAAAACCTACAAGAACAGATGCTTCTGTCTATGCAAGTTGAATTTTTAAAGTCATAATGTAATTCAGAACACAACACGTTTTCTTATGTAGATTGTGGTAAAGTAACAATTGGAGGAGAATTAGGTAAAGTAAGCTGACAACATCTGGGATCGGGATGTTTTTGCAAGAAACCTCTTATGCTCATCAAACTTACTTTAAATTGACGTGACATACAGCCAAGTATGCTGACCCATACTCAGAATTCATGCTCTGCATTAAACGCATCCAAAGTGCACACACACAGCAGTGAACACACACACACTGTGAACACACACCCGGAGCAGTGGGCAGCCATTTATGCTACGGTGCCCGGGGAGCAGTTGAGGGTTCAGTGCCTTGCTAAAGGGCACCTCAGTCATGGTATTGCCGGTCCGAGTCTTGAACCCACAACCTTAGGGTTAGGACTCTCTAACCACTAGGCCACGACTTCCTCATAAAAATGTCATTATCAGAAATACAGTAAAAACAGTACTATTGTGAAATATTATTACAATTTAAAATAACTGTTTTCTAATTAAATATATGTTAAAATGTTATTTATTTTTGAGATGCAAAGCTGAATTTGAAGTGAAGTTTGAAATTGAAGTTTATTTGAAATAGAAATATTTTGTAACATTATAAATGTCTTTATTTACTGTCACTTTTGATTAATTTAATACATCCTTGCAGAATGTAAATATTAACTTAATTGAAAAAAATATATATATATATATATATACACACACACACACACAACACACAAACACACAAACACACACACACACACACACACACACACACACGGAAGTGCTCAACTGGGCTCTATGACTAGTAGCAGTAGTTTCTGTCCTTTAGGGGGCGCTATGTCACAGAACTGTAATGTACAGATTGAGGGGGTAAATAAAGCAGTGATAAATGAGCAGGAGCTGGCAGCGTCTCAGCCTGTGGTGCAGCCATTCCAGTTCCACAGCATGCCAGTAAAAACCATTACAACTCCATGATCAGCACGGAGAAAACAATCTGTCAACCTGTGCACAAAGACACTAGCATGCGTGCATGCAAACACAGTTTCAGTCACATATCACGAGCTGTGGACTTCCAGTGAAAGTCTTCTTAAAAGGTACTCTCTGTCACAGATTTCTAGAAGTTACTGCTTCTGTCACCGTTTTCCTGAAATGACTGTTGGCCTCATTAACATAACTCTCAACTGATGGACATTATAGAATTGAAGAAACAAAATATAACATTAAGGTACCTCGATGTGCCAGGGTACTAACATTTCAATGGGGCACACAGGTGCCATAGTAGGTCAAATGTGTGGGTCAGTGAGGTTTTATTTGTAGCATTTACCATAGTGCAATAAAATCCTCTTTTTAACGGAGTGTATTCTACTACTGAAGTGAAAAACTATGGAATCATAAACTGAGCTTCTCATGTCATTTTCACATGAGAAATAAACAAAGATTTCCTACAGCAGTGTTGTCAGAGAGTTAAATCCTACAGTCTTTCCTGACCTGTGCAGTAACTTGCCTGTTACTGTTAATATGGCATGTGTCTTTTGATAGAACAGAATGTGGTTATGCATTGACCCCACGTGCATCTGGCCTCATTCTACTTCCTTTATTTTCTTTTATGGTGCGCAGGAAGTTCTCTTGTCTGTTTGGTTTCAGAGCATGCAGCAGAGCAGGATCAGACTGCGTTTGGAGGAGGATACCATCAATTGCAACCACAGCACTTTTTTGTAAGGAAATGCAGGTGATGGAAAAAATTAGGAGAATGTTAATGTGAAGGCTGGAGGAGCTAATAATACCTTTCGTTTTTTTTTTTTTTTTTTTTATACCAGAGACCAGTGTCTACCTTTCGGCCCTTTCCCTGGTGCTGGTTCAGCGGTGCTGCGGGTCCATATCAGCATGATTCCTCCTGAGTCTCCAGTCAGGATGTCTCCATTATTGAGGAAGGCCAAACACTGTACAAATTTGGGCTTCTCATATTTCTGTCACAGACACAAAAACAAAAGTAACAAACATAAAGTAAGGTTTTATAAACTCTATGTACTAGGTACTAGTCTGTGCTTTGTATATCAAGTTGACTGCAGCATTAGTCTATAAATGTTTTTTTTTTTTACTACTCCTTTAAAATCCCCATGAGAAATATAAGTTTGTGTGTCCTTACGCCAAAGATGCCTTGTTTGCGGGCGAGTGAGGAACCGCTCCAGGTCCAGAAGAAAATATGGGATTTCCCACAAGTAACAATGGTGTTGGCGTCAGTCGGGTGAAACTCCACTGCTAAGACCACTTCATTGGTTGTCTAATAAAACAGCACATTGGTAAAATCATTACATGAAGAACAAAGAGATGAGAGGAGGAATGTGCAGGGAAACAGAGCAAAAAGGTACAAATGGAACAGACATGGCAAAACATAAAAAGACGAGAAGGAAGACAACAATCTGAAACAAGATGAAAACGACTGAGAAGAATGGAGAAGAGGGAAATAAGATAAGGGCTAAGAAATCTAAAAGAAAGGAACCAAGGAAGGGAGTGATGATATGTGAGAAAAGAGAACAAAATGAATAAAAGAAGTGTGACCCTAACCTTAATCTCAGCGATTTTTGATTTCTTCTGCCAGTCCCACACAGTGAGCATGTGCTCATTAGAGTCATCAATCACACTGAGATGAATGCCTGAGTCCTACACACACACACACACACACACACACACACACAGACTGAGCATTATAATTCCATATGTAAACATTTTAGATTAAATTACTTTTTACAAACAAAGAAACAATCACAACACTTCCGGTTTCTTCAGTCACCTCAGAAAAGAGCTGTTTATATTAAGTCTTTATTCAAACATAGTGATTGAGAATGACCAAAAAGTACAGCGTTTGATGTTGAACAACCATTTTCAAAAAAACTAACTCTTCCACCATTCATTAATCACCAGAAAAACTGTCACAAAGGCAAAAAATAAATAAATAAATAAATAAATAAATAAATAAATAAATAAATAAATAAATAAATAAATAAATAAATAAATCCTAACTTCCTCTGAGTCAAGTTACAAATATTACAAAATATTATCAGGAGCCAAGTTACAAATTTTAATAAATATTACAAATATTACAAACATGATCAATACTCATTTGATTTTCAGACACATGACATTATTTTATGGCAAAATCTTATTTCAAGGTTAGAATTATCGACAAAAGAAAATGCTATCATGACCCAGTTCCAGGAAGAGCACTGCAATATTGTGAAAAATATTAGACAAAGGTGAAAAAAACATCAGGTTTATCAATCATCAAAACAAATTTAAAAAAAAGCTAAAAAAAAATGCAAATAAAACAAAACAGATGGCTGATGTTATACTTACGGCTTTAGAAAAAGCGAGGGATCCAACTCCTCTCTCAAAGGTGCCAAGGCCGATGATCTGCAGCGTGGACAGACTGACCGAGTCCCAAACTCTCACGTGAGGCTGAAGCGGCTGCAGGATCAAACACAGATCAGAATACAGAGACGTCAAATATCACAGCAGGGATTCATGAGTCAAACATCCAGAAGAGGTTATTCTGATAACCTGGAAAAGAACAACTTAGTAAGACAGAAAAATAAAACTTCTGTAAAGTGTTTTTACAGTGCTTAAAGGTTTATGTTCTTTGGGGATCCTTTTGAATACTTGCCAGCTTAATGTGTTTGTTTTTGCACTTTCAAGACTTACTGTTTGTCTTGAATGTCTGTTTGCTAAAGCCAGTTATTCTAAACCTGTTCTCCTGTTTATCATAACTAAAGCCAACTTTTTTTTTTTTTTTTTTTTTTGAAAATGAAGTGCAGTAGTTGAACAGGGCCATGAAAAGAAAAACATGTGCAATGAGTAAATGTTATGGGAAAAAAATTACTGACACGACAAAATAAAGTGAGAGAAATATTAAACAATACAACTACAATTGTACTACTACAACTACACTATTTTCAATAAACTGAGGTTGGTATGATTTTTTTATGTTTTTGAAAGTACTCTCTCATGCTCATCAAGGCTGCATTTATTTGATCAAATACACAGTAAAACAGTATACGGTCTCATTGTATAATCTATTTCAATATATTTTCATAAATTT
Source organism: Cyprinus carpio (assembly GCF_018340385.1). Classification (NCBI taxonomy): domain Eukaryota; kingdom Metazoa; phylum Chordata; class Actinopteri; order Cypriniformes; family Cyprinidae; genus Cyprinus; species Cyprinus carpio. Next base: position 6,779,401 of record NC_056584.1, on the reverse strand, counting down.
TTCATGAAAACCATGATGCAGTTTTTTTCAGGATACTTTCATAACTAGAAGGACAGCATTTATTTCATATATATATATATATATATATATGTGTGTGTGTGTGTGTGTGTGTGTGTGTGTGTATTGTAACAATATTAAAGTCATTCCTTTCACCTTTGCTTAATTTAATGCATCCTTACTAAATAAAAAAAATTAATTTCTTTAAAAAAATCTATCCCAAACTTTTAAACGGTTGTGTACATTAAGGCAAACATAGGTTTGTGCTTTATCATAGTAGCTGCAGTGATAAAACTCACCCTGCCATCCTTATCCACGCCTGCTATCTGTCCTGTGGCGATACGGATCTTATCTGGATGAACAGCAAGACTACAAGAGAAACAGTTCACTGAACAACACTGCTGAAGTCCTCCTGAGGTGAATATGGCTTTCGTTTGTGATCATTAATATGTCATCCAGTAATATGTCATACTCTGCATACTAAATTATCGTTTAGAGATCAACCAATAAGGTCTGAAAAACTGTTACATCTTTCAATGAAATTTTCAGTAAGAGAGTATGAATTCCATTATATAAACTATTTTTACACAGTATTTAAAAGTCTACAGGAGCAGGTATGTCCAGCATCATCACTGCTAACAATGCTCAGGATTTTTATCAGCTCATTTGTTTAGTTCAGGGCTCACAGAAGACATCTTCCTGTCATTTCCATCCAGCAAAACTGTTACATCTTTCAATGAAATTTTCAGTAAGAGTTGGTTATTTAACCACCAAAAATATCAAGAAAAACTGTTACATCTTTCAATGAAATTTTCAGTAAGAGTTGGTTATTTAATCACTGTCAGTGTCAATGTCCCATAAAACAAATGATAAGACCATTAAATAACTGCATGCCCCCAATAACACGATATGTGTTTTCATCATTCTCACCATTTGACACAGTCAGTGTGTCCTAAATAGTGCCGCTGTGTCCTCTCCTCGTAGTTGAAGAGCACAACCACCGAGGCGATGAAATACACAATCTCCCCGGTAGGTAGCAGGTACACATTTGCACGGCAGTCACGTCCCCTGTAGCCATATCTATCAAGGAGTCAAGGGAAAACAACAATATACCAAAAACAAAAAAAATATATGTATGTTATATATATATTCAATGCTTTACATTAACGGTCTGTGTACTTTTGCGTCCATTTGTTTTTAGTTTTTTTAACCATGACAGAAAAAATGAAAAAAGAATGATTGTATTTTTAAATGCTTTGCTGTAAACCAAAATTGAAATTAGAACCGTATAGACATAATGCTGCCCGAAAAAGAAAAATATTGACTTCTTTTCAGATTTTTGGTAAATTAATTTTTGCACTTTTAATAAACGTTTGAAAAACGCACAAATTAATACAGAAAATTTTTGATTTTAACAAGTTTTCTTTGGCAAAATTTTGTGATGCTTCTCCCACACGTTCAGTTGAGAACTAGAGCCATCTTTGGAATAATGCAGAGACTAAATACAAATATAATTTTTAAAATAGACATTGCAGAATCCTGGGAAATCGATCATCATGAAATTATAGATTGGGATATAATTTTGTCATAACTATGTGCTTTATGGGTACGTTATTGGAGTGGTCAGTCAATGTATGTACAGTAGGCTACATTGTGTTAGAGCGCTACACACGGTTTTAAATATGGGGTGAATATATATATAAATATAAATATATATATATATATATATAGGCTAATTTAGAAATATATAAAGTTATAATCTCCAGATACAGACAGGCCCTGTTCCTGAGTCAAATCACGTGATCAGTGAAATCTGACGAGCAGGGCAGACCATCCACTCACACAAATTGGCAAATGAACATAATTTTAAAGATTTTTAATGAAATAAACATTTTAAATAATGAAAATTAGTTTGTGTCTGCTTATTCTATTCATCAGTGTTTGAACCATTAAAGAAGAAACCGCATTTTCCATATTTCATTTCTGGGTTAAAAAATGAAAAAAGAATGGACGCAAAAGTACACGGACCATTAACCATCATAATGTTGTAATGTTTAATTCACAGAATCTCAGCAAGTAAATTAAATTAAATTGGCCATTAATTAAATTGGACAACCCAGGTTAATATTTTATTATTTTCTTGCCATAAAACTTTTAATCCATTTTAAAACCACCATTGTAAAATACAATACGCGCAAAGCATGCTAGAAAGGATACACCCAATCCAGTTTGAGTCTCTCTGGGGGAAGTTCGGTGCGGACATCGTCGTAATTCTCCACATCCGATGGGATAAACATTGTGATGATTAACACTCTAATAAACACTCCAACATATTATACCTCTGTGGAGAGATTTGGTGAAGAAAACATATTCTAAGAAAATACTAGAAAAAAATTAAATAATTAAGAATCAATAATTATTAGTAACTACTCCCAATGAAACGTATATATCTCAAACAAAACCCACGTTTCTTTGTATGAAATATATCATGACGTTATCTGAAATTTGGTAGTGAACATGGTCATTCAGAACTGACTGTGTGAGTGTTCATTTTAGCAGCATTTAACAAACACATAGCATATATTTTAGCTTCTAGCATTGCTCCTTCTAACGTAAAAAAGTTAGTTTTTAAATACTATACATTTCTAAAGCAAGCTCTTTGATGGAGTTATTAAAGCTCATGCTTTGAATTCATTCATAAACCCAAGCAAATCATAAGTGAAGCTTTGAGCAGCGTGCAGAAGGGCCAGATCAATGACAATGCCCAAATCTGACTGTGATTCAGTAAAGAAAAGAGAAGTGTGAAGAAGAAACCTCAAAATGGGCAGAGACAGAGCGAGGCAGAAAAAATAAAGTATTTTCTCTGATCTCCAGAATCATTTTGTGCAGTAGCACATTTTATAATAGCATCGTATAATTCTATAAAGTATTTAACACTGACCACAGGTAACCTTTAAAAACAATTTAGCTGGCCGAGAATCACCAGAACATTCCTCACTGATACCGATATCCTTAAAGGGATAGTTCAGCCAAAAATGGAAATTCTGTCATCATTTACTCATGCTCATGTTGTTCCAAACCTGTAGAAAAATGAGAAATGTCTGTGTGTGTGTGTGTTTGTTTCACAGCAGAAAGTAAGTCATCAGGTTTGGGATGACATGAGGGTATTTTCATTTTTGGGAGAACCATCCCAGTTGTATGCTTACTGAATTAAGGTATAAAGGTGAATCTTACGCAAACTTGTTCAGGCCAGTAAGAATTATATTATTCCCACAAAAACAAAAAACAACAACTATATTTTAGGACCATTAAGACCTTCAGCATTTCATTGAAAATTAAGTAAATTTTTTTTATATATAAATCCCCCTGCATACTCTATAGCAATGAGAATGAGACTATTTAGCATTATCGTTAAAAAAGCTTAGCTGTCATAAAAAATAATGTTACAATATAAAGTCATAAAAAAATGTGTTCTTGTTTCTTTCTTTCTTTTTTTTTTTTTGATTTTGCAGTGAAATATGAGCTAGATATGTTCATAACGGCTTTAGTGAGATTTAGCCATAAAGCTGTTCTGGTATTTTTCCTTTAGAACAAACACATTCCTCTGCTAATAGGTTACTGGTGGTGAATCTACAGTAAGTCATCTATTTACACCAACTGAATTGCGAGAAGAAATGAACAAGCGAGATGTGTGTTTATTGACATGCCTGTAAGCTGGGAAGAAATCCACTTACTGTTGATTCCTCCAGAAATGTAATTTAAGATTTTAAGGAGCAAGAGCGGCAGAGAGATAGAGAGACAGAAGAAAAGTGGAAGAACTGACAGACCACTGATCTTTCAGATAGATCGATCAACATGTTAAGGGAATTAAAGTGGGATTAGAGCCAGAAATGTTTATATCCAGCCTGAAGCAGGGCAAGGAAAACTCTTTCGGCGGCTATCGGCCCTGTAGAGAGGAAGGCCTTACCTTGACTGTTTTTTTCACGGGTTGACATTTTAGCTGGGTATGGGACAGAAATAATAATATCTCAAAAAACAAACACAGAATGACAGACAAGGAACAGTTTTATTGATGTATGCTAAGAGAGGCCTGTCAACAGTTTTTAAGATGGGTGTGATCATTAGAAAAGTCTGGAAGAACAAATAAGGAACCACAAGACACAGGAATGCAGTTTGTCTGTGTCTTTGCCAAGATTAAAATGACTTGAGAGATGGAGGTGGTGCTCACACCTGTACTGTTCTAGGCCCAGGGCTAAATCCAGATTCGGGATAAGGTCGTTTCAGGGCACACTCAGCCTGTGACCACTGGCATTTGACCCGTGCTAACAGTGTTTTTCAGTGTCACCTCTAATCTTGCCCTGGGGCAAAGCCAAGTACTAAGAAGTGGCAATATGCAAGCTTTTATTAACACTTATGAAATGCAAGTTGGCTGCAGGCCACAGCTTAAATGTTTATACAAATGAGAATTTTTATTGATCTAAAGTGCACAGAAGGTCTGACATATTGCACGAGGCACCAGTTTGCTTGAACCACTGTGATACAGGAAATGAGAGGAGCACATGAGAAAAAGATGAAGTTGAAACATAATAGATCACGTAAAGGCAAAATGAGACTTTACCTTGGCTGATGACTGGATCTCTGTGTCTAAAGAGGAAAAGGGAAGAAAATCAAATACTGTTAACACGAGACAAAAAAGTGAGTTCCGAAAATGGCATGTTTGTTCAACTACAGGAATGTCTTAAAGGAACAGTTGCAAAATAAAGCTTCATTTTATTGGTATCATTTGCTCACTCTCATGATGTTTCCAAATCATATGACTTCCTTTATTTTCCAAAGAACACAAAAAAAGAATCTCTGAGTTCTGAATTTCCCATACAATGAAAATTTTCAGCGAAATCATAGAATACTTTACATAAGCTCATTAATATTATATTAACTAATATATGAACAATACCTTTGTTGAAGTATTTATTAAGCTTTGTTAACGATAGTTAATTAAAATACAATTAATAATTTTTATCATTTATTCATTAATCATTGTTAGTCCATGAAATAATGTTTAATTATACAACTTTTGATTTTAATTATTTATTAGTAAATGCTGAAATAAACATTAACTAAGATTAATAAAGGGTTTAGAAGTATATTTTATTGTCAGTTCATGTGAACTGATGCTGTTAACTGATGTTAATAAATGGAACTTAATTGTGAAGTGTTACCAAAATCACATAAAAGCACAACGAATGCACCATATCATAAGTTTTGTGTTATGGCGAGAGGAATATTTTAAGTGAATAACCACACCAATTTAAGACATTATTGTCGGAAGACTTGGAATATATAGCATACAATTCCCTTTCATTATTCATAATTTTTCATTTTCAGTTTTGATGAAAAAAAGAAAGTCATACAGGTTTACAACATCATGAGGGTGCATGAAGAATTTTCTAGCAAAAGCAAGTGCCACAAATAAATTTGATTATTTGCAATAACACATGGCTAGGCCAGGATGGATTCTGTGGACTTTTTTACATGTTATATGTTAATTTTGTTGTTTGAATTTAAACGTATAAAAAAACTGTTGAACAGCAAGTACCAAACTAAATATCGGTAGCTAAAAGCATATTCATATTACCAAAAATTAAATGGAACATGGAATGCATTAAGTTTTGGTGTAACTTCATAAATGAGAGGCTTTACAATTCTGTGGACTTTCATGGATTTCAAGAAAAATTACTTAAAAACCCTGAAGCATTGTTTCAAAAACACTTTTTTTATTTTTTTTTTACCTCTACTACTTCAGTTGAATGACTTATATGAGGACTCAAATCTACAGCGTGAGTCTTAGTAGGGCAAAGGGGATGGAAGGAACCTAACACTTACTTCTCTGCATTCTTCACCACTTTGGACAGCAGTTTGGAGGTGGAGGCTGCTTTCACCAGCTTATTCCTGTTCTCCTCTCCGCTGTCCCATGTGCTACTCTGAGAACGCTCCATTCCTCCACGCTTCGCACTGCTACCCCTGCTGCAGACGCAACATACACAGAAAAAGCATGTAAGGGTTTCACTGGAAAAGAAAGCGATAGCAGAGAAGCTGAAAAACGAGTCCAGGGAAGAAGTTACAAATTTAGAGGAGTGGTATTGTAAGCTTGGAGGAGAATAATCCATTAACTCTAAATAGATCTACATAGACCCACCAAAATGGGCCACCTGTTCGTCCAGACAATTTTACTTAGGATGGACTGCAATGTCTAGATGCTAACTCTATCCAGGTCCTCCAAACTCAAATAACCACTCTTCCCCCTTGGTTCATTTCAAACTGGAAGCCAGAAAACAAGCAACGGCCCTTGAAAGTCAAAGCTGCATCCCTCAGGTAAAAGATCATGCATATGCCAAAGCATAATCCACTCGATGGTTAGTACACACAGGGGAGCTGAAAAACTTGAAACCCAGTCTTGTGGTAAATTGCATGAGATTGTTCGGGAAAAAGACACCACACAGCAAAGCTAAAGGAAGGTAGAGAAGAAAACACATCAGAAGTTTAGAAAGGGAAAACAGAGGAACGTTATCCTCACGCGAAGCTGTGTGCAAGAAGAAAACGTTAAAGAGTTCAAAAACAAACTTGTTTTCTGGACCAAAGCTTCTACACTAATACTCACCGACCCAGTTTCCAATTTATTCGCTATTGGAGCTGAACCAGAGGCACATTTTGACCAAAAAGTGGGAGATGCAACAAAAATCCTGGGAGAATCTGAACTTTATGCAAATTAAAGCCAAAAATTTATAATAATAATAATTAACGATGGCTCATCTTGGGGCTTGAACCAACAAACTTCTGGTCACCAGCAGTTATATGCCATATAGCCATTTATGTCATATCTCTCAAGCTTAGTGGAGAATATGAACGTCAAGGCAGGGAGCATGGGAAGAAATTTTGGTAGAAGTGATCCAGAAACTCACAGATGTACACACAAACATTAAAGCCAAAAGTATACTTCGGTTTTTACATTCAGTTTTTAGATAGAATTCTCTATACACGTGTACTCGCTCCTTGAATGCACCTTGAAGTTTCGTACAATTTAAGTTGGATCGGCCGTTGTTTCACAGTTGAAAATGTAACCGAGGAGTTGGCACAACAACAACAACAAACTTCTCAAGAGTGCACCAACAATAGTTATCCATGTCACCAGCCCTTGTGTGAGGGAGTTAAGACATACTCACAATTCTAGTTTAAATCTCTGGAGTCTAAGGGTATTTTTGGGGCCTGGAGAAGTTTTGTCATGCCCTGACATTTGTGCTTTTTTCAGTTTCTTATAAATATCTAAATGGCTAAAGTCTAATCTCACTGTAATCAGCACAAACTAGGCTATAATAATATGTGTGAGCAGCATGTATGTACATGATTGTGTTTTTGAGAAAAAAATATGTTATGCGTGGTTAGTGAAAAACTAAAAAAATGTTAAATCACTTGAAAAAGGCAATAAAACACATATAGAAAATTGGTTCCCAGGAATTTTGAGAACTGGAGCTTGTAGCCTAGAATTTTTTTTTTCTAAATGATGTGAAAATCATCTTGTTTACTCACTTACAGAAAACAATATATGATTTAAATTTTCTAAGACACTTTTTTGTTGGTAAAAGTCATATGCGAGTAGGCGTCAACTATCATGAATTCACACCTGAGAAGACAAAGGCCTGCATAATGAGCTGCATAATGAGCCATTCAGTCAGCTGTGTCACTGAGAGGGATGAGTTACAAGAAAGAATGTGAGGACAAAATAAATCTATATAATTTTATGTTTGTAGTTTATTTAGAATATATTTTATTATCCCACAACATAATTTAATATTCACTTGTGAGTGCAGTTAAACAGTTTATTAGGAAAAATCAAAGCTGACTTTCAAACTGAATTGTTTGCATCATTACTCCAGTCACACAATCCTTCAGAAATCCTTTTAACAATCTTATTTTCTACAAAAAAAAACATTTATTGTTATTATTATCATTATTATTATTATTATTATTAACGATTAATGTTGAAAAGAGCTGAGAATATTTTTTATTTTTAGGTTTTTTTTAGGGGGGATAAATTGAAAGAACAGCAATGATTGTTACATTTGTTACAGTTACATTTATTGTTACATTTATATTATTTACATCAAGCTTTTGAATTGAATAGTAGTGTATATTGTTACTGAAACTTCATAATATTTCACTTGATTATACATTTAGTCAGGAATTATAGTTTGGAAAAAGTCTTTGGAAAAAGTCTAACTAGTAAAATGTTTACACGTTATGTGAAAACTAGTACAAGTATATAAATAAATAAAAAGAGACTTACTCATGTTTATGAACTCTGCTGAATAAAGTGCTTCATTCTTTTTTCTGAGGAAATCCAAATCTCAAATCCTCAACCACATCACATCTTTTTGGGGTGATTTATGTCTTATTCCTCTCATCGCGAAGCAAACAGTAAAATAATAAAAACTTGAAGAACAGTCTCGCTGCGTTGTCTTCTGTTGTGAGGGCGTATTCAAAAGCCGCGCGCTTCAGTGAAACATTTGAATCTCAAAAGCGCGCTCGGCGCGGGGGCGTGGTCGCATTAGAAGATAATGAAGGGAGACGTGAAAAAACGGACATCGCGTTGTTTTCATATGGATTACTTAACACAGAATATTTTCTCTCATGTCTCTTCGTTGAGTATTCACTGAGACATGTCAGGCTTTCTATAGATGTCTCTCTCATGTCTCTTCGTTGAGTATTCACTGAGTTACAGTTCATTTTAATGACGCATTTGTATCTGAAGATCAGCGCAGACAAAGGCTGCAGACAGCACTCCTTGTTTGTTATCTTTATTTTATAAGTGCACAAAGTTTTGTTGTTATTATGTCTGTATACAAAAAAAAGTAGACCCTTTACAGATTCGATTGATGTATTGCACTTATCTGTACGATCAAAACTGAAAGTGTAATTTAAGTTCTTTTCGGGGTTATCAGGAGAAAATACCCCAAAACGCGTATACGCGTTAATCGACTCCATAGACTTAAATGAGTACGAAGAAATTTTTATTGGTCATAACTTCTATAGAGAAATAGCACACACACTGGACAAGGATAAAACTTTCTAGAGTGCGAGTGTCGACATCTGTGTTTAAACGGTGTATACTTTGAAAGGCTGTGCTATCAGCTGTACACATATGCTGCATATGCTAAGAGTACAAGTTAAACCTGAAGTATACTTTGGGCTTGAGGCCATTAAACAGGTCAGAGCTGTAGCAAAGGACCTCCAACCTCACCAAACATGGGAGTAAGAGAGGAGGGAAGGGAAGGGAATGGATAGTACTCCAGGGCAGAGCGGACACACTTCCACATGTGAAAAACTGGCTTGAGTTCTATATATAGGGCCACCTGTGAGGTATACAGGTCTAACGATGTCGATCTCTAGTATATGTGTGATAAAAGTTGTGTGAGTGCTCCATATGACTGTCTATCCATACCATCTATCACAAAATGACCATGTAATACCATGATACTAACTTAGTTGGTCTACTAAGTTCACTAGTTGAGTTGCATTACTAGCAGAAACCTAGACCAGCATTAATATCTATGCTAGTTTTTGTCTTATAAGCAAAACACACCACGTAAAATATAGCACTCCTGCATTTACTGCATTTTCTATTTAAGAGTTCTTCTTTTAATCTGAAGTAGACTTCAGATAACCACATACCTCGCATCACTATATTGACATCTGTACAATCTCGGCAAGATTTCTAGAAAACATTGTGCTAATCACAACAATCACAAATTTAGCATTTCTGATGCTAATTATTTATAAGAAAGCTCAAGTCTTTGCTAGTGTGAGTGGAATCCTCATCGATTGCAGAGGTTAAGTAATGTGACTGTGGCCAAATCCTGGCTAATAATCTTCTTGCTGCATCGTCAAACAAGCATGGATCGGGCCGTGAAATGACATTACGGAGTCAGCTAATTGGTTTTCCACTTCTCTTTAGCTAATTGGATGGGACAGCTTGCAGAGTCAATATGAATAACTCAGCAGGTTGGCTCTTGGGTTATTAAGCAGAGACTAGAAGGTTTGCTAATGGTTTTGAAGAATGGCTGGTCTAATGCGTTAGCCTGATTACTCTGCAGATTATTAAGCAAGAACCAAGGGTTTGAGCACTGAGAGGACATCACATCTGCTTTCCATTACTTTCCACTTCTGGGTGGACTGCTTGGAGTGATCCAGAGCATAACATATTCTGACCTGTACTGTCAGCCTGATGCTAGCAGGACATTTAGCATAATATGAGGGGCAAACAATGATAAATGATGAGAAAGCAATAATTTGTTTAGATATAATTAATTTAAGAGCCTGGAAATTTGGTTTTTATAATGAGTATTGATTGGAGGTTGTTTCTTCAAGTCTGAGAAACTTATGTATGGCTATTATTTTCAAATGATAGAAGAGAATTGTTCTCCCTACATTATACAACTACATAGATAGAAAAAAAAAAAAAAAAAAAAAAAACATAAAAAAATATTATTAGATACTTTTTTAAAAAAAAGCCATTAAATAATAATAATAATCTTAATAATAAAAATATCAATACTGACCCCAAAATTTTTAATGATAGTGTTTAGATTTAAAAATACATTTATATATTTTATATTGTTTTTATACTTTTATATTGTTCTTATACTTTTTCAAACTTATCAAAGAGAAGAAGTGCATAATTTTATTAATTACTTTGTAATGTACCATTGTATTTGATCTTATTACAACATGTGCAATGCTTTATGGGATGTGTATTACATTTACTTTAAAAAAAAAAAAAAAAACTGCATTTTCCTTCTTCAAATGAAATGTTTTAATGGTGTGGATTTGGTTGGTTTGGAGAATGGAGAACATGAATGGGAAAGATACTTCCGGAACCAAGCAGATAAAAAGTGGACTGTTGTGAATAACAACTGTTGTGCTCTATTGATCCTGATATTGATTGAGGAAGCATGTCAGCCCTGCCCCTTGGCTTTACGTCAATAGGTTGCGAAAGCGCTGCAAGCAGATTGCCAAACGCTGCTCGAATGCCGCCAGAAATTGCACGGCTGTTGGGAGGAACCTTTTGGCCAGGGTTGACCCCTTGTTCTCCGAGAGCTGTCTTTGAGGCTGTGGGGGATGAGGGGAGGGGGGGTTGCTGGAAGGGGACGGTGCCTGAGGGGTGCTGGGTGCTGAGGGGGTGTTATCGTTAGCTTGTGGAGCCTCCTCTTTCTCCCTGATTCCCTCCATCTGAGGCTTGTCTTTTTTACGCTCGCCACCACTGCAAAAACAACATGCAGGTCAACAGAGGAAGATCTGACACACATAAAAAGATGAGGAGAGCTGAGCATCTCAACACTGAGGTGAAACACTCACAGACTTTCAGATGAATATATTTCTTCAGGCTGAAAGAACATCACACATTAAACAGAGAACATCTGACTGGACCAACATTTGAATATGTCAGCGAAAGATGAGTTGTCGATATTTTTGGAGCATTTTTCCAGAAGACTGTACATTTTAAAAGTGTATCTGTTAAAAATTAATTAAGAGTATCCTAGCACAGGGTGTCCCAAACCAGTCATGGAGGTTTGCCACTACAACTCTGATTGTCTCCCTAATCTAACACACCTGCTTCAAATCATCAGCTCATTAGTGGAGAGCTGAAATGGGTCAGAGAAGGGAAATCATCCAAAATGTGTAGAGGAGGCTATGAGATCATTTGCATATTTCAGTTGTGTGTGTGTGTGTGTGTGTGTGTGTGTGTGTACCTGGTTTTTCCTACTTTTTGAGGACCACATGTCCCCACAAGTATAGTAATACTAGTAAAACTGGACCTTGTGGGACATTTTTTTTAGGTCCCAAAGATAAAAACCATTAAATCTATGGAATGTCCCCACAAAAAAAATAGAAACCTGTATGTGTGTGTGTGCGCACATTACCTCTTAGCGGCAGAGGAGAGTGTCTCTTTCTTGGCTATAGACACTGTGGAACTATCTTTGTGAGATTTGCGGCCACTGGAACTGCCATTGGCAATACAGGACATTGAATAGGCCTCACGCAGCGGGGTCTGACCTGCAGGAGACATGTCACACATCGGTTTTAGTCCATTTTATACTTCATTATACTGAAATCATTGAAAGGGCTTTTTAATTGCAACTTTTTAATGGCAACTTTTTCCTCAGAATTGTGAGATAAAAACTCACATTTGTGAGAGAAAATAAAATATTTATATTAACTAAAGACATTTCCAGACTCTTCTGTGACTTAAGATTCTATTAATTTCTATGACTTTTGCATGCTTGGAAATCATATAATTAAACATAATCAACAGTCAGGAAATAGAGTGAGACGGGATAGACTGTAAAGGGAGGATCATGTCTGACTTAAATAGGGCAGGAATCCAGACATGCTAACTGGATCAGTCACCTGATATACTAGTCCATCTTAATTACAGTACCACTGACATAAAAAGATGCAATGACATTCATACTGTAAATTGTAATAAGTGTGGCTTAAGTGTTCAAAACATGGTGCCACTGTATACAAATCATTTGAAAAAACATGAAATAAAAGTCACCATAGCAACATCAAGCATTTTCTACACTGATAATTATAATTTTTATTTTTTCTTGAGCAGCAAATAAGCATATTATAAAGATTTCTGAAGCATCATGTGCCATTGAAGACTGGAGTAATGATGCTGAAAATTCAGCTTTGACAGATTTTAAAATATATTCAAATAGAAAACATCTGATTTTGATGTAATTTGTACAGACAGTATTATGTATATATAATGTTCTGACCTGTATTCTTAACATATAGTGGATTCCAAAAGACCAGACCAGAATGAAAATCTGCGATTTATGCTCCATTTTAACCTGGTTTTGAATACATTATTCTACTGTATATTATACATTGTAATGCAAAAATAAATTAAATTCGAAAGAAAAAGAATAAACAACAGAAGCAGTCTCAGATGTCTGGATCCTAGCTGAGACATACAGACTCGTGTTAAACTAGCATTTGACCTTATTGTGGTCGTGCTGAAACACTACAGAACAGACTGAGGTGTCCATTTGAGCTTGGTATTCTCACGCTAAACCTCAGTGCCATGATTGCAATGGTTTGCATCAGCCATGCTATTTAAAACTCTCTCTGAATGGCCTGCATGTGGAAATATCTGATTTAGGTTCTTGGCTGCTCACCGGTCACTTCACTTTGACCCCTTAGTTTTCTGAGAGAGACTGAGACCTGTGTATCTATTCTGTTACGGCACCCTGCAGCCCTTGCGTGGTGGATTTGATTAATCGTTTCTCTCCAGGGCATGTGTACTCGTGTATATTATCTTATAGCTGGCGATGCAATGTCAGTACCACATGGCTCCATTTCACACTCCATTAGCCCACAACAAAAACACACAGCGTGTGGCTGACCTCATCAGACTGCTGAGAGATGTGACCGGTGCGTGTGCTTGAAAAACCTCCAACCACTTCTTTTCTCTACATTTATGTCATTCATTCTCTATTTAATGCATCAACAAATTTAACAAGATATTAATGATCTAGTTCTCTTGGTTTGTTTTTAAATTAAAACAGTTCCAGCTCCACACAGAATCAGCAAATTTTTGTATATGTTCTATGCTGATTTTATGGGAAAATCTGCTAAATTCTGTAAAATGCAATGTTTTTATTGCTATAGCTACAATGAACAATTATTTTGATGATCAACTGATTCAACAATTATTAGAACTACCACTATGTTTGCAAATGGATTGTGGACTGTTGTTTTGCCCACTGAAGGAAAAATACAAATAAAAACCTTAGAACAACTGATTGTCATTTCAGCTTTTGTATTCAATGTGCTAACAATAAAGATAAGATAAAAACATACATACACACATATACATACATACATATATATATACATTCATATATATATATATATATACACACACACACACAAACACACACACATACATATACATATATATATATATATACACCACAGAAAAACTACCTAATATAAATTAATACAGTATAAATATTACAATTTATAGTAAATGATAATAATGTTTATTTATGCATTTGGCATACACTTTTTTCCAACATGACCTACATTGCATTATTATTATTATTATTATTATTATTATTATTATTATTATTATTATTAATTTTAGTTGTTGATGGTTTTATGGTTAGTTAATTAAATGTTAATAATGTTTAATACTATTGATAATAATAATTATAAATAATATATTATGAATATACAAATACAGTATTAATAGTTTTTTATTATTATTGTTGTTGTTGCTAATAGTTTTTAATAGTAGCAGTAAATAATATACTACTACCTTCTTCTTCTTCTTCTTCTAGTATTATTATTATTATTATTATTATTATTATTATTATTATTATTATTATTATTATTATTATTATTATTATTACACCAAGTACCAGTATTATACACACACAAAAAAAGGTAAAATGCACTTTCAGGCTCTTAGGAACATTTCTAGTAAAATGCACAAAATAATATTCTGACAAAGTTGTATTACATTCTGGTTTCATTACTGCTAGCTGAAAATTAGCCAAAATATTTAATAAACAAACATGCATTGGGTAGGAGAAGGGTCAACTTTTCGAATTACAGACACTGTGATTCTGTGGACAGTGGGCAGTCATAAAGGAATTCTGTGTTTTTCCATGTTTAACAGTAAATGTCAAACAAACTATATACAGTCTTTTATTTTTGACATCATACTGTTATAATTAAAGAAACCTAATCGTTCAGACTCGTGTGTCAGTAATAGGTGACTTTACTGGAATCCCCCGCTGCTGTCACAACAGATCATGCTGTTTGGGTCAAATAAATATTTAATGCATGTGTTTAGAGAGTTGGCTTTCATGGACAGAGATTGAGCATTCAAGCATAAGATGATCTTTTCCTGTGCATGGTTCTGTATGGGTGGGTGGGTGTGTGTCTAGTCAGCACAGCCGCACAGGAAGTCCTCATTTGACCTCACTCCAACAGGAAACCAAGGAATTATCTGCCTTCCATCAGAAGCCTGTCACTAGCTGTTCATCACCAAAACCACTGGTATTCTCCATCACTTTCATGCTCAAAATACAGGACAGTTTGCTGGATTTACGTACATAGTCACTCTTAATCACATTCAGTGTATTTCATATGATAGAAGACACTCTTATTAGCATCTCAATAACAGCCTGTCTTACTGAACCAGACAGCTTGCAAAAATCAATTCAAATTTATTTCGTGATAAGCCAAATAAGTGATCAGATTATTCACAAAAACAATAAATCAAAGATTAGCATTCATCTCTAACGGGGAAAAGCAGTTTGTGAAGGATCCAACGCTTCTCTGCTCCTTAGTGAATTGAGCCCTTTCACAGATATTGTCCAGAGAGCAGTTGGTTAAGGATACACTGAGGTTTGGGAGAGGACGTGAGTGGAAAGACTGAGAGTGTGGGGAAATATACTAGTGTGTGGGGGATTATGGGAAATGAGGGGGAATAGATATGGGGATTGAATGTGATAGGAGCAGTGAGTCAGCATGGTGAGAAAGAAAGAGAAACAGAGGAGTTAAAGTGAGAAAAATGGGTCATAATGGGCGCAGTGAGTAAATATGGGCAGTGGAAAGAAAATGTGGTTCATTCAGGGACTGAGAATGTGAAAAATGAGAACTAGCAACCATCATATGACACAATTTATAATGAAAATAAATGAACAGAAAAAAAAAAATGTAAGTGCACGTACTCAAAAAAATGCACATTTTCTCTGCACGGAAATGCACATTTGAATGGAAATAATTTCATTTTAAATGACAAATTTACGGATATTAATAACAACAACATTAAATGTTAATAAACTCCTAATTTATGCACTATTGCTCTAAATATTTTTAATGTCCTTCAAATACATTTCTTAAAGGCTTCATTAATGTGATCATACACATTGAAAAAGCAGTATTGTTAAATGTCATTACAAATTAAAATAACTTATTCATTTTAATTTATTCTGAATAAATGTAATTAATTCCTCTGATGGCAGAGCTGAATTTTCAGCATCATTACTCCACTGTTCAATGTCACATTATCTTATTATCACATTTGTTACCATTTGCATTCTTTCTGAATAAAAGTATTAAATTTCTTTACAAAATCTTTCTGATCCCAAACTTTTGAACAGTGTATAAAATGTGTATAAAACATTACTGCAGGATTAGGTTGGAACTGCTTATATCTGACAGAGATGTTCTGTCAGGCTCTTTATTGATGAAATGCAGTCTCAACTAGCTTAAGCACCAAGCTATTTTGAGATCCAAAGAATTTGCTGAATTCAAACAGTTGCAGCCTGAAACCCAGACATATCAAATTTAATCTAATAAATAGTTTTTAGAAGGAATGCACCCTTTTGTTTTCAGTATGCTCACAATAAAGATTCAATCTGATATTAATTTCATGTTAAAAAAAAAAAAAAAAAAAAAAAGAGATCTGACCTTCATTTTATGACAAGTGTTTTAGTAAGGATGGAGTCTGCATGCTTATAATTAATAATACCACTATTTTGAAGTTTGCTTTGGCTATTAGCTTTGAGTTTTGATGAATATTACTGTAAAATGTGGAAAACAGTCATGATGAAGAATGAGTAGTGTAGCTTTCCAAGCTGTGCTCTGTGTTGAGTCAGAGGTTGGCCTTCTTTCTGATGGTTGTCTGGCAATTGAACACACACATTCTCTCTTCCATACACACACTAATACTACCGTTAAGCTGCGTCACACTAGACTTCAAACTAAACAATAGCTGTGCAACACTAGATTTAAAACGAAAAAATATGTATAATACAAAATAAAATATTAATACAAATGTATAATACTGTCTATTCAAAGCATGTAATTTTAGTAGGCAAAAACCTGAAAACAACAAGTGAATTTCAGGCCTGGAAAAGTCTGAGTAAAATCTTTTCAAGGTCATGGAAATTTTTATAATGATTAATAATCTTTCTAGGTTTGTTCTGCTGTACATTATTTCATTGTGATGAAACTGCTCTTTGTTATTGCTTGTATTGAGTAAAACATTCATTAGTCTGTCAATTGGTCTAAATGGAGACATTTGCACACTAATACGTATAATTATTCAAGTCTATTTTTTTTTCCAAAACCTATCATCTGACATACAAATGGAAATCTAACTAAGCAGTCTTGTGCTAAACAAGATCCTGATTTGCTGATGCTGATGGGAATAAAGTTTTAACACAAAGCATACAACCGAATACACAGAATTGTACTTCATTTGTTAGCATGTGCAAACACAGGCACTCGACACTTGCACACTAAAAAGTTTCATCCATGTCAGGTATCTGTGCAATTTCTCTACAGAAGTTATGACCAATATAAACGCTTTTATATTTGTTTAGGCTAGAGTTGCATGTACCTCTTAATCCCTGCACAGAAACACTCACTATTGTGGCATCTATTGTTGTTTCATCTACAATAAAGCTGCACACGTACAGTACATGTGTACTATGATAATGATGAAATCTGAGGAAGCTTGAGGAGTATAAATGACACGAATGTAGAAGTATAGAGTGTTATTTATGCACTAATAGCAGCAGGGCCATCGCTAGTGGGAAGTAAGGTGGTGACAATTACAGGGGCCCACAGCTGTCGGGGGCCACTGGTGATTTCTACCGACTGCCCGAGGCCAGCATGAAAGACACTCAGGACAGTTGACAGGCCACTGCTGCACATTGTCACAAAAGCTTATCATGTGCATGTGTTTTTAAGCCTTTCCAATTTAAATATTTAAGAGTTTTTTTTAGGATTCAAGCACAAGACACCGCAAAAGAATACTACTGAGTACTCACTCAAGCGTAAGAAGGCATGAGAGAGAGATCTCAATTTGGTGTGCTCTCTGTGTGCACAACGAAGACTGAATTGAGTTCTCTTTCATGTCTTATTGTGCTTGAACGAACAAATACACCTCACCAATTTAAACATTCAAGCACAACAAGATGCAAAAGAGCTTAATTCATTATATTGGATCCATGCATTGTGTCTTAAAGTGACCAGGCCTAATTTACTGGCTGCTGTCGGTGTCGTTAATGTTAATCCAATAAAAAAATTAAAAAGAGAGAAAATCACTCACTGTTCTTGGCTGACTTACTTTTGTAGTTTTAACAAGAATTAACATTTGATTTTTCAGTTTCTGTTCCTAAACACCTACAAACTTGTTATAATATGTATACTGTACAATGTAAAATAAAATTGTAATTAAAAAAAAAAAAAAAAAAAAAAAAAACAATGTAAAATAAAATTGTAATTTTACCTGTAAAAGACAATCCCACATTAAAATATAATATGTATACTGTACAATGTAAAATAAAATTGTAATTTTACCTGTAAAAGACAATCCCACAGTAAAACCCTGTTATTTGGTTAATAGCAAGTTCCCTTACTATATAACCTTAACCTCTGACTTTACCTTTCAGGTAATTTTACAGTAAAATAGTGTTCAATCTAAAGTCATTGTATAATTTATAGTGAAAGACTGTAAACTGACATTCCCAGAATTCCCTGTATCCCATTTTGTTTAAATAATTGTTTCTTAATAGTTTTTGTTATCAGTAATGTACAATAGGATTTTTATGTTACATATTATGTTGATACATAAATGTTTAATCGCATTATTTTATAATCTTATGTTACCATGATGCCGTTTTGTATTTGTGTGTATAACACTACACTTTCTATATGCAGTGGGTAAAGAAAAGAATCTGAGTTAATGCACTGAGCAAATACAGCTGGATAAAACAAAAACTGAGTCTGTCTTCATTTCAGGCTGCAAAGAAACTCAATGTGATTATTTTACAGGAGGGTGATTCTTTTCTATACCCACTGTCTTAGTATACATAGTAAATCTATGCAGTTTTCTATAAATTATTATTTGTAAATTGCTAAATTTATAGCTTGCTTTGTAAAGATTTATTTTTGCTTTATTTTTACAGAATTATTCTGGCAACCACAGCTGCCAGTTTTTTTTTTTTTGGTCAAAACACAGTGTACACAGTATGCCTTTTTATTTTTTTATTATTCAAAGAATACCTGCATGACCTGCTATATTTGCCATTATATCACATATGTATAGGAGGTATTCTGTATTTTAAACACTCCTTTTATATAAAAAGGGACACTTGACTTGACACATATGTATATGAGGTATTCTGTATTTTAAACACTCCTTTTATATAAAAAGGGATATTTTACAGAAAATTTGATCAAATAATGCAAAAATAATGCTTTTATTTACAATATGATAACTGGGCATCAACATGATTAGGTCATGGGACAACTATGTACCATAATATTTTCTAAAACATTTATGGAACAAGAAACATTTACGTTTTTTCTTGATATTTCTAAAATCCAGTGGTTAATAGTAGATTATCAGGTAGTCTGCGCAAAACGTAATTGGTGGAGCAAGTTGTCATACAAACAGAGCAATGTTTTGTCAGCGCCACACTGTTTACACTCTTCACAAGTCAACCTTAGTCTTTACATATTAAAAAATATTGTAACATCAAAAAACTTTAAGCTGCATAAAGTTTACATAAAGTATACATAAGTTGTAAACGTGTGTGTGAGAGCGAGAGAAATGGGTCGGGAGGCAGCCAGTGTGTTTTATACGGTGTGTTAAAAGGAGAACAAAGTGAAGTCATTTTTAATGGTCAAACATTGAAATGCCTTCCCCCAAGATCACACACTATCTTTCTCTCTCTCTTTCTCTCTCTCTCTTTCTCTCTCTCTCTCAAACACACACACACACACACACACACACACACACACACACACACACACACACACACACAGCTGCTATTCAAATGGAAACGTTCAGTGCTGTGGGTCAAGGCTGGATTGAAACCGTTAACAGATCCTGGTCTGGCTGCGCTCCTACACTTCCTCCATGTAAACAGTGCGAGGATCACTGGAGGCAAAGACGCACACACACACACACACACACACACACACACACACAGCAGTGCTAGGTTACCTTTGCTGCTTTGCTGTTTTTTGGCAGCGGCGGCGGAGTCCTCCGACTGAGCCAGACGTCTGAGCACGTCTGCCAGCGCAGCCTTCATCACCATCAGCTCATCGTCCTGCTGCTGCACCCGCAGCTCAAGAGACGACAGGCGATCCTGCACATCTGACGTGCTCGCTGCAGAAATACTGTCATCTGGCAGAGAAAGAAAGAGAACAGCAAGGGCACATTTAATATATACAGATGCACAATATAGAAGTTTTGTCAGATATTTTTTTTTTTCTCTATGGACAACAATATCATTGTCAATAATAAAAATTATTAAAATGAAAATGATGAAATATATTACAGTTTGGGATTTTTATTTATCTTCTGAACTGCATCAGCAAGGGCACATTTAATACATCAAAAATTACAGTACAGACTTTTCTGTTACTAAAGAGCTATTTCAAATAAATGCTCTTCTTCTGAACTGCATATTCATCAAAACATAATGAAAAAGTATCACGGTTTCCACAAAAATATTAAGCAGCACACCTGTTGCAACATTGATAATAACAATTCAATGTTTCTTGAGAAGCAAATCAGTATATTAGAATGATTTCTGAAGGATCATGTAACACTGAAGACTGTTGTAATGATGCTGAAACATTACATTTTAAAATATATTAAAATAGCTTACAAAACAGTATAAAGTATTTCACAATATTACTGTTTTTACTGTATTTTCAAATAAATGCAGCCTTGGTGAACATAAGAGAATTCTTTCAACAACCATATTCCAAACTTTCCAAGACCGCAAGTATATTTTAAATATAAATCCCTCTTATCTGGATTATTTCAGCAAATAAAAGCATAAACTATTCCACAGACTTCTCATACTGTAGCGTTAATTGAAAACAGTTCTCTATTGTCTAGATGAATATATCCATAGAGCGTCAGTGGCCACACTGCCCATATAGAGCACCACTGCAGCCGTGACATCTGTGCTTTCCTGATCCTGAAGAGCACCAGGCACCACTAATGTCAACAGAAAACGTGGAGAATAGGCTTGCGGCTGTATATACACAGAACAGAAAAAGAAAGAAAGCTTATCAGTTGCAGATGCAATCGGTGGTAAGCAATGGCCATTTTTATGCATTCCATCTTGGCACTTTCCTTTAGCAATTTCACTGGCTGCTGCTATTCAAGCTCTTTTGCTTGAGACTATGAATGCACCTAAACACAGGTAGGCTGGAGTTAAGAACAATAAACCATGATTTGCTACTTGCAATTACTAATCAGAGACAGATGTCATAAATTAGCAGGGATTATCAATATTTGATGCCGGCAATAGTTTTAGGCCATTTTCCCTGAATAAAAAGTACATTTTATTAAAAATGTTATATTTAAATTGTTTCATCTTAAAAGCAAATATTTGTTAAAAGTGCATTTTGTCCACTTTGAGAAGTACATTAGCATTTATACACACCCTCAAAGCTAACAGACATGAACTAGCAGTCAAATATGACAGAACGAGAAGAGTCGGTCTTCTAGTGTGAACTAGGCTTACTAAATAATGTTTTCCTTTCATCTGTCTGAAATGAAGGGGTGGGGTCTTGATGATAACTGTGATAAAAATTAATAGAAAGGTATAGAATTTAAAAATAAAAAGTGCACTGCACTTTTTCTTTTTTTATATAAATAAAATATAGATTAATCCTTATAGGGTATGTCTAATGCTATTTAATGCATTCTGACTTATTTAGTATTTCTGTGCCAAAGACACTCCTTTTTTTTCAGTATGGCCCTGTATGACGTCATAAAGGGTGGACTTCCTTGTATGGGCACTTCTCCTGGAAGAGTGCTCAACCAGAGTGAGAGCAAGAGCAGCCCATCAACATGCTTCATTTGGGTTATGTTAGTCGTCGGCAGAAATACAAACTACTTCATCTTTTTTAGACCACGAAATCAACAGTCACCAAAGAAGTGTGTTTTTGAATGTGAGGGAAAGAGAATCTTGTTCAGCTTCTCAAAGAACCTAGCGTTAAGGGAATTAATTATGTCGATATCACAGCTTGCAGACGATCGCTATGCAGAAGTTGCACGTGACTCTTTAGCTCCACCCACGGCACGCCTCCTGGAGCTTGACTGTTTTCAGAGAGGAGCATAAAGCTTTATTTTTCTTTTGTAAATCTGATAAAACTAAAAACTCTTCACAGATATGAATGCTGCAATACCACTCTATAGGTACTCAAGATTAGCATGAGATTGGCAGAAACTGTGTTTTGTCCCCTTAAAAGTTACAAAGGAGTCAAAATCAGTGAATGATTTTATTTTTATTTTGTTCTTAGATTAACATAAGTGGCACAAACAGCAGCCTATTACTTAAATAAAATATTACTTTAATATTTACTACCTAATATTTTGAAGAATCTTGGTAACCAAACAGTTTTGTCTGTGTATGAAAAAAAAAAAAAAAAAAAAAAACATTTCTCAAAGTATCTTATTTGATGTTCCACAGAATAAATAAAGTTATTTGGAACAACATAATGGGGGGGGGGGGTTCATTTTTTTTACTGAACTTTCAATAAGTGCATTTCTTTGCAGCAGAAGTTTAGCAGTATTACTGGTGCTGCAGTGCATTAGAGTACTTTAGTGTTGGGTTCTGTATGGGGGGCATTGGATGGTGCTGCAGGACTGTAGTTGGCTGCCAGGCGTTACTGTGGTTGGGATTTTGATTGCTGGACTGGTTCCCTGACCGAAGGGGCCCTGCGATCTGAGCTGCAGTTGGCTAGCTTAAGAAGCATAAAATACCATATAACAACTCAAACTCTCACACACCAACACATCTCCGATCCAAGCTTGAAACCAAACCATAGGACATTTTTATACCACTAATAAATCACTGAAAGTACTCACACTCACCCACACAGTATTCACAAACAAAACACATGGGCACAAATACAGGAAGCTTATTACCACACCGCACGTCCAACTCTTGAAACACCGGCAAATTCCCCACATAGCACTTACGATAAGTCTTTAGGTCACTGCGGAGCTCTGTGTGGAAATGGGGAGGAGGTTCAGGAATGCCCTGGCACACACTCACACAGACCGACCCACCACCTCCTAACTGGAAGTCAGTGGGTAAATACCCAAACAAAACACGTCAAACAAGCCAACAAAGGGACCCTCTGTGCACTCTAACCCAGAGTCCATTATTAGACATGAAGCCAAGTGCATTAGCTAGATACTAGGCCAACAGCTGTGCTAACCCGCTTTACAGTTAGCTGTTAGCACAAAGATCAATCGGTCCAATCTGGCAACTGCAGCCATGGTGAGAGAAACGATTCAACCTCAGTCAACCATTAGGGATGCACCCAATGTTCCGCAACCAAAATTATTCGGCTGAAAGTAGCAAATAAAAACCCTTTCAGTATTTTAGCCTAGTCGCATATCAAACCTCTCACTCCTGCTTCTGTGAACCACGAAAACTACCATTAAAAATAAAACACCTTCATAGTTTTGCTGTTCGTTTAGACTTTATAAGTCTTGAAATCTGAAGGCCAGATTATGGCAGCATTTCAAAGAATAATCATGTGAATATTTGATGCTATGAGAAGGTTCCGCAACCAAAATTATTCGGCTGAAAGTAGCAGAAATTAGGGATGCACCCAATGTTCCGCAACCAAAATTATTCGGCTGAAAGTAGCAAATAAAAACTCTTTCAGTGTTCGGGCCAAATAAGCGAAAAGACAGAATAAATTGTACCGAACAATGACGTGATGTGATAAAATAGCAACCAGTGTAGAGTAAGAGGCGCACACTATTTATAATGCAACATGTCAGCAGCGTGGAAGTATTTAAAGCTGTCTGAGAAAGACGCAAAAATTATTACAAGCACCAACAGCGAGAGACTGTTTAGTACTGCATCACATGTCTTCCATGAGAAGAGGAAGAGTTGATGGTTGCTGGTTACTGTATGATGATTGAAATTGTGAAATGGCCTTAAACAATTAGCAAATAAAATGCAGAACATTATGTTTTCTTCTACACACACGAATTGCATGTATTCTGTTGCACGAGCTTGCAGCGCTATCTGCTTGTTAACCAGGGTTCAAAGTCCAAAGCACAAGGAAAATCTGAACTGAAACAGTGTTATTCTTTAGCTGCTCAGTTACATTTTTATGAATTTTTACAAGGCATGTGACAATGCGTTATGTGGGATGTATTCATAATGAGACTCATTTAGAAATCAGCTGTTATCAACAAAAAGAAGCACATTTTGGCTATTTAATTTATGCAATGGTGAAAAAATTAAAAAAAAAAAAACTGGCAAAATACATGGGGAAAAAAACTTTAAAGAACTGTATAAGTGGGGTGGTTTTTGAGGCAAAGTAGCCAAACGTAGAGTTTCTAGTTTCAAGAAATCTTATGTTGAAAGATCAGGCACTAATATGGAATAAGACAATTGTCAATGCTATTGCTAATCTCATGCTACTACTGAGAATGAACCATTTTAAACCAGTTAAGTCTGTCCTTTTCTCTCAAAAGGTTTGCATTCCCCCGAAAAATTTATCCAAAACTTGTGAAGCCCATTATCTTTAAATGAATAAAACCAGTTGTGAGCCACTGAACTAAGGAACCTGATCATAAGCAAACATTCCCAAGTTACCACAAATACACCACTGGGGTGTATATATCCACTAGACACAAGTCCACTCACGCTAACGTTGCTCAACTGTTTTATCTTAGTCAAAAATTGACCAAGAAACTAAAAGCAAACATCTCAAAATTGCAGGAAGTAGTCAATAAAATCCGAAGTCTAGAGGACGCAATATTTCATTTGCTTTCATTGCCCGCGGTTTCCTCCCTCTCTGCAGGTCCTTCCTCTCAAACGGTCTTATCTCAGCAGCCCACGGAAATAGGGAGAGGGCAAACATTTATAATACAATGCATTTCTTTTAGAGGAAATCACTTTGGGAGGTTGTTTGATACTGGCAGTGCATACGGAAATAACGAGGGCAGAGGGAGCGCGCTAAATAGAAAGAAAAAGGGAGGGTTGGAAGGTGATGAAGTATCCCCAGGTAACCTCCACCAAATATATCAGAGCTGTGATGTTTCTCCATAATGGGGGTCCCCTAAACGGAGTATAAATGTGTCCTTTTCCACATTTCTACCCATGATTCCTTGCAGGCTAAGAGTAAGGAAGGCCTACACACGTGTCATATTTCACAATAGCTCGTCACATTCCTTAGTTTTCTCCCTCACCCCTTCAGCACGTACACCTAAATGCACACACACCTCCAACCTAACACACATCTCCTCAGAATGCAACCAATTTATCTCGAATACAAGATGTGCAAACCTCGGACCACAGCCCAACAAACACTCATTCGCACAACTCCAGTGAGATCCTAGACCCGGTACGGGACAATCCCATGGCACGTGGCCAGACTGCATGCGCGTAAGACTTGTTTTCGGCATGCTTCATTTTGACTGCAGGTCTATGGAGGAAGTCCTCAGGACTTGATGGCAGATTTACAGCTGAGATAAGACTCAGTGGTGCAATCAGCCACATTCAGGTTCTAGTCACAAACAAACACAACGTTCACTAGCATTGATTGATGTGTCTTGTTAATGTTCACCATTTGCAACACTTATTGTTAACAGATAGCCCTGATAATCTGTTGTGGTCTTTAGCTGTGAGCTTCCCGAGTACGGGACAAGGATTAGACAGAAGCATCGACTAGTCACACACAAAACTGGGTTGGATTTGATGCTCATAAAGCAGTAGAGACTTCTCGAGTACCTGGCAAGAAAAATAATCAAGTCATGCTGCCGGGGTAAGGAGATCACTAAAACACTTGGCACACTTATAAACTGGAGTAAAGCACAAAGCTGCACATGTCTGAACTGGTTACGTGTGTGTGAAAGTCTTATATGGTTTAGAGAACAAAACATTTAACTGAAGTAGTGTTATTATACGCTCACACATGCATTCCATAATTAAATGTTCACTGAATGCTTGCAAAAAGTACTATGGAATTATCATGTTTTATTAGACACATTCCACATTCTTTGTGTACACTGTACTGTTGTAACACCCTTTTTTGGACATCATACTATAGTATTATCATGTTTTTGGTTGCACTTTATTTCACACATTCACTTACATTGTACTTACTCAGGAAAGTACCGCATTATGAAATAGGTTTAGGGGTAGATTCAGGGTTAGTACCAAGTTATTACACAGATATTGCACTGTAATAAGTAAGTACGAACATGCAAAGATTCACACTACACAACTGAACCCAAAACTTATGCTAATACAGCAGCAATAAATTCTCTTTTGAAAATAATTGCCATGAAGCTACCACTGGAGGATGATTATTAGTCCAATATATATATTTTTGTGGTAATGCCATGATACTTCTGTAGGGTTGAAGTCCTACTGTGAAAGTACCAGTGACACAGACTAACACACACAGCTCCAGACAGCCTCTGGGGACTGAGTATCATTGTTGCATGCATGCAATATGAATTAAACATTAGAATTCAGCTTGTCCCAACAAAGGGGATTACATACTCATACATGTGTAACAGACATGAAAGCTCACATTTGCATACAGCGACTCTAGGCTTAACTACCTCTTTAAGCAAAACATTTTGATCAGTCCGTTTGTTTTATTCCAGCCTGTGGCGAGCTGCAGTTAGAGTGGTTCGGCTTAGCTTTATGAATGGGATTCCTCTGCCTTCAGCAGACTAGCAGGCATGTAACAGACATAATTAACTACACAGCACTGAAGCTTCATGCTAATGATTCATTGTAATGGCCCGGGGTTGAACACACAAGATACACACATGTGCTCCCACATCTGTGGGGCCCGTGTGAGATTAGATAATGATAAGTGGCACAGAGCAATGTTGTGACATGCCTTTTCACCACCTTTTCTCCTTCTTAGATTATGGACAGACTGACCGGAGTTGCTGTCAAAAGACAAAACAGACTCTAGGTTAAGCCAATCCACAGCATACAATGACAGCACAGTCATCTGCCAATTAACCACTGGCTGTTCAGAACAGCATATTACACCATTTTTGTAGTAATCCTTATACTAAGCATACTATGCAACTTACTGCATTGCAATACACAGAAGACCCTGCTGCACTTGCACAAAATAGCAGTACACACTGCACAGCAACTTGAACTTATGACTAATAATCTATAAGTAACTTGAGAGTTAAAACCTTGGCTGTGTTTAAATAGCATACTAACACACTAGTCTTAAAAATTGTGCACTTGTTTTTTTTTTTTTTTTTTTTTTTTTAATAAAAGAAAGTGCAACAAATGGTAGACATTTTTTTTATTTTATTTGTCCTTCTTGCAACATCGTCTATCGGCACTACCCTATCCAGTTAGTATTTGTAAATAATAGTATGCGGTATACAGTGCACACTGCACATTATGCAGTATGCTAGCATTCCATTCTGAACACAGCCAACATGTTCCCAACAATGAAGGCCTGTGCACGGAAATCATAAAATGTGTGTCTGCATGAAGTGCTAATTATTGCATTGCAGTGAGATCTGCTGCCTGGCACTCAGTGGATTTAATATTGTTTAGCTCGTGTGGTGACATGTTTGTTTAAAGACATTAGACTGTGCAGCCGGGCCAACTATGTGCAGCAAGCAAGTGGAGAGACGGGTTTACACGGTGGCCTGCTCGCTAATAGACGAGCAGGATTATCACAGAGATGCACAGAGAACGCCACATCCCCTTTATAAAACCACACATTGATTTAGCCTGTGTTACTTAATAGGTACATCATCTTATTTGTTGTCACTAAACTGTTTAAGGTTACACTTTATTTTAAGGTGTCCTTCTTACAGTGTAATAATGCATTTAAGCACTGAGTAACATTAAAGGGATACTCCACCCTAAAATGAACATTTTGTCATTAATCACTTACCCCCATGTCATTCCAAACCCGTAAAAGTTTCGTTCGTCTTCGGAAGACAATTTAAGATATTTTGGATAAAAACCGGGAGGCCTGTGACTGTCCCATAGACTGCCAAGTAAATAACAGTGTCAAGGTCCATAAAAGGTATGAAAGTCGTCGTCAGAATACTCATCTGCCATCAAACGTGCAATCTGGGTTATATGAAGCGACGGGAACACTTTTTGTAAGCGAAGAAAATAACAACTTTATTCAACAATTCCTTTGTCAACAGTCTCCTCTGTGTCTCTCCATGCTGTGTATGCTCTCCTGTATCATCCGCGCCATAAGGATGTGCTGTTTCTACGTGTATTTAGCTTTGATTTAAAAGAAAACAGACTGTTGACACTGACACTGTTATTTACTTGGCAGTCTATGGGACAGTCACAGGCCTCCCGGTTTCCATCCAAAATATCTTAAATTGTGTTCCGAAGACGAATTAAACTTTTACAGATTTGGAACGACATGGGGGTAAGTGATTAATGACAAAAATTTCATTTTGGGTTGGAGTATCCCTTTAATTAACTATACGTACTTACTATAATATTAGGGTATGGCTTAGGGTTACTTGCATGTAATTAAGCATAACTAATTGTTATTATAATAATAATAATAATAAGTACATGTAACGTGTAACAAGGACACCTTAAAATAAAGTGTTACCCTGTTTAATACTCATATCACTACTACACTGGCTTTTAGGCACCCTGATCTCTAGAAATAGATTTCAGCACTGTATTAGCAAATAATTAGGCAGAATCCATCACAATGATGGTATCAGATGGTAATACTATCTTCACAATACCATGGTACTCCAAAGTCCTTCAAAGAAAGCTACAGAATTAACATCTAAGGAATGGATGTTCAAAAACACATTGTACCGTGGCCAAAAACCTAACTGTAATATAATGGTAGCTTTTTGGTGACATTTTGTTGTTAACAGCAACTAAAGGTCATTTCCTCATGGTATATGTATATTTTAAAATCATTTATATCTGTGCAGACGTCAAGGGATATATAAGCGGAACAGCGAGTAGTTCCTATTCACATGCTCACAAGGTTTAGATATCAATTGCACAATTCCAAACTACCCTCTGACCGCTAGATAAACTTAAACACACTAACACATCCTACACAAACACACACACAGCAGACAGCAGTTGTCCATCTGTGAAAATTGTCTGAGCTGGAATCTCGCCTAACATACATCAACTCCAGCATCAAATACAAGCAGACGGGTTGTAATAGAACCTGCATGTGTGTGTGTGTGTGTGTGTGTGTGTGTGTGTGTGTGTGTGGCTACCTAACCATATTTTGAGCACAAATTTGTACTCAGAAGTGAGCTAAATCCTCATTTTGGGAACGTTCTCATTTGTAAAAAATAGTACAAATATAATCTAAATAATTTTTGTTTATTTGTGTAATCGTGAAAATCATCAATTTAATCCATTTAATTTATATTTATACATTTGCATGACCAGTCTATTATCTGCTATTTGTGTTCAATTTAAAACTTTGACTTTTCAGAACTTTTTGAAGTATTAAAATAAGCAATCAGCAATCATCTGGTTATTTTAAGTCATCACAAAATGCATATGGTGATTTGTACATTTGTGATATTTCCATAATTTCAGTATCGCCATAAAAGTATATATATATAGATGGCCCTCAAGCATGTTAATGAAAGACATGAAAAGATAAAAGAGATATTAAAAAGAGAGATGAACTTTTGTAATATCATTGTTACGCAACTGTCATGCAACATCATTTAATTTTCCCCTTTTTTCATTGCCTTAAAAATTAAAACAACTTTTCTCCAGCACTAATGGAATTGCAAAAATAATGTTTTCAAACAGGTTTCCATTATCTGCCATATTGGTCAGACAAACCCCAAACTCACGCTATTGGTCGAGCCTTTGTTGCCATGCTGGGCTGGGCTAGTCTGGATGCTTAAACAAACAAGGCAATGTTTTAAGGGGCCACAGACACACAGTGTTTACACTTAGAGGAAATAAACCTGTAATGGTTTACATACAGTTGTCTCTGCACAAAAACCCAGATGGGAGAAAATGTTTTACCATTTTTAAAAAAAGACAAACTTTGGCTTTCATTAAATAAGAAGAGAAAAGAAAAAAACAAAGAAGGTAAAGTGAGACAGGGGAGGAAGTAAATAGAAAAGCTTGTGTACAATCTGCAAACACACTCAGAACACCAGCTGAACACATATACTGCAGGTAGATACACAAATGGTGTGTGCAAACAAACATACACACTCACACTCTCTCACACACACACTAGTTAATCGTTCACATATTTATTGTTTCTTCAACCAGCGTTTATTACAATGAAAGGAAGAAACACCCTGACCAGAGGCAGTCTTCTGCCCACATTCAGCCACTGAACCTGAGTATTTCTGTTTCACATCCTCAGTAGTAATACTCTTACCCTAACCCTTCAGACACACACACACACACACACACACACACACACACACACACACACACACACACACACACACGCACACACTTTTACAAAGAGATTTGCTTATACTTCCCCCAAGCCAGTTCACCATGAATGAGGCACCACAAACAAGACTCTGTACAGACGTGGCATCGCAATAAAAAGCCACAAGATACAGATACAAGCATCTACACACACGCATGCTAGACAAAAACATCAACTTAGAAAATGACAGTTTATCAAGATAATCCTTGAATGTTGACTTGAGAAAGCCTTATCTGGAAGGTCAAATTTTTTAAATGCCTTGAGGACTGAAGGTTATATACACTATATAGACAGATTGAGAGAAAGACAGACAGAAAGATATTTACTAAAGTTAAAACAAACAGCTTGCACAGAAACATTTTACAGTCTTTGTTGTTCAGCTTGTCGATGAATATTACTATATCTCATGAATCTGACTAGAAGAAGAAAGTCCTATAAGACATATTACCAAACAAATGCATAGTTTAAGCAAGTATATAGAATATATACCACCATAGTAACTAGACCTAATTCTGTTTAAAGACATATACTACCATTCAAAAGTCTGGGGTCAACACAGATTTGTTAATGTTTTTTTGCCTCCTATGCTCACCAAGGCTACATTTATTTTTACCAAAAATTCAGAAATCATCGTAATATGCATTACAATTTAAAATACCTTTTTGTCTTTTCTATTTCAATATCCTTTATTTTTTTTTATTATTATTTTTATTTTTTTACTGTGAACAAAGTTACATTTTCAGCGTCATTGCTCCAGTCTTCACTGTTGCATGATCCTTCAGAAATCATCGTAATATGCTCCTCAAGAAACATTTCTGATTATTATCAATGTTGAAAACAGTTGTGCTTCTTAATATTTTTGTGGAAACTGTGAAACATTTATTTGAAATAGAAATCTTTTGTAACAATTTAAATCTCTTCAATGTCACTGTTGACCAATTTAATGTGTCTTTGCTGAATAAAAGCATTTATTTCTTTCATAAATAAATAAATCTTACTGACCTCAAACTTTTTTTAATGGTAGTTTAGACCTGAAATTTCACACCAAACTGAAAGCTCTGAATATGAATAATTATTTTACACTTAGAACAAAGTTTTCAACACTCTTCTCAATATTTAATTTCTAACAAAAATCTTAAATGAGAAATCCTCCACAGTGTACCTATTCCCTCAACAAAGGTCCAAGGATCTGCTACACTGTAAGTAAATGTGCAAGTTTAATGGTTTGAAAAGATAAAGTGTGATAGCATGTAGGGCTGTGCCGAGTTTGGTGCATTTAGTTTGAACACAGTCAGAAATGTTCAATATAAGTCTATGGTTTTTGCAATGTTGGATCATCTTTTGTGGGAAAACCGCATATTCAGTTGGTTAAGAGAAAAGAACTCTCCATTGGTGTAGGGACCAGCATTCAAATGCCGAGTCTGCTGGATGTAGCTTGAAGAATCTAGTCAAACTCAATTAATTTTCAATGGATGTTGAATATTTAAAGCAAAATGGATTTTGGAGGGCGACATCTGATCATCTATTCTCAGAAAACCACAACCTTAAACATAAAAAAACTAAAAATCAAATTACAAATAACCAAAAAAAACTCTCTCAAATAAACTGCTCAACTCACTAAACAAACACACATACACAACCACAGAACTCTCCATTGGTGTAGGGACCAGCATTCAAATAAACTGCTTTACTCACTAAACAAACACACATACACACACACTGAGGTGCATCAATGTAGTGAGGTTAGAGCGTTACACACTTCCTCTCTGTGTGGTGTGCAGAGGGGAACCTCCAAATGACAAAAAGGAAGACTCGTGTTAATACATTGCGCACGCACACACAGGCACACACACGCAGACATGCATGCATCTCAGTACTCCCGCTTCATAAATTCATTCACACATACAGCCCTCCCCACAATGCCGCAGCGCTGTATTACCGGTGCAGTGGTGGTTCAGCGTGGCTGCCGAGTTGCACACTGGAGCTAAACCTGTTGTGTTGTCTTCCATTCTCCACTCGTGCGTACGTCTGCAATCTTCACTGCTGCACGTCTGCTTCTACGCTTCTCCTCGTATCCTCCTTTCTGGTCTGTCTGACTCCTTGCAGTCTTTCTTTGCCGGTTGTGTCTGTCTTTCTGTGTCTCACACACACATTCTTTTTTTCCTGGACAGTGCTGCACACACATACACCCGCTCACACAAAAGCCAGAACGAGCGAGTGAGCACGAGGGTGAGAGAGAACAAGGGAAACTAGAGGAGGAGGAGATAAAGGGATAAAAAAAGAAAATCTTGGTTGGCTAAGGGAGTGGCTAAAGCTCGCACGTCTTTAACCTCTGCCGTCCCGATGGAGCCACACACACACAGTGCATGTTGTTTTAATGTGTGCTGAGACGGGGGGGAAGGGAGCCCCAGGAGAGGGGAGGAGACCACGTGGAGGTGTCAAAGCTTCCAGAAACTGGCCACGCACACTTCAGCAAATAACTGCAGCTCTGCAAGCCTCGTTCAAAAGACTGTGCACTGGCTGCTGGAAGTGCACATGCTGAAATATTTGTCACATCATATGATTTAAGACATCAAGATGCAAAACAAAGCTGTAAATTGCTATTCCAAATAACTGCTGAGACTATTCCGGGATAGAGAACAACTCAAGCACCCTAGTTTGCATACTACAGCATTTAATATGCAAATGTATAAATAGTGATAAGCTCAATAGCATAGGCTGGTACATGAGACCTCAGAAATACACAAGCTGAATGCTGTCATCTTCGCTCATTGGAACTTTGTTCCCGAAACATGTTATGTGACTAATTACAAAAATAACATGACAATGCTGATTGGCTGATGGCACTGCAAACCCTTCATTAGCAACTATCCTGAGCTCTCTTGTGAAAAAGGGTTGTTTTATTGTATTGAATGTACACTTGTAGCATATTTCAAATCCTAAAACTATATGTTTAAAAAAACTATACTTTTCTACTATACAAATAACATATAAAAGGGCTCATCGGACCATTAGCATCTCGCTTAAAAATGACCAAAGAGTTTCGATATTTTTCCCATTCAAAACTTGACTCTTCTGTATCGTGTACTAAGACCTACAGAAAATGAAAATTTGTGATTTTCTAGACTAATATGGCTAGGAACTATACTCTCAATAATCAAGTAACTTTGCTGCTGTACCACGGGTGCAGCAGGCACAATGATATTACACAGTGCCTGAAAATAGTCCCCAGCTAGATATCGAAACTCTTTGGTCATTTTTGAGCGAGATGCTAACGGTCTAATCAGATTCAATGATCTATGCTTAGCTGCAGCTAAAAGTGCAACCAACAGACCCAGAGATCGGCAGAATGGATTCGAAAACGGTAAAACTCAACTGTTTAACTCTAGGGGAGTTGGACAATGAGACTATTTTCAAAAATAGTGGCATGTTCCTTTAAGTTACCTTAATGATCCAATCCAAGAAACCTTAAATAACATTACGTAGTATACAATTTTACACAATGAATTTAACTAGATGCTAATGCAAATAATACACAACAAAGCGGTTGGTGTATCTGGATAGTATTTTATGAAGTGTAGAATCCTACAATCAAGTATTACAAACTATACAGCATACTATTTCAGATTGCTACACAAAATATGAGCCCTATCACTAATCCTATGTTCATCCCATGACCATAATGCTTTGCAAAACAATGTGAGTGAATGACTGTGCATGCGTGTTTATTAGGGGCTCATGTCTTTACCTGAACGTCATTCCAAGTCTTAGTGTCAAAGTTTATCTACAACTTGTGTGCTTATCATATATTTGCAGTTTATATCTCTCAGAGTTCAATGAGTTATAATGGTAAGTGTGCCTTGGTGGGCCCACGTTCAAAAAACAACATCTATTTATTAATCTTACACCTGAGTAGAAGGAGTGGAGCATAGCAGCAGTGTATAAAAAAGAATGAAACATTTAATTATCCCACGTTTGTGAAGGGGCCAGCATGTCGCTGAGGAGAGCTATGAAACAATGAGAAGGAGAGCAAGTGAGAGAGAGCATTCCTTCAGCACACAGCTGCCAAGCTGGACAAAAAACCAACAACAAAATGCAACTAGTTGGAAGCCAGGAGGAAAGTTAGAAAGAGGAGAACCGAGGAGAGAAGAAATATTGTTGCCACATACACCACAATCCTTCAGCATAAAAAAGCCCATAAACCCAACGACAGGAGATTGAGAAGATAATCATAATGCAAGAGACAGCACACGAGGTGGAAACGTCATCTTGCACTGGATACGAGTGTCATACTGACACAATTACAGACGAGGAATGAAAAGAAAGTAGGTCAAAGGCCAATCATAGGGACTGTCAAAGTCTTTCACACGCATATGCATGCACTTGCACACTTAAGGTCTGCATTCAGCCAAACTTATTTCATCTTACAATGTAATTACAAACCACAAACAGGGAGTACGCCTACATCTGAAAGATCAAAAAAGACATATTAGCTCTTTTCCAAAACCTTCTAAGCTACATTAGCCTACTACCTACATTAGGCAGTTTCATTGATGGCAGTATCCCAAGTGAAATGGAACTTCTGATTTGAAATGCAACCGATCAAAATTCAAGCACATTCCAAACCTTGCAAACTGTTTGAACCCTGAAAACTCTTCAAAGTCTAGAGCTTTGTGGATCATACAGATAATGAACTAGAAAATAGTTTTATTTTACTAAATAAATGTACAATTTCGGTGTTGTTCTATCTTTACAGTATTAAAGTAATTAGAATATTTATAATAAACATTTCTCATTTCTCTCTCTAGCAACACAATCTATGCACAAGTTGAAAAAGTGCAGTG